>NC_082718.1:17288908-17600408 GCF_030144855.1 Hypanus sabinus
TGAAGGAAGAGCTGTAGATGTAGTGTATATGGATTTCAGCAAGGCATTTGACAGGGTACCCCATGTAAGGCTTACTGAGAAAGTAAGGAGGCATGGAATCCAAGGAGACATTGCTTTGTGGATCCAGAACTGGCTTGCCCACTGAAGGCAAAGAATAGTTGTAGACCGGTCATATTCTGCATGGAGGTCGGTCACCAGTGGAGTGCCTCAGGGATGGGTCGGTAAATTTGCTGATGACACAAAGGTTGGAGGTGTTGTGGATAGTGTGGAGGGTTGTCAGAGGTTACAGCGGGACATTGATAGGATGCAAACACTGGGCTGAGAAGTGGCAGATGGAGTTCAACCCAGATAAGTGTGAGGTGGTTCATTTCAGTAGGTCAAATATGATAGCAGAATATAGCATTGATGGTAAAACTCTTGGCAGTATGGAGGATCAGAGGGATCTTGGGGTCCGAGTCCATAGGGCACTCAAAGATGCTGTGCAGGTTGACTCTGTGGTTAAGAAGGCATACGGTGTATTGGCCATCATCAATCGTAGGATTAAGTTTAGGAGCCGAGAGGTAATGTTGCAGCAATATCGGACCCTGGTCAGACCCTACTTGGAGTACTGTGCTCAATTCTGGTCGCCTCACTTCAGGAAGGATGTGGAAGAAAGGGTGCAGAGGAGATTTACAAGGATGTTGCCTGGATTAGGGAGCGTGCCTTATGAGAATAGGTTGAGTAAACTCGGCCTTTTTCTCCTTGGAGCGAAGGAGAATGAGAGGTGACCTGACAGAGGTGTATAAAATGACGAGAGGCATTGATCGTGTGGACAGTCAGAGGCTTTTTCCTAGGGCTGAAATGGCTAGCACGAGAGGGCAGTTTTAAGGTGCTTGGAAGAAGGCACAGAAGAGATGTCAGGGGTTAAGTTTTTAACGCAGAGAATGATGAGTGTGTAGAATGGGCTGCCAGTGATGATGGTAGAGGCGGATACAATAGGGTCTTTTAAGAGACTCCTGGACAGGTACATGGAGCTCAGAAAAATAGAGGGCTATAGGTAACCCTAGGTAATTTCTAAGTTAAGGACGTGTTTGGCACTGCTTTGTGGGCCGAAGGACTTGTATTGTGCTGTAGGTTTTCTATGTTTCTATAGTATTTTTTCTTCTCTCTTTCTGTTCCCCCTCCATTTTTTCTAAAATAAATATAAATACGAATAAAAAATAATGATATTGAAGAGCAAACACGAGGAAATCTGCAAATGCTGGAAATTCAAACAACAACACACACAAAATGCTGGTGGAAGGGTCTCGGCCCGAAACGTCGACAGTGCTTCTCCCTATAGATGCTGCCTGGCCTGCTGTGTTCCACCAGCATTTAACCATAACCATATAACAATCACAGCACGGAAACAGGCCATCTTGGCCCTCCTAGTCCGTGCCGAACCCTTAATCTCACCTAGTCCCACCTACCCGCACTCAGCCCATAACCCTCCACTCCTTTCCTGTCCATATACCTATCCAATTTTACCTTAAATGACACAACTGAACTGGCCTCTACTACTTCTACAGGAAGCTCATTCCACACAGCTATCACTCTTTGAGTAAAGAAATACCCCCTCGTGTTTCCCTTAAACTTCTGCCCCCAACTCTCAAATCATGTCCTCTAGTTTGAATCTCCCCTACTCTCAATGGAAACAGCCTGTTCACGTCAACTCTATCTATCCCTCTCAAAATTTTAAATACCTCGAACAAATCCCCCCTCAACCTTCTACGCTCCAATGAATAGAGACCTAACTTGTTCAACCTTTCTCTGTAACTTAATTGCTGAAACCCAGGTAACATCCTAGTAAATCGTCTCTGCACTCTCTCTAATTTATTGATATCTTTCCTATAATGCACACAATATTCCAAATTTGGCCTTACCAATGCCTTGTACAACTTTAGCATTACATCCCAACTTCTGTACTCAATGCTTTGATTTATAAAGGCCAGCGTTCCAAAAGCCCTCTTCACCACCCTATCTACATGAGACTCCACTTTCAGGGAACTCTGCACAGTTATTCCTAGATCTCTCTGTTCCTCTGCATTCCTCAATGCCCTAACATTTACTCTGTATGTTCTATTTGGATTATTCCTGCCAAAATGTAGAACCTCACACTTCTCAGCATTAAACTCCATCTGCCAACGTTCAGCCCATTCTTCTAACCGGCATAAATCTCCCTGCAAGCTTTGAAAATCCACCTCATTATCCACAACACCTCCTACCTTAGTATCATCGGCATACTTACTAATCCAATTTACCACCCCATCATCCAGATCATTTATGTATATTACAAACAACATTGGGCCCAAAACAGATCCCTGAGGCACCCCGCTAGTCACCGGCCTCCATCCCGATAAACAATTATCCACCACTACTCTCTGGCATCTCCCATCTAGCCACTGTTGAATCCATTTTATTACTCCAGCATTAATACCTAACGACTGAACCTTCTTAACTAACCTTCCATGTGGAACTTTGTCAAAGGCTTTGCTGAAGTCCATATAGACTACATCCAGTGCCTTACCCTCGTCAACATTCCTCGTAACTTCTTCAAAAAATTCAATAAGGTTTGTCAAACATTCAATAAGGTTTGTGTGTGTTGTTATAATGATATTGAAACTGAGTTTATATCACAAACTCCATAATCTGATATGGAACATGGAGATTATGGCTTTGCAGCAACTAAATTAGCAAGCTGCAAAGCATTTAAATGAAAGCAAAAGAATCTAATAGAATTGCTTTGAGAGGAGGCATGTGTAGAAAACTTCAGAGTAATGAGCAGTGTAGCTAGGTAAATGCAAGCAAGCATAGTTTAAGAGTGAAAGGTGAAATATTTAAGAGCGCATGTGGTGAAAATGTGCAACGAGTTGTCAGCAGAAGTGGTAGATACAAGTTCAATTTCAACATTTAAGAGAAATTTGATAAATACATGGATGGGAAGGGTATGGAAGGCTTATGGTTTGTTGCTGCCTGATCTCTATTGTTTGTGCAATCCCCCCCCCCCTTCTAAACTTCATATCCTACATCTATATCCTTTCCCCTTTAACACCTTTTTTGAAATCAATTTCTTAGACAAGCTTTAAAAGGTTTCTTCCTTTGCTTGGAGTCGAACTTGATTGCATCTCTATATGGAGAATAATGATGCATCTTAAATGTTATATTACTCAAAATTTACTATTTATTTTGAAGAAAGCAATCTCGCGTGGTCCTACTACCTCTATAAGGTAATGCCGTGGACGTATCAGACATGTTTAGTACAACTTGGTTTTATTAGTATTCAAATTCTTTAAACATGCCACATAATTAATTTGCAATAATTTCAATTGATTCACTGTTATAATTCTTCACTTGTTAGATTAAATCACACAACTCGTGGCTTGGGCCATGTGAGATGAACTGGTCAGGCTCCCTCTTGGGTGGTAGACAGTTCTTCCTTCTGTGATAACTGTTCCCAGTGTTGTTGCTACTGATATTGATGTACCCTACCCAGGACGGTCATCTGAGAGTACATAAGAAATGTTTTTTACATTTACCATCTTTAATTTTAGTGACCTGTGCTCCCGCCGAGATTGAATGACCCTCTGCTGTCTTACATTCAGCAGTGGCTGAATTCGTGGTTCTACTTTTGTGTACTAGGTTGGAGGGTTCACATAAAGTTGATTTCTATTTTTAGAGTTCACATGAAGTGATTTCTTTTTTCATCATGGCCTGTGGTTTAACTGTTAGCCGCACAGCATTTGTTTCTCATAAATTGTTATATAGCATGTGCATAAAATTTTAAATTGTGGATTGAAACCAGGTAGGTGCTAACTTTGGTTTGTTATATTTCAGTTACTGTGTTATTTTTGCCTAAATGCACGTGGATGCATTGTTATGTTTTAGGAATGCAGATATTAGGATTTACTTTCCCAGTTTCAATGTTTTTTGTTTTCCTTTCTCCTAGCCTACAAACCTTAAATGAAGTACTTGCATCAAGTACAAGGGATGAAGGCCAAGTTGAAATTCAGAAACGGGTATGCTATAAAATGTATGTTGGGGTGATGCAAGAAAGACCAATCTTTTGTTGGCACATGGTCTGCAAATTTTGATTACATGACATGGGTTGCTTCAATGTCCTTGAGACTAAAATGACACTGAGATGTTATGTGATGTGGCACATTCTAGTCAGAACTCATATTGGTGTGTTTATTTACTCGCGTTCGTGCCTCGACTGTCACCATGGTTGTTGCCTCCTTGGATGCAGGTCATCAGATCCTGGAGACTTATTGCCCTTAAGTCCCACTAATTTCTACAATACTATTTTTTTATTCACAGTTAATTTCTTTGAGTTTGACTTTAATTTTTGATCTTTATTTCTCCATTATTTCCTGTCTCTTTCTGTGAGGACACACAAAATATTTGATTAAATTTCTTTGCTGGTACTTCATTTCCCAATGTAATTTACCTTGCCTCAGTCAAAAAAAAACATACACATTAACATAAGTGATCTACATATCTTGTCTGTTTTTAATCAACTAACTTACACTCAATCTACTTTCCCTTCCATCAACACTGTCTGGATCCTCTTGTTTAATTGGGGCTCTTACTTTTCTCTAATATTAGATCAAAGGGGAAGGCTTAAAATGATACCATCCTTAAGTTCTCTTGAGAGCTATCAATGATCCACTTTACTATTCCTGACCATTCCCCCACTTGCTGCTTTGTGTGAATTCTCCTCATAAAAATGTTTACAATTTCTATCAAATGAAATGACCCAAAGGCAAAATGATATGCTTGTAGTGGTATGGGTTATTTTCAAGTACTTGCAATTTCCAGTGCCTTTTCTTTGGTCACTTTATCCACATGAACATGATTACCCTGCTTTAAAAGCCAGTTTCCTTTAAGATGCACGGAGATAGCTGAAAAATGGGTATGGATATATAAAAGTTGATTGCTGGCACGTTGTTCTAATTTTAACTTTTTATTGGAAGATCCAAGAGGTGAATGCACAATTAGCAAAAGAAAAAGAGGAAGCAGAGGCACGCATGCGGCAGGCTACAAAAAGCTCAGATCATGTTGCAGGTTGTGGAGGAGGAAGCAAAGCCTGGCTTGAGGATGACTTGCAGCTCCTGATAAAGGGTGTAAATATCTTCCCTGCTGGAACTAATGCAAGGTAATACCTGGAAACTACTTGTAACTTATGTAATATTGCAACTTGTTGGGTGTGGCACTGGCAAAAGCCAGAATATAACCAAGTATTTTTGAGACAATTAAATTGCTTTTGATAGCATTATATCTGGTTGTAAAATTTCAAGTTAAAGGAAAAAAATCTTAAGCAACGTGTTTCTTTCTCACATTTCTTACATGTGGGTCGAGTCCTTGGGGGTGCTACTTGTTGGGTGGTGACCACAAATTCTCCTTTGGCAGCAGTATAAGATTAACAGATATACAAAAAATATGGAATGCAAGTAGGTTGATTCATTTGACCTTCATTTTTTTTTTCTTTTCCACTTCTGTACATCTCAGTTTCTATTCTGAACAGTATTAATAAGCATTACAGCTCTAACTATTCTGAGTCAAGGGAACTATTTGTTTTTCTTCTGGTTATTTTTCCACTTAATTTTCTCTGATTTTCTCCAATTGAATTTAGTCTTTTTTTTTTGCAAAGGTAGTAGCAATTCTCTAAAGACTTAATCAAATGTCCATTTCCAGAAAGAGTATGTGGACATTATCGTGTGTTGCATTTCAATCAGACTCATAGGATAAACTGTGTGCTGGAAACACCAAGTCAAGCACCATCTGTGGAAAGAGAATGTTTGACCTGAAACTTTAGTTGTTTTCGCATGTTGCCTGACCTGTGGAGATTTTCCAGCATTTAGTTCAGGTTACTAGTATTGCTGGTTTTGGATTGTTAGTATTCTAACTACAGTCTTATTAAAGCAAAGATTAAATGTTTAGGTTGGGTTACTTCATCAAAATGTCCCAGTTGGATAAGTGGATATTCATATCCCTTTAAAGTTTTTACTTCATTCCATTTAAAGAAAACACAAACAACAATTATCTTTAATGTTTTAATATCCAAATGTAGTAAGTAATTCACAGTTACATCAAACTGCACTTTCTTTTTAGATGGGAAGTAATTGCTAACTTTATCAATTCACATTCAACAAGTGGAATTAAAAGAACAGCCAAGGATGTAATCCAAAAAGCCAAGAATTTACAAAAACTTGGTAAGTGCTGAAACTTTTATTTAATCCTCACTTTGTGAACTGGATTGAAGAGGTTATTTTGAAGTATAAATTAAAAACCTACTTATATACTTTCACATAAATGACACCATTTATTAATTAACAGAAAATACTCAAATCATTTTTACATTCTTTAAAATTGGCTGTTTAGCTTTCTTATTCAAACTACTATCAGAAAATGTTAGTTTTTAATCATTCTATTCTTTCCACAGATCCTCAACAAAAAGATGAAATAAACAAGAAAGCATTTGAAAAATTCAATAAGGAACACAGTACAGCAGCTGCAACAGTGGATAAGGCAATTCCTTCAGAAAGATTTGAGGGTAAAAAAAATTAACATTTGTTTATACATGAGCATTTATTCAGATCTGTTCTCACTAACTTATACTCAAAAGAGATGGAATACATTCAGGGAAAAGAGGAAAAAGTGTACAGATTGGGTTGTCATCTTTACAGGTAGGACACAAACAGAACTTGGCACTGTCATTCATGAATTTTTTTTTAAAATCCTCTATTCATTTAGTTAAAATTGTTTTACTTCCCCAGAGCTGATGGTTTACAAATCCCACTGGTCCGCATATGGAATTTTAAAAATTAGTTTTGCAAATGTTGAAAACTTGTATTTTATGATAATTATATGTTTTCAAAGATTTGAACCAAAGAATGTGTAGTGTTGTCATTCTGTTTCTGTTTTGCCTATCAATTTCCATATTATATCCAATGCCATAACCATTCCACCTAAGTGATTGTAATTCTGGGCACCACTAATATTTAACTGCATTCAGTCCCTTACTGCTTCTGAAATTTCTCTTAGCTCAGTAGATCAGTGTCATATCTGTGAAACATAATTCATTTGTCTGGAAAGGGTGGTACCTTGGGCTCAAAGAAATTTCCACTAAAGCAAGAAGTCAGAGTTTAAATAAACTAATTCAGAGCAAAGAGCAAAAGAGCAGCAGTTGTTCATATTAATGACAGCAAAATTTGTACAAGTACAGTTTATAAACAGATGAGGCTACATTAACATTAGACACCTTGTGGCATTCAATATTGGAGAAACTTGGGCTGATTGGCTTGACCCACGTTTCTATTACGCACCATAAAATCTGTGCCTCATGAGGTACAGGTTGTCCTGATTTCTTAAAAAAAATCAACTAGCTAATATTTTTAAATGTGTTAGTATTAAGATCTTTTTACAAAAAAATAAAAGTTTCAAACATTCAGTGATTGGCTGGGACTGGGATTTGGACTTAACAAGCTGCAATTTTCTTTCAGCTGTAGCTTTTTACCAAGGAATGGCCATTGTCATTCTTACTGCTGACAAATCTATCAAGTTGTCCTGGAATCGTGTGTGTAGCCAGCTGTTATAAAGAATTAATTTAAAATTCAAATCTCACAAACAGTATTGCTGAAGTTCATTGAAGTGTTTAAGATAATTTGTATTTGTGGTTTTATATTTAACATTCACTTTGCTTCCTTATAGTGCCTGGTTGTGAAATTAACCCTTGGACAGCAGAAGAACAGAAGCTTTTGGAACAGGCATTAAAGACATATCCAGTTAACACACCTGAACGATGGGAGAAAATAGCAGCTACTGTTCCAGGAAGAACCAAGAAAGATTGCATGAAGAGATACAAGGTAAATATTTCTCACATCTGGAATGTTATAGCAGCCAGAGCCAAAATGAACAATGTATAATGAAATATAAATCAGTTCATATCTACAGACTGTTTTGGAACATGTACAGCTATAGGATTTTGTACTTTGCCTGATTTCAACATTTTGTCCTGCATTGTGAATTCTTTTGTTTTTTTTTAAAAATAGGAACTTGTTGAAATGGTTAAAGCGAAAAAAGCTGCACAAGACCAAGTCAATACTGCTAGACTGAAGAAATGAAATGATCCACAATCCCTTTTATCATTGTGCATGTGTTATTTGATAATAAAATAGTAAAATCCAGTCTGAATGTTTTGCTTTATTTCATAGAATAACATTATCTTAACCAGTACATTGCACTGCAAATTTTGTTGTAATCTGGAAGTTGTTCAACAGGACCTACAAAAAAAAATAATTTATTAGAGTTAGAAAGCCTTAATCAGCTGCAGACAAACAACACAATTTATGACATACACTTACCAATTGCAGCAATCGCAGGGGCCTTGTTATAGATATATCTGCTGCATACATCTCTTACTGTTTTGGCATCAACAGCCTAGTTCAAAAATGAAACAGATTTAAGACTAATTTATTCACATGTAGCAGATTAAGGTATACTTAGCTGAATGTGTTAATGGACCCAACATCCAAATTTAAAAATGGTCCTTTTTATACAGGTGTTCTCTCAGTTCCTCAAACTCTTCACATTTTGATTTTCTCTAACAGAGGTGTCATCGGTTACACACATCAAGAAGTGAGTTGAAAGATTTTTTTAAAAACTCCACCCCCCCCCCCCCCCCAAAATTATCCTGTACCTCAGTTTTGGGTAGTAACTTGTGAACTCTAATCCCAATCAACTTGTAATGCACAGATCACTTGTATAACAGGAGGACAGAAGAGTTATTTGGCATTCAAGCTTAATTGTTAAAGAAACTACCAGCATATGTACTCACTTCAATTCTAGCTTCAAGCTCGGGGAGTGGAATCCTTCTGTTGTAACATAACATTTGTCTGCCAATGTCTTCACAGATTGGTGTCGAACCTGGAAACAATGAATTCCCGGTGAATACCTACATACAAATAACTATTTCTGGAAAAAAACAATAAACTGTTCTTACCATCAAGCTGCAGTAACATGTTCGTTTTTAGCAGATTCTTTGCTCTTGCAATCTCTGTATCAGTAACACTTGTGCACAATCGCATCCTGAAAAAGAAAAACTGCTTTAGTATTTGCTAACAGCTTCCTGACTGTTTTCCAATTTAAAATCTCAAATTTAAACCTTGAAATGAGGCAGATGGGTTAAACCAAAATGTCTTTGTTTGTGAAGGATAAATGTGGCCATGCTCATTTAAGTGATTTTATTCTGCTGTAGTAAATTATAACCATATAATAATCACAGCACGGAAACAGACCATCTCGGCCCTCCTAGTCCGTGCTGAACTCTTAATCTCACCTAGTCCCACCTACCCGCACTCAGCCCATAAACCTGCACTCCTTTCCTGTCCATATACCTATCCAATTTTACCTTAAATGACACAACTGAACTGGCCTCTACTACTTCTACAGGAAGCTCATTCCACACAGCTATCACTCTGAGTAAAGAAATACCCCCTCGTGTTTCCCTTAAACTTCTGCCCCCTAACTCTCAAATCATGTCCGCTCGTTTGAATCTCCCCTACTCTCAATGGAAACAGCCTATTCACGTCAACTCTATCCCTCTCAAAATTTTAAATACCTCGATCAAATCCCCCCCTCAACCTTTTACGCTCCAATGAATAGAGACCTAACGTGTTCAACCTTTCTCTGTAACGTAAGTGCTGAAACCCAGGTAACATCCTAATAAATCGTCTCTGCACTCTCTAATTTATTGATATCTTTCCTATAATTCGGTGACCAGAACTGCACACAATATTCCAAATTTGGCCTTACCAATGCCTTGTACAATTTTAACATTACATCCCAACTTCTGTACTCAATGCTTTGATTTATAAAGGCCAGCGTTCCAAAAGCCTTCTTCACCACCCTATCTACATGAGACTCCACCTTCAGGGAACTATGCACAGTTATTCCTAGATCTCTCTGTTCCACTGCATTCCTCAATGCCCTACCATTTACTCTGTATGTTCTATTTGGATTATTCCTGCCAAAATGTAGAACCACACACTTCTCAGCATTAAACTCCATCTGCCAACGTTCAGCCCATTCTTCTAACTGGCATAAATCTCCCTGCAAGCTTTGAAAACCCACCTCATTATCCACAACACCTACCTTAGTATCATCGGCATACTTAACTAATCCAATTTACCACCCCATCATCCAGATCATTTATGTATATTACAAACAACATTGGGCCCAAAACAGATCCCTGAGGCACCCCGCTAGTCACCGGCCTCCATCCCAATAAACAATTATCTACCACTACTCTCTTGCATCTTCCATCTAGCCACTGTTGAATCCATTTTATTACTCCAGCATTAATACCTAACGACTGAACCTTCTTAACTAACCTTCCATGTGGAACTTTGGCAAAGGCTTTGCTGAAGTCCATATAGACTACATCCACTGCCTTACCCTCGTCAACATTCCTCGTAACTTCTTCAAAAAATTCAATAAGGTTTGTCAAACATGACCTTCCACGCACAAATCCATGCTGGCTACTCCTAATCAGATCCTGTCTATCCAGATAATTATAAATACTATATCTAAGAATACTTTCCATTAATTTACCCACCACTGATGTCAAACTGACAGGTGTACAATTGCTAGGCTTACTTCTAGAACCCTTTTTAAACAATGGAACCACATGAGCAATACGTCAATCCTCCGGCGCAATCCCCGTTTCTAATGACATCTTAAAGATCTCCGTCAGAGCTCCTGCTATTTCTACACAAACTTCCCTCAAGGTCCTGGGGAATATCCTGTCAGGACCCGGAGATTTATCCACTTTTAAGTTTCTTAAAAGCGCCAGTACTTCCACCTCTTTAATTGTCATAGGTTCCATAACTTCCTTACTTGTTTCCCACACCTTACACAAGTGAATACCGAAGAGAAGAAATCATTCAAAATCTCTCCCATCTCCCTCGGCTCCACACATAGCTGACCACTCTGATTCTCTAAGGGGCCAATTTTATCCCTCACTATCCTCTTGCTTTTAATATAACTGTAGAAACCTTTCGGATTTACTTTCACCTTATTTGCCAAACCAACCTCATATCTTCTTTTAGCTTTTCTAATCTCTTTAAGATTCCTTTTACATTCTTTATTCCTCGAGCAATTCCTTTACTCCATGCTGCCTATATCTATTGTAGACATCCCTCTTTTTCCGAACCAAATTACCAATATCCCTTGAAAACCATGGTGCTTTCAAACCTTTAACCTTTCCTTTCAACCTAACAGGAACATAAAGATTCTGTACCCTCATAATTTCACCCTTAAATGACCTCCATTTCTCTATTACATCCTTCCCATAAAACAACTTGACCCAATCCACTCTCTCTAAATCCCTTCGCATCTCCTCAAAGTTAGCCCTTCTCCAATCAAAAATCTCAACTCTAGGTCCTGTCCTGTCCTTCTCCATAATTATATTGAAGCTAATGCTATTGTGATCACTGGACCCAAAGTGCTCCCCAACACATACATCTGTCAGCTGACCTATCTATCGCATTCCCTAACAGGAGATCCAACACTGCCCCATCTCTAGTCGGTACTTCTATGTATTGTTGCAAAAAACTATCCTGCACACATTTCACAAACTCTAAACCATCCAGCCCTTTTACAGAATTAGCTTCCCAGTCTACGTGTGGAAAATTAAAATCTCCCACAATCACCACCTTGTGTTTACTACAAATATCTGCTATCTCCTTACACATTTGCTCTTCCAACTCACACTCCCCATTAGGTGGCCTATAATACACTCCTATCAGTGTTACTGCACCTTTCCCATTCCTCAATTCCACCCAAATAGCCTCCCTAGAGGAGCTCTCTAATCTATCCTTCCAAAGCACCGCCATAAGATTTTCTCGGACAAGCAATGCAACACCTCCTCCTCTGGCCCCTCCTACTCTATCACACCTGAAGCAACTAAATCCAGGAATATTTAGTTGCCAATCACACCCTTCCTGCAACCATGTTTCACCAATAGCTACAACATCATAATTCCAGGTATCAATCCATGCTTTAAGCTCATCCACCTTTCTTACAATGCTCCTAGCATTAAAATAGATACATTTAAGATACTCTCCACCTCCTCCTCTCTTTTCATCCCTATCAATGCATTCAAATTTATTATCCTTTTCTTTCTTCTCCCCTACATCTTTGGGCTGAGCGCATCCCTTCTCCATCACCTGCCTTTCCTCCCTCATACACTGTCTATTTACTTGCTCTACTGGTGAACTAACCTCCTCTCCCATAGTTTCCTCAAATTGATTCCCGCCCCCCCCCCATCTTACTAGTTTAAAGTCTGCCCTGTAGCCCTAGCAAACCTCCCCGCTAGGATATTGGTCCCCCCAGGATTCAAGTGTAACCCGTCCTTCTTGAATAGGTCACGCCTGCCCCAGAAGAGGTCCCAATGATCCAGAAACTTGAATCCCTGCCCCTTGCTCCAATCCCACAGCCACGCATTCATCCTCCACCTAATTCCATTCCTACTCTCACTGTCGCGTGGCACAGGCAGTAATCCCGAGATTACTACCTTTGCGGTCCTTCTTCTTAACTGCCTTCCTAACTCCCTATACTCTCGTTTCAGGACCTCTTCCCCTTTCCTACCTATGTCATTGGTACCTACATGTACCACGACCTCTGGCTCCTCACCCTCCCACTTCAGGATATCTTGGACGCGATCAGAAACGTCCCGAACCCTGGCACCAGGGAGGCAAATTACCATCCGGGACTCCCGATCACCTCCACAGAACCGCCTGTCTGAACCCCTGACTATCCCCTGTTACTATGGTCCTCTTTCTTCTATCCCTACCCTTCTGAGCTACAGGGCCGACCTCTGTGCCGGAGGCCCGGCCACTGTCACTCCCACCAGGTAGGCTGTCCCCCCCCCCAACAGTACTCAAACATGAGTACTTATTGTCAAGGGGTACAGCCACTGGGGTACTCTCTAGTACCTGCCTCTTCCCCTTATACAGTTCAGTGTTTATGTTCATCCTATTGCATAGTTATAATACCAACATATGATAAAGTAGCAGAATCTGATTCACAAATGATTCATCTAAAGTATATGGTTGAGCATTTCCCTGAAACTTAACTATTTGCTGTGCTGTCACAAGGCTGGTACTGTGAAGAATATGGTAATTTGTAATAATTCCTGGGTGTACAAAAGGTAAATATATACTCTTACCACTCTCTTTGAATAAAATGCAGCATCTCATCAATCGTGTTAGACTCGCAGACCATGTAGAGCCCCCAAAGACCAGTGTCTGTATAACAGGTGTTGAACGACTGGAAACTATGGCAGAGGTTACCCTGGCAAGCGATCTGTGCCAGTTTACTGAACAAATTCTGTTTTTTAAGAAAAATGTTTACAGGTCTAAGTGCTTCATAATATTGAAATAGTAACAGTAGAAAAAGATAAAAAGGATTTTTCTTAGCTTGGAAGGAAGCAAGATATTTAATGTCTAAAATGGTGTGACTAACTTTGTAGCTATGGTTACCTGTTACTTGTGGGTGGCCAAAAGCAGATAGCTAACTTGTTTGCAAACTAGCTTTGTATCAGAAACCAGAAGATGACAATTTTTTTTCATTTAGAGTCAAGTTGCTGGTGACTTGTAGGTCTGTCAGGGTCTATTCTACCTTGCACAATCAATGTCTTCAGAAAGGAAGTTATAAAATTTGTAGTACAACCTGATAGCAATCACACTATTTCCCAGTTTTAGAACTAATACTTGCTATGCCCCTTCTAAAGCTAGAATCAAAAACTGGTCTCAGGATGGACTGACCATTTAAGATCAGTGAAAAGAAAAATGCCTTCTTCAGTTTTCTGGATACTCACCTTGAGTATATTTAAGCAGAGATTAACAGTTTCTGGCCATTAAAGTAGATAGGAGGTTATAGGCTCAGCTACAATTTTATTAAGTTTTACATTTTCTTATTGTCAACTCAAATATCCATCAGACTTGTATATAAATTGCCATTAAGCTCTAAGCAAAACTATTTTCTAATGACTTTTGCATGCTAGTGTACTTACCACACCACCACCAAAAGAACGGTCCCAGTTACCAATTAGTGTGTTTGCCACCATGAGGGGAATGGTGTCTGCATGTGACCAGCCAGCCGCTTCAACAGCAATAGCAATGTGAGCCAATGGCATCTTATCATCTCTTACACGAATCTGTGAAACAATTAATTATCACAGTACAGTACTTCTCTGGAACATTTAGCAATAAGTTAAAATTAAATGAATCTTAAGTATGTTGTAATGTATAATAGCCCAATTAAAGGAATTGGTTCTCAGTTAATGCTGAAACTTAAATCAAGACTCTTGGAGCAACTTTTAGATGCATATACTTCAAACATTTTAGTTACATGTTACTTCTTTACCTGCTACATCCCACCTTGTACTGATTTGCAAACTTGGTACAATCTTTTTCAGAGCTGCCCAAGCACCTAAATTTTCTGTTCCTTCATCGTGACTAATAATACTAATTAGTTTTCCATGAAGATACAAACAATGGTAACAGTGGGGGAAAGCAAAGTGAAGTTGATGATATTTGCACCCTTCCTGGCCACAGGAGTGGTACCAGAGGACTGGAGGATAGTAAATGTTCTGTTGTTCAAGAAAGGTGATAGAAAAATCTACGGAATTATAGACCATTGAGTCTGTGCATCAAACAAACAGAGTATTCATGAGCACTTGGAGAAAGTCGTGTAAGAATCAGGTTTAACTTCACCAGTAATATGTTGTGAAATTTGATAACTTAAATTTTGTTAACTATCAGCAACAGTACAATGATAATATGGGAAAACATTTAATAAAATCAATTACAGTGAGCGTCTATATTTTAAATAAATTGAAAAGTGCAAAAACAAAAGATAATTTGGAAAAAAAGTAGTGAGGTGGTGTTCAATGTCCATTTAAGAATCGGATGACAGAGGGGAAGAATCTGTGTGTGTACCTTCAGGCTTCTTTATGTCCTGTGATGGGAACAGTGAAAGGAAGGCACATCCTGGGTGACGGGGGTCCTTAATAATAAACACTGCCCTTCTGAGATGCTGTTCAGAGGGGCAGGTCATGCCTCAAGCCTAACAGCCTTTTTTTGAGGAGGTGATAAAACAAACTAACGAAGGTAAAGTAGATGCGTATTTGGATTTCAGCAAGGCATTTGTAAGTTTCCCATGGTAAACTCATCCACAAAGTCATGAGGCATGGGTCCATTGAAACTTGGCTGAATGGATTTAGAATGGGCTTGCCCATGGAGGGTAGAAGGTGTAAGTCAAAGTGTATTCTGCCTGAAGGTCAATGGTCAGCAGAGTTCCCATGGATCTGTTCTGGGACCCCTACTCTGATGTTTAGAAATTACTTGGATGAGGAAATGATGAGGTGGGTTAGTAAGTTTGCAGATAACATGAAGGTTGGAGGTCTTTTAACTTAATGAGGTGCCAGAGGTTGATACAAGGACATTTAAGAGATTCTTAGGCACGTAAGAATGTGGATGTAAGAAAATGGAAGATTACAAGCCATGTAAGAGGGAAGGGCTAGATTGATCATGGAATAGGTTTATACTGAAGGGCCCATATTGAGCTCTACTTTTCTATGAAGAGGATTACGACCGCCCTGGTGACATCACATTGTGAAGTCATCAGATGGTTGCCACAGATCTCTTCAGAATATAAAGAGTCTAAAGTTAGAAATGTTTGGGCTTATTTGCAAAGAGACAATAAATGCAACCATTCATGTAAATGGATTTCAAATGGATCAATCACCCACATCTGCAGCATGGAACCTCTACAATGATGAGATCTGATGCACATACCTCACTTCCTGTGAATTTACATGGAGGCAGATCTGGCGTGATGTTACCTTCGTACGTACTTAAATTACCAAAGTGACGCTTTGCTAAGTCAACCAGTTTATCATGTCCTACACCTGGAAGATGGCATTGAAACTTTCCATCACTATAACAAAATGTACATCTACACTGACAGACAGCAATCATCTCAGTCCAACTAATTTCTGCACATTATAAAGCACATAATTAGGACAAGAATGAACCACAAGTTACACATATAGTTCAATTTTTTTAATTGAAAAAGGATTTAGCATTATTTCCTGACATATATGACATATAAACTCTTCTTGGGCTGTACCTGTACCCAGCTGGAAGCCCAAGAAGAATTTTTTGTCATTTTTTCATTATTGCTGAACCTAATTAGCTTCCCCCCCCCCCCATTTGCCCTTCCTTTTCACATATGTCTTTATGCAAGCAGACTAAGAACTCAGTGTTCGAGTTTTGCTCAGTTCCATCTTCTGCTGACATACCTACTTGTTTATAGCAGGGTCCCTTCATAGTTACACTGCAAGTTAATACTGATGTTTCCTCACATTGAGAGTATGATTTGTAACCCAATGGCACAAATCAGGGACTGAATATAGGCCATCTATACAGCAGAAATCCAACCAATTGGATTTTGTAGTATGTTTCAAAAACAAAATATAATGAACTTAATCCTTCAGGCTATTGCACCACAGCCTTGTTTACAAAAAGCACCATAATGCGTTAAAAGATTTGACTAAGAATATAATAACCTCCAGCAGCAGCCAATACCATTCTTGGTCCTTTGTAGTGCATTGTTATATATTCCACCAGGTCATTCCGAGATATAGATCTGTTATAAAAACAGTTACAGTCATCTTAAAATGAGAAAAATAAATAATCGTTACTTAAAAAATATATACAAATACATACTTGATATTTTCTGTAGGGCCTAAGATGGTACGACCTAATGCTGTGGACCGATAGGCTGTTGCATGTAGATAATCAAAGACAACTTCCTGAAGATTAGTTTCAACTTCTTGCATTTCCCTGAGGATAACACCTCGTTCACGTTCAATCTCAGCTGCTCCCAAAGTGCTATTCTGGATGATGTCTGCAAGAATTTCAACAGCTGTGTACAAAATATGATATACAAATGAAGATGTATTATTTTTAATTAGATTTTATGTCCCAATTCTCTTCACTACATCCTATGACTTATAATATATATTTAACAGTAGATAAATGATTACAATTTCTGTAAAATATAATACTAATTGCATTCACATTGAAAAAAAAGATTGCACATTGCCCTATGTTGCAGAGAGAAGGTCTCAAAATAAATTTAATTTACAAAACTACAGCTCCTTTCTAATTAATAGATCCTTTATGTTCTATGACAGCCAGGTTCAAAAGCCAATTAAACATTAATTGAATCACCTCTGGGCAAATCTTTAGAAAATGCTTTCGCATAATACACTGTTTGTTCTCTAGAAGTGTATGCATTTAAATGGGCACCCATGTTCTCAATTTCAAGCTCCAAGTCTAGCTGAGATCGTTTCTTTGTGCCCTGTAGGTGAAAGGAAATGAAAAAAACGTTTATTGAATTATAATGAAAGAACTAATATTCATTTTATCACTGAATTTACATTTGGCATTGAGCGGTCTACCAGCCTAAATGACACCATCCATGACATGCCTTGTTCTACTTCCAATAAAAGTCTTTAGCTCTCAACCATTTTCACCTACGTGATCAACCTTTCCATTACATAGTGAACCCAACTCCAACTATTCCAAACAGCCTCAATATCCATCACTGAATTGTACTCCTCCCTAGTACAAGTTTTTCCACACCTTTAGCCCACCCTTCCACTCTATCTTTATAGAACAATACAGCACAGTACAGGCCTTTCGGCCCAAAATGTTGTGCCATCCATCAAACTGTGCCTCCCATATAAAGCCCCACCTTAAATTCCTCCATATACCTGTCTAGTAGTATCTTAAATTTCACTAGTGTATCTGCCTCCACCACTGACTTGGCAGTGCATTCCACGCACCAACCATTCTCTGAGTAAAAAAACTTCCTCTAATATCCCCCTTGAACTTTCCACCCCTTACATTAAAGTTATGTCCTCTTGTACTGAGCAGTGGTGCCCTGGGGAAGAAGTGCTGGCTGTCCACTCTATCTATTCCTCTTAATATTTTCTATACCTCTATCATGTCTCCTCTCATTCTTCTTCTCCCCAGAGAGTAAAGCCCTAGCTCCCTTAATCTCTGATCATAATACAGACTCTCTAAACCAGGCAGCATCTTGGTAAATCTCCTCTGTACCCTTTCCAATGCTTCCACATCCTTCCTATAGTGAGGCAACCAGAACTGGATACAGTACTCCAAGTGTGGCCTAACCAGAGTTTTATAGAGCTGCATCATTACCCTGCAACTCTTAAACTCTATCCCTTGACTTATGAAAGCTAACACTCCATAAGCTTTCTTAACTACCCTATCTACCCGTGAGGCAACTTTCAGGGATCTGTGGACATGTACCCCCAGATCCCTCTGCTCCTCCACACTCCCAAGTATCCTGCCATTTACTTTGTACTCTGCCTTGGAGATTGTCCTTCCAAAGTGTACCTCACATTTCTCTGGGTTGAACTCCATCTGCCACTTCTCAGCCCACTTCTGCATCCTATCAATGTCTCTCTGCAATCTTCGACAATCCTCTACACTATCCACAACATTACCAACTTTTGTGTCGTCTGCAAATTTGCCAACCCAACCTTCTACCCCCACATCCAGGTAGTTAATAAAAATCAAGAAAATTAGAGGTCCCAGAACTGATCCTTGTGAGACACCACTAGTCACAACCCTCCAATCCGAATGTACTCCCTCCATCACGACCCACTGCTTTCTGCAGGCAAGCCAATTCTGAATCCACCTGGCCAAACTTCCCTGGATCCCATGCCTTCTGACTTTCTGAATAAGC
Organism: Hypanus sabinus; assembly: GCF_030144855.1. Taxonomy (NCBI): domain Eukaryota; kingdom Metazoa; phylum Chordata; class Chondrichthyes; order Myliobatiformes; family Dasyatidae; genus Hypanus; species Hypanus sabinus. The sequence goes on from NC_082718.1 coordinate 17,307,770, forward strand.
CTACCATGTGGTACCTTGTCAAATGCCTTACTAAAATCCATGTAGATCACATCCATTGCACTACCCTCATCTATATGCCTGGTCACCTCCTCAAAGAACTCTAACAGGCTTGTTAGACATGATCTGCCCTTCACAAAGCCATGCTGACTGTTCCTGATCAGACTATGATTCTCTAAATGCCCATAAATTCTATCTCTAAGAATCTTTTCCAACAGCTTTCCCACCACAGATGTAAGGCTCTGGTCTATAATTACCCTGACTATCCCTACTACCTTTTTTGAACAAGGGGACAACAGTCATACTTCCTTGCATGTTCTTCCTTCCATCTTGCTAACCTAGATCAAAACCACAATCTCACCTCTACATGACAGCCTTCTTCCCAAATACCACCTCAAAACTTACCCATTTAACTAAACCACCAAGGTCTTCTCACCATTCCTATTAAATCTGCTTTAAGTATACCCAGTGACTTGGCCTCCACAGCCATCTGTGGCGATAAATTCCACAGATTCATCACCCTCTAGTTAAAGAATTTTTTCTTCATAAACAGATGTCCTGATCAGAGGCAGTGCTCTCTGGTCCTAGACGTTCCCACTATTGGTAATGTTCACTCTATCTAGGCCTCTCAAAAAGGTGTCATCACATTGAGAATTCGGATGGTAAATTCAGCCTCCCTTACTTTGAAGGCCATGTGCTCCAAGAAATGAGCTGTTCCATTGTTCTTTTCATTCTCGTAGCGACTCCCTGCATCGATCCACAATCCAACCTAAGGAAAGCAAAATAAATTAAGAACTAAAGCCAAACAATTTCCTCTTAGCAATATGTAAAAGGAAACACTGATGAGAACGCAAAGAGGAATTGCAGAGGAATGTTCCCAAATCTGGGAAGATATTCTATGCCTATGCATTAGCCAACAAACCAGAATTTTCACAGGCTGAAAATTAAAATATACGTAATCACATTTTTACGTAGTCATTTTTAGGTAAAGTGATGATCACTGGGATCAACTGTATGTGATAACAAATTGAGATTATCTGAATAGTCAGAATGACAAACCAGAATTAACACACTTCCAACAATGGCATGGCTTAGCAGTTTGTCTTGAACCGCATTTCCATAAATATTTTAACTTGTGCATAGAATATCAAAATTTGCTGGTGAAACTAATTGGCAACTTGACAAATTTGAGATTATAGTAGAATTCATTAGATTAAATCGTCAGGTTAAAGTAAATACAAAGTAAAATACGAAGGGGGAAGCTCCAATAAATAAATAGAAAAATCTTCTGATAACGAGTGAAGTGAGGAACAGCATGAGGCAAGAAGCTGATGCCCAGCTCATACACAGCACATACTTTGGCCTCAAACCACGATCTTGCCCGCTGCTGTGGTCCAGGTGAGGAAACGCTGGAGGTGGTGCATCTGGGGCTGGCCTCTTCTGTCAGTGCTGCCCTCCAGTGTTCGATCAGTGGAATGACAGGCTGGAGACTGTACCATCAATTTGTGGGACATGTTGCTCAGGATCTTGGACTATGGATGTGCTATTTTTGCATGACTATATATTTTTTCCTCACCATTTTGAATGCGTTGTGTATATTTTGCACCATGGCACCATCATTCGGCTATATCCATGTATGGTTGAATGAAATTAAGACCGTAAGACACAGGAGCAGAATTAGGCCATTCAGCCCAATGAGTGATCTGTCGTCATTCCATCGTGGCTAATCCCAGATCTCATTCAACCCCATACACCTGCCTTCTCGCCATAGCCTTTGAGGCCCTGATCGATCAGGAAACGATCAACTTACACCTAAAATATACCCATGGACTTGGCCTCCACTGTAGTCTGTGGCATAGCATTCCACAGATTGACTACTCACTGGCTTAAAAGAATTCCTCCTTACCTCTGTTCTAAAAGGTCGCCTCTCAATTTTGAGGCTGTGCGCTCTATTTCTGGATACCTCCACCACAGGAAACATCCTCTCCTCATCCACCCTATCTAGTCTTTTCAACTTTCGGTAGGTTTCAATGAGATCCCCACAAATGCTTCTAAATTCCAGTGAGTACAGGCCAAAAGCTGCCAAATGCTCCTCATATATTAACCCCTTCATTCTTGGAATCAGCATCGTGAATCTCCTCTAAACTCTCTCCAACGACAACACATCCCTTCTGAGATTATGGGGCCCAAAACTGTTATCAATAATCCAAGTGTGACCTGACTAGTGTCTTATAAAGGCTCAGTATTATCTCCTTGCTCTTACAGTCTATTGCAAGTACCCCTACCAAATGAACACCAAGACAATGTCTGGATTTTAATAGAAATAATCCAAGAGGAAGAAAACATTTGACAATTAGATCTTTTACATATACCACACATAAGAAAAAGGATATGTTCCTACATGTGAAACAGAAAGTCCACAAATCAGGCTCGTACTCACTGTACAAGTTGGGAGTCCAGAATCTTCTGATGTTACTCGGAGTCCGTTTTCCAGAATAGTTAATTTTGTTTCTGGTACATTCAGAATGACTTGTGCAGCTGTGGCTTGACTGGCCTGGAATCTCTTCCAACTGTTTAAGACAGTCTGAAACAATAGATGTAATCATCTATCTTAATTTATATAAAACAAATTAATCTGTGCAAAATATAATTACAAGAAAGGCTCTGATAATCCACTATGCAACCATTTGAAACCAGACATCAGGTGACATTTCCCACTCTCCTGAAATTTTCTGGACCTTCAGTTCCCATTCTGCCGCAGAACTCACCAAGGTCCCATTCCTGCATACCCTTGAATCACTGGAGATATTATAACATTTTTAACAATTTTCAAGTGTTGGGATAGTAAAAGGAAATTCTGTACAATAGTCCAGAAAATCTGCTAGTCCAATACCAAAATCTCAATGATGTCAGATTAGTAGAGTTTTTCTGACATTTTCCTAAATAATAACATATACTGTGCCCACATCACATCTATTTCTTCCAGAATACTGCAAATTGTCCCTCAACTCCTTATCACCCTTATTTTCCCTCCCCCCCCCCACCATTCATCTGTCCATCACCCACAATCTCCTTCCATTGGGTCCCTTTCCCGCCAGTATTTTGAGAAACTATGAGAAGAATGCCTAATATTCTGCCTGGTCAGTCTACAACTCAACGGTACTGTATAAACAATGAATTTTCCAGTTTCAGATAGACCACACACACTCATAATCGCTTCCTCTCTCCTTCTATTCCATCCAGTTTTTCTCAACCACAATCTTTCCAACTCCCCTGCTGCCAGAGTACTGTTCCCAGTTTTCTTCCCCTCCTTCACCTGGTTCTATCTACCGACCATCCACACACTTCACCAAATGAGCTGCCTATCCTAACTCCAAACCGGTCCCTCGTGTCTCTCATCCTCCCCTTATCTGGTTCCACATCACATTCCATCTGCAGCCCTTTGCTGCATCCACCTATCACCTCCCGGCCTCCGTCGCTATTTCCACCCATCTGCCAATCAGCCCTCCTCACTGGACCTACCCACTATATAGCAGTTCTTGCACCACTCCTTCTGCTAGTTTCTTTATACTGGCCATCTCCCCTCTACTCCTCCTGTTCACATGAAGTGTCTTGACCTGAAATCAAGGTCCATTTCCCTCTGCAGATGCTGCCTCCCAGCAGTTTGGACTGTGTCCAGATTTCAACATCTGCTGACTCTTACATTCCTAAAATTCTGTGAGCATTATTTATGCAATTGTCTCTAGTTTAAAAGAAAACCTCAGCCCCATTTATGAAGTTTTACTGCTGCATTTTCAACAATGGCATTCATACAACTACTGCAGTTATGTAACTGTGAAACTAGTTACTAATACTAGAAGCAAGCAGTATTTAATCATAATTATCTGAGTTGTCGAGGATAAGTTAGGAGACAACTCTCATGAACTGCCAGATTTCTATTTGGCAACTGCTGGTCGCACACAGAGTTATGGGTAGCAAGGCAGAGTGGCTCTGGTGATCATCAACATTGGATGCAGACCTCAAAAACGCTGTGGTGTCAGGTGAACTGTAGACAAGTAGACCCTATTACCACTCACCAATCTCCTTATCTGATGGCTGGGGTCTTTAAAATGCTTTCTTGCCACAGTGCTCTTTGTAGATGTGCTCAATAGAGGGGAGGGCTTTTCCTGAGGTGAACTGGGCTATATCCGCCACTTTCTGCAGCCTTTTTTCACTCTTGGGCACTAGTGTTTCTATAACAGGCCATGATGTAACCAGTCAAGATACCAGTCTGTACATGTATAGAAGTTCATCAAAGATTTCAGATGACATACTGAATCTGCACAAACCTCTAAGAAAGTAGAAGCGCTGATCTGCTGGTTAGACCAAAGGACCACAAGTCAGAGGAGCAGATTTCATCACGGCTGATATATTATCCCTGTCAACCCCATTCTCCCTGCAGCTTTACCAATCAAGAACCTATCAACCTCTGCTTTAAATACACCCAATGAGCTGGCTTCCACAGCTATCTGTGGCAATAAATTCCACAGGTTCACTATTCTCTAGCTAAAGGACATTCTTGCAGTCCTAGACTCTCACACTATTGGAAACATCCTTTCCACATTCACTCTAAGCCTTTCAATATTCAATAGGCTTCATTAAGAACCCCACCCCCACGTTATTCTTCTAAACTCCACTGCTGAGTGGTGTCACAACAACAAACTCACATAATGTCAGCAAGGGCAAGGAAATGATTGTGGATTTCAGGGAGGGGGACTGGGTGACACACATCAGTCTTCAGAGAGTCACCAATGGAAAAGGTGAACGAGTTCCTAGGCATTGACATTTAACCTGGGACCAACACAATGATGCAATCACAAAGGCACACCAGCGGCTCTACTTCATTTGGAGTTTCAGATTTGGTTTGTTACCAGAGACTTCTGTAAATTTCTATAGATGTAAAGTGGAAAGCATCCTGACCGACACGGAGGCTCCAATACACAGGATCCCAAGAGGCTGAGAGCGTTGTAGATTCAGCTAGTTCCATCAGCGCCACAACAATCCCCACCATCGAGAACATTCTCAAGAGGCGAGGTACCGGAGCCTGAAGACCCACTCTCAACGTTTTAGGAGCTTCTGCCCCTCGGCCATCCTATTTCTATTAACCCTACCTCGTTACTTTTCTATTTATTTTGTAAGTTATAGTAATTTTTATGCCACAAATTTCACGACAGAGATCAGTGATAATAAACCTGATTCTGAACACCTGCAGTCCCCCCAGGTATTACACCCCCTCCCGCATAAACTTCCTTCGCCGCAGCAAGTTTGCCAGCGGCTGAATCGAATGGCGAAAGCCCGGGGGCCAGCGTGGTCCTACCTGTGGCTTCCCGCCACGCCAGTCCGTCCGGAGGAGCCTCTGCCCCGCTGCCTGAACAGCCCGCCGCGCACACACCGCCATCTTCCCGCAACACTGCGCCCGCGCAGGCGCCGGAGCCCCGTGATGACGTCACCACCGTTACATCACACCGAGGGGTTCCAATCGATCGGAGACCCAATCGATCGAGCCTTCCTCCGGCGCGTTGATTGCAAAGTTCTGAAGCGCAGGAGTGCTTTTTGCTTGCTGCATGTCATCGCACGAAGTTTGAGGCATAAATGATCGAAGTGTATAACAATTTTGTAATATTATTTAGCTTTAGAAATGTTATTAATAATACTGTATACTGAACATACGAACCCTTTGGCCCACTATGTTGTGTCGATCGTTTAATCCATTCCAAGATCAATCTAACCCTTCCCTCCCACATTGCTCTCCCCTTTTCCTTTCATCCATGTGCCTATCTAAAGCTCCCAGTGTATCTGCCCTTACCACCACCAGCAGCTATGCTTCCATGCACTTACCCATTTGTGTAAAAGACAGAAACCACCCCCCCCATACTTTTCTCCAATCACCTTAAAATTACCTCTTCTCATATTAGCCATGACACCCTGGGTGAATGGCGCTGGTTGTCCACTCTACCTACGTCCTATATCATCTTTTACACCTCTTATCAAGTAATCTTTCATCCTCTATCGCTCTAAAGAGAAAAGCCCTAACTCGCTCAGGCCTTCCTCATAAAGACATGCTCCCAATCCAGGCAGCATCCTGGTAGATCCTCTCTGCTCCCTCTCTAATGCTTCTACATCCGTCCTATAATGAGGAGATCAGAACTGAACACAATACTCCCAAAAGCGGTCTAACCGGAGTTTTATAGCGCTGCCGACATGCCACACACCTTCCTAACAACCCTATCAACTTGTAAGGCAACTTAGATCTATAGGCGTGGACCCCAAGATCACACTGTTGCTCCACACTGCTAAGAATCTTGCCATTAACCTTGTACTTTTAAGTTCAACTTTCTAAGTTTCTCACTTCAAACTTCTTTGGATTGAACTCCACCTGCACCTGCCACTCCTCAGCCCAGCTCTGCATTCTATCAGTATTCTACTGTAACTTACAACATGTTTTTAAACTATCCACAGCACTACCAACATCTGTGCCACCTGAAAACCTAATGGCCCACCCTTCCACTTCCTAATCTCGCTCATTTACTAAAATAACAATGAGCAGGGGTCCCAGGCCAGATCTCTGTGGAACACCACTATCACTGGCTTCCAGGCAGAGTATGCCCCAAGTACTACCACTCTCTGCCTTTTGTGTGCATCCCATTTCTGAATCCACACAGCCATACAAAGTCTACCACTCTACCTTCATCAATTTGTTTAGACACTTGCTCAACAAAGTTTGCAAAGATTAGGCATGTCATCTAAAACTTTGACAAAATTCTACAGGTGTGTGGTGGAGAGTAGATTGACTTGTTGCATCATGAATGGAAAACCATCAGGCTCTAGAACCAGAGGGAATAATTTCACTCGCTCCATCATTGAACTGTTCCTACAACCTATCGACTTGTTTTCAAGGACTCTTCATCACACATTGTTGATATTTATTGCTTAATTATTTATTATTATTATTTCTTACTTCTCTGTATCTGCACAGTTGGTTGTATTTTCCACACGGGTTGTTTGTCCATCCTGTTGGATGCCGTCTTTCATTGGTTCCATCATGTTTCTTGTATTTGCTGTGAGTGCCCACAAGAAAGTGAATCTTAGGGTTGTAAGATCCTCATCTTCTTATCTGGCTTCTACCTCCTTTCTTTCCAGTTCCGATGGAGGGTCTCAGCCTGAAACATCGAGTGTTTCATTCTTCTCCATGGATGCTGCCTGACCTATTGAGTTCCTCCAGCAATTTTTTTGTGTGTTATTCTGATGCTTACTTCCGTGGCCAGTGGGAATGCAAAGATCCAAGATGTACCATGACTTCCTGTTGCTCACTCTCCTCATTATGAATGCAATGGACCCAACTTGAGACGTCCCTGATCCCATGGTCCACTCTCCTCTTCTGTCAGATTGCTTCTTCTTCAGCTCTCTCCCCATTCCTTTTCAGTCCTGTTGGAGAGTCTCGGCCCAAAATGTAGACCGTTTATTTAATTTCATAGATGCTGCCTAACCTGCTGAATTCCTCCAGCATTTTCTAATTTTTGCTCTGGATTTTTAGCATCTGCAGAATCTTTTGAGTTTATTGTATAACTAATTTCTTGTAGCATTAATTTAGACACAAGCATTTTGCAAGATCAAATTTGTTATCAATAGAAATGATATATTGGATTTGTCAACAGAAATGTTGACAAGAAATCAGAACAGAAATCATGTACTGTCGCAGTCAAGGAAGTATTTTAAATATATTTTTAAAGTAGATTATACCTAGAATATTGTGTGCAGTTTTGGTCCCCTAATCTGAGGAAAGACATTCTTGCTATAGAGGGAGTACAGAGAAGGTTCACCAGATTGATTCCTGGGATGGCAGAACTTTAATATGAAGAAAGACTGGATCGACTAGGCTTATACTAAGTGTAATTTAGAAGATTGAGGGGGGATCTTATTGAAACATATAAAATTCTAAAGGGATTGGACAGGCCAGATGCAGGAAGATTGTTTCCGATGTTGGGGAAGTCCAGAACGAGGGGTCACAGTTTAAGGATAAAGGGGAAGCCTTTTAGGACTGAGATGAGGAAAAATTTCTTCACACAGAGAGTGGTGAATATGTGGAATTCTCTGCCACAGGAAACAGTTGAGGCCGGTTCATTGGCTATATCTAAGAGGAAGTTAGATATGGCCCTTGTGGCTAAAGGGATCAGGGGGTATGGAGAGAAAGCAGGTACAGGGTTCTGAGTTGGATGATCAGCCATGATCATACTGAATGGCGGTGCAAGCTCGAAGGGCCGAATGGCCTACACCTGCACCTATTTTCTATGTTTCTATTAACGGATCAGTAAAGACATCGTGCACATCTTGAGATCTGAAATATCTATCTAAAAAAAACTAATCTTAACCTGAAAAGAGTGTAGAAAACTTCGAAGAATCTCAGTGTTAGGTCCTTTATCTCTCAGCAAACCAAACAATGAAAGTTATAAAATATAAATCCCGGGCAGTAGCAACGATCTGGCTCGTGATTGGTCGCCCTTATTCCCAGGACCATACACGTGACTTGAAGTTGCCAGGTAGCTGCTGAAGTACGTGAAGTGGGACTTGCTCCCGAGAAATTCGCCATTTGCCGCCATTCGTTTTGCCCCTCGGTTTTGTGGAGTTACAATTTGAAACGTAATCGAGCAACATGCCGGTAATGAAGAGCTTTCAGGTCACACTCGTGATCTGAAAGGCGATGGTCACAGACAGTACCGGTTCCGTGTGCCTCGCGATCTACCGGCCTTTCTTGGTTGTCAGTATCACAGCAGCGATTAAATTTCTGAGTCTGGTCCACAGATACTCGGTGAAGTGTGGCGTGACCGATCCGAGAGGCGGCATGGGAGAGGCTAAATCCCCTTGTCATCCCAGGTGAACTTCTGACCTTCCATTTATTTCACTGACACTAGACCTCGCCTTCGTTAGGTCTTTTAGCGCCTCTTCGTTTCAAAAATATTTCCCACTTTTGTTACTCGTGCGGCCTTGAGCGAATCCAATTGCGATCCACTCTCTGGTTTAACATAATTAAGCGGGAGCAAGAAATTAATCGGAGATCCAGAAACTTTAAGTATTGGAACCTCTTAAAACTTATTTTAAATATAAGAACTTTTTGGACGCGTTGTTGGCGTTATTCCAGTCTACAACGCCTTTTGTTAATTTGGGTTCATTCAGCACCGAGTTCCGGTGCTAATCCCTATGGTTTGGCACTAGGGGCAAACTCTGGGAGTTTTTTTTTAACAAAGGAAATTGCTGTAATTCAGGTTTGATCTGAGCAACCTGGTCAGCAGCGAAAGTCCTTTGACCACTGCTTCACTTAGAGCATTCATTAAATAACTTTACGTTTTTTACCAAATTGGGGGAAAAAAATCCAAAAATATGTCGGACTATAGGTTGCCTTAAACGTAAACCATTTTATTTCCATTGATCTTACTGGAGAGGCCGCAGCCTGACATCATTATTACAATTTAGCCCAAAATAGAGGCGATGCTGACAGACTATGGGGGGGGGGGGGGCAGGGTAACACTGGTCTGAACATTTTCTGTTTGGTCGGAGTTGCCGCAGATTACCTTAAGAACAGACATATCCAACATCCACCTTGTCTGTACAAATAAAGTCAACAGTTACTGTTTTTAAATCCAGTTTGATATTAGCCGTACCCCCACCCCACCCCATACACACACTAAACTGTGTCAACCTTTCTACAAGTCCGCACACGGAAAGCGTTTGAGGGAAACTTTAATCTCGCTTCCCATTCGATCGGGACTCAGTTGTTCAAATGTTGAACCGGAGCTGCGGAAGCCCGATCTGCAACTCTGCTGAGCCCGGCAGAGAATCCCAGCGATTAATTTGGGCTACTTCGTTGTTTATTTTAATGGGGGGGGGGGGGAGATAGTTTCTCTTTGTGCCTCCGTCAAAGTAGCTTTGAGTCATCCGCTTGTGGGGCTGACTGGTTGATTTGCAGTGTCACGTGTTGGAGCAGAGCCGGGGCTGACCTCGGGGTTTTCACTTGTTCCTCTGTCAGCGGGCGGCAACCACGGGAGGGAAACTATACAGTAAGTGTGAGCCCGCCGGCTGCCCACCATCGCCCCTCCTCCTCCCCCCCCCCGGCCCCCAGAGCATTTCCAAAACACAAACACGTCGTTAACATTCACAATGTTTCCCCTAACCGCTCAGTGCTCTGTTCTGCTGCTTGTGGAGCTAACAGTTCTCTGTAGTCAAGCTGCCAAGACGTAAGCTCAGACCTTGGCTTTGCGGTGAACTTTTATCTTGTTACTGTTTACCGGCGGATCAACCGTCTACTGCGATAATTAAGCCTAGTGATTAATAGCAAGTATCACCTTACTTTATGATTGAAGAATCGGAAAGTGTGTGTGTTTATACCTAAACGTTATACACAACGTAGCGTCGTGGGCTTTGCTTTCGTTGGGGGAACCTGAACAGTTCCCATTCGAGAAGGACCGCTGGCTTTTGGAATACATTGGTGTTCCATTCATGCCGCTGACGATTTAAGCGGCATTATTTTTATTTGTACTTGTTGAAAAACCCAGAATTTCATCCGGGTTCAGCTCTTGTTTTAAAGACTGCCAGAGTTGCTCAGCAAGGTTACCGCAATGCCATCTACACCGCAGTTTTTGACCGTTGATTGCTTTTGATATTGGCTGCGTAAGATGCGCATCCGCCAAACTGATTTATACCATCGGCTGCGTTAGTGTGGGCCCCATTGAGGGTCCCGGGACCCTGCACAAAAATCCAGGGGCTAATTAGAACTCGGAGAACTTTTCCCCCAAATCAAAGCAAATTTATAAAACACCAAGAGGTCTTTGGTTACTTGTGCGCCGTTGAGATATGACTTTTGCCCGGTGCAATTACAAGGCGCAATTTTATTTCCTGGAAAGGGTTGGGGTCGCAAAAGGTTGATGGCTAGCTCAGGCTTCGGAATTATAAAGTCACTGACAGCCGTGCATTTCTGAAACTACTTCACATCGACGTAACAGAATGGGAATGGTGTGAAGCTAGGATTTTGTACTTTGCAGCGTTTGAACGTTTTTAGAAATTTCATGGACCCTGACGTCTATCCTTAATGGTCGGTTTGACCTTTTTATCTTGTACTACAGAGCTGAGGGGAGCATGGACGTGAACTTGGAAGAACAAGTTCCTCATTCCAGGAGTCATTATCCCAAGGAGGCTGTGAAGAAAAGAGTGGGAAGCGTGAGCAGAGACTCCAGGGGAAGCACTTCATCCCGGACCTCCAGGAAAAGCTTCAGACTGGATTACCGACTGGAAGAGGACGTGACAAGATCCAAGAAGGGCAAAGATGGCAGGTTTATCAATCCATGGCCAACGTGGAGCGCCCCTGCTTTCGGCAACGTGCTGAAGTTTGTTGTGATGGAGAAAGACCACACAAACATCCCAAGTTCCAAAGAGGTGAGTGAACAATGGACCTGTCCGTCCCTTTAGAGATCTGTCGTCAGAGTGGCTAAGCATTTGACTGAGTCCTACCTCACAGAAATAGCTCTTTGCTCACTATGTCTACGCAAGGTGAGCACTTCAACAATGTGCATAATTAATGTACATTTCTCCAATGCGTTTTCTGATTAGCTGATAGCAATCCGCATTTTGAAAGTGTTAAAAAAGCAGTCTGTTTACGTGGTAACACACACAAAATGCTGGAGGAGCTCAGCAGGCCAAGGGCATCGATGGAAAAGAGCCGAGACCCTTCACTATGATTTCCAGCATCAGCAGATTTTCTCCTACCTACTTGAGAATCTGGTGGCCTGACTGGGACAGTGAGCCCGGGCAGGAGATGGTACTAGTTCGATCTGTCTGCTCATGGAGGGTTCCCAGGACTGAACTCAGGATCACTGGCTGTTAACTGCCAGGCTGCGTTTTAAAGGCAGTTCAAAGGTGACTCCAGCCCCGAAGATGCTGGACAAAGCAGCAGTGGTTGGACCAGAAGCAGTGAGATTTGATTTTGGGAGAGTAGAATTCAAGGGAGGAGGGAGCATGTATGCATATGCCTCTGGAGGAAGGGAGGTTCATAGAAATATTACTGGGTAGATGATGAAGAGAAGAGGTAAGAATACCAGACATGGTAGGAGGTAAGCTAGGGACTCAGGAGAAAAGAATGACCAAATATTGTGTCCTCTGGTGTAGTGTTAGTGTTGCTGCCTCAAGGCTCCAAAGACAAGGGTTTGATCCCAACCTTAGGTGTTGTCACTGTGGCTGCATGGGTTCTCTCACGTGGACAGCCAGAGGTTTTTTGCCATGAGGGAACATAGCTTTAAGTTACTAGGAAATGGGTACCGAGGGGATGTCAGGGGTAAGTTTTTCACACACAGAGTGGTGGAAGTGGATATGATAGGGTCTTTTAAGAGCCCCTTAGGTAGGTACATGTAGCTTAGAAAAATAGAGGGCTATGTGCTAGGGACATTCTAGGCAGTTTCTAGAGTAAGTTACATGGTTGGCACAACATTGCGGGCCAAAGGGCCTGTAATGTGCTCTAGGCTTCTGTTCTATCTCAAACATCACCATAGAGTGATGTAGGGTATGGGTGGGTAGCAGGAGAAGGGGGAGTTGATGGAGATGTGAGATTGGTGAAGGATTGATGAAGCAGGGTGCTTAGTTTTGGGGGGGGGGGGGACCAAGGGCTAGTACCTCTGTGAGTTGGCTTTATATCTAATCAGATTTATCCTCTGAATAGCTGGAAAACAGTGAGTGGCCTCCTCTTTGAAATTATGTGAAGCCTCCAATGTGTAAGCCATAACATTCTAGATTGATGGTTTTCATAAAAGTAAACTTTCCTCAAAGATCATTATATGCCATGACTCATGCTGTTTCTTCAGGTCAGTGTCTAATTGCAGTTTATTTTGGGCTTACATCATTTATCCAGGAGAAAGGAGTGAACGTTTCCTCCACTACCACTGCAATCTCTGTTTACTGGTGGCATCACACATCAGCCCTATCAGTACAATATGATTCTTCATTTTCAGTTGTCAGGCCAAAGGATCAGTAGTGAAGTGATGGTTGTTGCTAGTCTAGACAGAATTGGGTTATGTTATTTCTAGAGGTGGAATCATAGAATTGTTCTTAAGCAGCCTGGGTAAGGCCACCTGGAGAAAGGGGGAAGATGAGGTAACTCAAGAAGTAGTGATCACTTCCAGATACTTCCAGAATATAAAAAGACTGGTTGGTTAAAAACAGCCAAGGAGTTCTAATATTTTGAGATTGTCAACTGCAACTTATTTGCTTTGCTTCCGGCATTAATCTAGCCTCCAGTACAGTGCTGAAGAAGTGCTGCATTGTCAGTGAGTGGTACCGCCTTGTGAAGTCCCAACCCTGTCTGCTTTCAGGTGTACACTCCTTTCAAAGTATGGCAGGGGAGTCGTTCCAGACATCTTAGCCAATGTCAATCACACAAAAATCGACGGAGCTGTGGACAGTGGGGAAGATTGTCAAAGGATATAGATCATTTGGAGCCACGGGCTGAGTAATGGCAGATGGAGTTTTTAACCAATTCAATATGAGGCATTGAACTTTGAGAGGGGAAGGTACTTAGTACATGGCAGGCGGCTTAGGAGCATTGATAAACAGAAGGATCTTGAGTTGCAAGTATATAGCTTGCTTAATGTTACTACACAAGTGGGTAGAGGGGTCAAGAAGGCATGCAACATGCTTGCTTTCAATTTTTGTGGCATAGAATACAAAAGTTGGGAAGTACTATTACAGCTGTATAAAACTTTGGTTAATGTGCACTTGGAGTATTGCAAGCTCAAGAGATTCTGTAGATGCTGGTAGTACAGAGCAACATACGCAAAATGCTGGAGGAACTCAGTAAGTCAGGCAGCATCTACGGAAATGAATAAACAGTCAACGTTTGGGACAGGACCCTTTATCAGTTCTGATGTGTAGTGCAGGAAAGAGTGAAAGAGCAATTTCATGTGAGGATATTGTAATTCAACATTGAACAAGTATGATATTTTTGTAAAGTTAACATTAAGAGAAAAAGAGGATTCCGTTTCTGTGAGGTTGCGTTATTATGGAAAGGGCTGTGAGAGTTTAATTTAAAGACAAAATGCTAGAAGACAAATTTTATATATGTTCACTGGCATAATTCATGAAAATGAACTTATAAAAGAAACAACTGCCAACTTTAGGACAGAATAATGAACTGTTAGCTTCTAGGCAATTTTAGGGCCAGTACTCAACAAATTTAAAACAGTAATGACATGCACTAGTCCAACAATGTAGAATAAAATAACTTAAATGCCTTATCTTTCCTTGCCAATGCCTCCAGCTACTTCGAATCCCCTGTTCAGACCTTCTTGCCTACCCTCACCCTCACCCTCACCTTCCTCGAAGACTATTTACAACCTACCTCAAACCAAACTTTGGAATCCATCTTCTTCTTTGGATTGGTGCCAGCTATTAATTGTTTCTGTAATGCATTTTGATAGGAAGAATGGGCATAGGCAACATAGTGCTAGAAGTTGTGCAGGAACTAAGGAATGTAGGGGATTGTATGCACAATTCTTCGAAAGTAGTAGGGCAGGTTGAGAAAGTGGTTAAATGCATATAAAATTCAGAGCTTAATTATTAGAGGCATAAAGCATAGAAGCAGGGAAGTTATACTGAGCCTTTTGTAAAACATTGGTTTTATTGAGTTCAATTCTGCTTGCCTCATTATGTGTATTTGTGAAAACATGACTGGAGGGGCAATGGGCATAATTTTTTGGAGGTAGGTCAGTGGATGTAGTAAGGCATTTGACAATGTCCTTTATGGTAAATTAATCTAGAAAATTAAGATGCATGTCATTCACGTGGACTTGGTAGCTTTGGTCAAGAATTGGCTTGCACAATGAAGACAGGGAGTAGCAATAGGAGGGTGTTATTTTGGGCAGAGATCTATGACCAGTGGTGTTTCACAGAGATTGCTGCTGGATCTTCTGTTGTTTGTAACTGGGAAAACCAACACCAAGTCTGTTTACAAGAAGGGGATGAGCAGACTCAATTTTCTAAGGAAGCTGAGATCCTTCAATGAGTGCAGCAGGGTGTTGGAGATCTTTTACCAGTCTGTTGTAGTGAGTGCAGTCTTCTTTGCTGCTTTATGTTGGGGGAGCAGCACTGGTGGTGGTGATGCAAGAAGACTAAATAGACTCATCACAAAGGCAGGATCCGTCCTTGGCTACAACCCGGACTCTTGAGTTAGTGGAGGAGGGGAGGTCACTAAACAAGTCAAGTCAAGTCACATCACTTTTATTGTCATTTCAACCATAACTGCTGGTACAATGCATAATAAAAATGAGGCAAAATTTTTCAGGACCATGGTGTTACATGACACAGTACAAAAACTAGACTGAACTACGTAAAAAACAACACAGAGAGAAAAGAAACAACTACACCAGACTACAGACCTACCCAGGACTGCATAAAGTGCACAAAACAGTGCAGGCATTACAATAAGTAATAAACAGGACAATAGGGCAAGGTGTGTATCCATTATGAATAATCTGGTACATCCTCTCCATGACCTACTGAATAACTAGCGGAGCACTTTTTCAAACAGACTCGTTCAGCTCCGCTGTCACAAGGATCATTACAGAAAATCTTTCCTACCAAATGCAATAAACATATTACAGCAGCTCACCTCTGCGACGGGAGAACACACATCACAGTACAACAGTCTCTGCTTTATTACTTTGTACATTTTTATTATTGCACATTGGACTTTGGTATTATTGTTATATTATTATCGCCAAATGTGGTTTTAAATGTTGCTGCTGTAACAAAATAATTTCCCACTTGGGATCAATTACTTTTTATTATTATTATACATAACTTGGATGAAAATATCGATGGGTGGTTTATTAAGTTTGTAGACCACACAGAGGTTGATGGAGTTGGGCAAAGAGGCCGTGCATGTAGACGAGGAGGTAGAGAAGACACACGGCATGCTTGCCTCTGTTGGTTGGGGCTCTGAGTATATGAGTAAAGAAGTCATGTTGCAGCATTTTAAAATTTAGGGTGGGGCACAGTTAGAGTATTGTGTGCAGTTCTGGTCACCTTATTACAGAAAGAGTGTGGATTTTTGGGAAGGGATGCAGAACAGGTTTGCCAGGTTATTGTCTGGATTGAGGGGATGATCTTACAAACCTGGTTTGTTTTCTTTGGAGCATCAGGAGCTCAGGGGAGACCTGGTTGAAGTTTATAATATTGTGAGAGGCACAGTTAGGACAGGCAGTCAGAATCTTTTTCCTTTCTTTCTAAATCTTTTTATTATTATTAATAATATGGACAGAATACAAATGATATATTGATAAAGAAATTACAAACATACAAATTCCATTACATATGAAAAAAAACATAAACAATAGTTACAATATAAATGAGTTTACCAAGACATAAGCCATACAATATATGTATGAACATGGTGAGTCTAAATACTTAATAATATATGATATTAAAAAAAACAGAACAAAGAAAGAAAAAAATATATATATAGTGCAAAACTAGCTAATCTACTAATCTAATAACTAATATAGAAGAAAAAAGAAGCAAAAAAAAAAGAGAGAAAAAAAAGGGGGCTGTTTATAATATCTCACAAGAATAAATATTCATCAATGCCGTCACTTCCGGTCCTCTCAACATACATAAGCTAAAAGCTGGGAAATCAAATGAACTTGGAACAGGGTCATGTTACATCATATGAAAATGTTGAATAAATGGTCTCCATAACTTTTCAAATTTAATAGAAGTCTCAAAAACACTACTAATTTTTTCTAAATTTAAACATAACATAGATTGAGAGAACCAATTAAATACAGTGGGAGGATTAATTTCCTTCCAATTCAACAATATAGATCTTCTAGCCATCAGAGTTAGAAATGCAATCATTCGACGGGCAGAAGAAGATAAATGCAGTGAGTCTAACATTGGTAAACCAAAAATTGCGGTAATAGGATGAGGTTGTAAATCAATATTCAAAACCGCAGAAATAATATCAAAAATATCTTTCCAATATTTTTCCAAAAATGAACAAGACCAAAACATATGAGTTAAAGACGCAATTTCAGATTGACATCTATCACAAATAGGACTAATATGAGAGTAAAAATGAGCTAATTTATCCTTGGACATAAGGGCCCTATGTACGACCTTAAATTGTATTAATGAATGTTTGGCACGTATCGATGTTGTGTCAACTAATTGAAGAATTCTATCCCAATTCTCACTAGAAATAATAAGGTTAAGCTCTCTTTCCCAATCCTTTTTGGTCTTATAAAGGGGCTCTGAATGTATCTTCATAATTATATTATAAAGTTTTGAAATAAGCCCTTTTTGAAAAGGGTCTAATTCAAATAAACTCTCCAAAATATCTGAAGGCACAAAATTTGGAAACGTAGGGAGTACAGAACTTAAAAAATGTCTAATCTGTAAATATCTAAAAAAAATGAAATCTAGGCAAGTTATATTTGTTGGATAATTGCTCAAAAGACATAAAACAATTGTCCAAAAATAAATCAGAAAATCTTAGTAATCCCTTAGTTTTCCAAGCCGAATAAGCTTGGTCTATAATGGAAAGGTGGAAAAAACAATTAGATACAATAGAGAATCTTTTTCCCTTGGTAGAAATGTCAGAGTACCTAAGGAAATACATTTAAGGTGAGGGGAGGGCAAAGCTTTAACAAAATTGCAAGACAAGCACTTTATGTAGTTACATGGATCGGGCTGTCACAGGTACGATGGTAGTGTTTATGAGACTATTAGGTAGACACATGCATATAGAGGGATATTCATCATGTACAGGCAATAGAGATTAGTTTAAATTGGCATCATGTTCAGTACAGACTGTGTGAGCTGAAGATCCCATTCCTGTGCTATGTTCTATCTTCTTCACTGTCTAGATCGCTATCTTCCTTACTGTCTAGATCGAAACACAATAGTCTGAGGGATGTGTCTAGCTGATTTTCAGATTAGGTAAGGAACCAAGAAAAGATGATGTATCTGTAGCTCAAAGGGAATATCCAGCAGTGGCTGTAATCATACCTGAAGTCACACAAGGTTTCTCAGAAGCATCCTGTCGCAGTCACAGGATCTCATTGCAGTCATCCCTCAGAATTATCCCCTCCAACTAGACATCTTTATCAGTGACTCTTTCTCCATCTTGACCTCTGGGGAATATCTAAAGATCATATGGTGACCAGCTTCAGTCTCAGATCTGTTGATGTCTAACCAGCCAAGTTTAGATACTGATTACAGCCAGTTTGTTCTGTACCATAACCTGAAAAGCATCTAGACTGGGGCTATTGCAATAGGACCATATTCCTAATAGTGAGATCTAATAAGTAAATACCTCTTACATATTTTAACAACATTACCATTGCTGAGGTCCTCATTATCAGTATGTTGAAAATGGCCAGAAGCTCTAATAGTACCAGCTGTTTCAGTAATGTGACTGACTATTTCATAATATACTACTGTCTATGATTTCCAAAACTTAAATCAGGAGTGTGTAAGCATTGCCTGGATTGCATTGGGTAAAGAAGTTCTATTGCATATAAAGCAGAGAAGTTCCCAAACTTCTCCCTTCTCACTGAAGCCCTAACTGTCCACTCCAACACTGGCACAGCAGCATGGCGTGCGGGATATATTGTAGTAATTAATCAAGTACTCCCCACCCCCCACTACATCCTGTAATCTCTGCCACCAAGCACAGTATCATCTCCAAGTTAGTTACTGCCTGTTACGCTGCTGATGTTTAGGACAGCAATGAAGGTCCTCCACCTCTGTCTATCCCTACAGTCACACACACATATAATAAGATTCTTCATTGCTGTTTCTTTAACAATTTTTGTTTGACTAGTCTGGAACCTGGAAGACCGGTGGACCACTCTTAGTCTGGCCTCTACCCTTTAACCCATGGGTGATCCTATCAAGAGCCAAAGCTCAAGGCCAGACTCCAGCCAACGTAGCTCTCTGGATCTTTGAAGCACACAAGCCTCCAAACCCTACGACAAGGTTGTGGTCCTTTTGGAGAGCCATCTCCAAGTTTGACACAGAACACTTGCGGTAGTACATGAATTAACATATCTGTGTTTTTGGTTACAGACTTACTGTAGAACTTCCTTCGCTCCTGAAGTTGTTTGATCATTATTTCAGAACAATTCAAGAGAAGTAGTTACCTTCCAGTAGCTCTCTCAAGGGACCATTATGAAATGAGTTCTGTTCAGAAGGTTTAACAATCAAAATTCCAACCTAGTGGAAACTTTTGTCAACTCTAATTGGTCAAAACAACCATCTTATTAGTTCACATTATGATTTAGAAATGAACTTAAAGTAAGATTCTGCTTGTTTGTAAAGGTGGTGATTGTGATTTGCATTTAGTGTGTTGCTTTTCCATAACACTTTTAGTCATCTCAGTTAAACATGCAGGTGACAACAATTCATTGGGGAAAACAGGCCATTTCTTCTTTTAATCTATTGTCTTTGCTTCTAGGAACTTGATGAAGGATTGCCAATAAAAGAACCATTCTTTGTCAAAAACCCAGAACTGGTGGGCGAAGTGGGCAATGGAATCCGAGTAACGTGGTTGGGACATGCGTCGCTGATGGTGGAAATGGAAGGGCTCACTTTTCTGACAGATCCCATCTTCAGCCAACGAGCTTCACCGGTGCAGTTCTTTGGACCAAAGAGATTCCGAAACCCGCCCTGTACGGTGGATCAGTTGCCCAAAATAGACGCTGTGGTTATTAGTCACAACCATTATGATCACTTGGATTACAATACCGTGCTTAGTCTCAATGAGCGATTTGGGAGTGACTTGAGGTGGTTTGTGCCGTTGGGTTTGTTAGGCTGGATGCAGAACTGTGGCTGTGAGAACGTAATTGAGTTAGACTGGTGGGAAGAGAACTGTGTCCCCGGGCACGATGAGGTCACGTTTGTTTTTACCCCTGTGCAGCACTGGAGCAAGCGAACTGTAACGGATGATAACAAGGCACTGTGGGGCAGCTGGTGTATCCTCGGACCTTGGAACAGGTTCTTTTTTGCTGGTGATACGGGTTACTGTGTGGCCTTCGAACAAATAGGGAAACGATATGGACCATTTGATCTTGCTGCAATTCCTATTGGAGCCTACGAGCCGAGGTATGTAGATTTTAAGGTGCTTCTGATATTTATTTATTATATTTCATGTACTTAGTACTTTCTGACCTTGAATTGGGATGGGGAATAGTCAATTATTTGCAGTTGTAGACTAATTTGATTTAGTCCAATAATTCACTAAATGGCCTCATCAGAACAATTGCCACTAATTCATATCAATGTCAAAATATGACAATGCAGTAGCACTCTTTTCCTTTCTACAGGAACGATCATGTATAGCCCACGGATCACTTGGAGGCAGCACATACCAAAGAGCAAAAACCTGCTAGCATTAGGGGCTGAGTCACAAGGATGAAAGTTAACTCACCACCATTCCCTCCAGCACCACTATCTCGTGTAACACAGAATACAAAAGATAATCTACATTTGGTGTAGGTGACCAGGGGAGTTACCTATCTGTAAATAACATGCTTTAATTGTTATGACCAGAATCTAGTTGAGACTTCCCGAACAAGGGTCCCTACTTCAGTTTACCGATCACAGGTGGCTGATAGTTAGCTCTTGGATTGGGTGTTGGTCGGCATCTGTGGACCTCTGCACAATGGGGTCTGTTCCAACAACTTGATTCCCTATTGACTGATTGTCTGCTATGTGAAGCGAGCACTAGTGGAAGGGATCAGCGAATGTACAGTCTGTACTGCGGCTGAACTGCCTGATTCACAGCAGTCTGCGTAAGGAGAAAGAGAGCTGGCGACTGTTCCCATCTGATATCTTGAGCATCTACCATGGCTGTGGACACCACTGTGGTCTGTGAGTCAGAACGCTGCAGTTCAAGTGCTACCTCAGAGACCTGCACACTTCAAATTGGTGCCAAGGACACCCTGTGGATATTCTTCCCATCCCTCATCCTAAAGGACCCACTGTGTATTTTTGATTCTACTGGTACTGCAGATTTCCTGATACCTTGCTTTGATGCTCATTTTAAATACTGGGAGACCGAGGTAAGTTTCAGCAGGGGAGTGAATTGTTGGAGAGCAAACCTGTCTCGCTCATTGTCAAGTTATGCAGAGGCTGCTGTGGATAGTCATCAGTTTGGATGAGACATTAAACTGAGTCTCTGTCTGAGCTCTCAAGCACACGTGAAAGATCCCAAGACATTATTTTGAAGGAGGGGCATGTCCAGTGTTCTTGACTTGCTGACATCACTAATTTTACAACGCTGATCATTTTATCCTTGCTGGTTGCGAGGGCTTGCTCTTCAATTTGACTAGTGTGTTCTCTACATTTCCTCCAAGAGGCCCACAACCTTGTTGTAGGGTCTGGAGGCTTGTGTGCCTCAGTGACCCGGAGAGCTATGTTGGCTGGAGTCAGGGTCTTGAGCCTTGTCTCTAGGTAGAGTCGTATATACCAAACAGGTTAAAAGGTAGAAGACAGACTAAGAGTGGTCCATCAGTCTTCCAGTTTCCAAGGTTCAGCTCTGGGCTAACAATCCTAACAGGTTAAAAAATGTGTTACAGCAACAGCAATGAAGAATCTTTCTATATCTGTGTGCAACTGTATGGACAGAGAGAGATAGAGGACCTTCATTGCTGCCCTAAACATCAGCAGTGTAAATGGCAGAAAATAAGTTCTCTATAACAGCCATAAATTGACTGTAGAGAACTTTAGGATGTTTGAGGAGGCAATGAAGTGCTAGAGAAATGCAAATGTTTTATTGATGCATTATTTTCAGCAAAATTTCTTTTTACTACATTGAATAAGTTAAGGTTTAGCAATTATCATTGCCTTGGACAATGCAGAAAAGCAAGTCACTAAAACTTTGGCTTTAACACTTCTTGAGCAAATTGAATAGCTGCACATGGTAGAACAATAGAACAATTTGCTGGCCATGACTCATCAAGTTGTGAGTTACATTAGTGGGCAACTCCCTTCATCATGAGGGAGACAAATCAGAGCATGCCCAGCCTGGTGCTGCATTCCATGTGTCTGAGACTGGCCCAGCCTGGATTATGGAACGTGACCCTCACTCACTGGGGAGAAAATGTGCTGCATGGAGCCAAAATAGGGAAAAGTAACCAACTCAACAAACCCACCCTTCCCCCATGCCCCCTCTAATTAATGATAAATTCTGAAAAATTCAGCTTATTTTAAAAAAATGTCTGTTTTCACATTGCCAGTTGATTAATGGGAGCAGTCTAGCAGAATCAGACATCATTACAATCCCTGCAGTGGTCCAGTAATTCCTCCGTTTATCTTGCATCACTCTTAGTTTCCATGTAAATTCAACGGAGATGAAATAAGCCATTCGATCCAACAGTTCTAGGCTTACATTTCTGGCCCACACTGGCTTCCTCTAAGTTTCACATTCTAACAAGATTCTGGTTGAAGACGCTTTTCCTGGGTTCTTAATCATGTTTATTTTCTCCTTGGCTACTAATGTCAGACTGTCTGCAAATACAGCTTTCTCAATTTCTCTTGGTCGTGTATAGAAGGCACGATAGCATAGTGGTTAGCTGCAGTGATCAGGGTTCAATTGCTGCCACTGTCTGTGCGAAGTTTGTACGTTCTACCCGTGATCAGGTGGGTTTCCTCTGGGTGCTCTGGTTTACTCCCACATTCCAAAGGTGTATGGGTTAGGGTCAGGGGCAGTAAGTTGTGGGCGTGCTATGTAGGTGATGGAAGCATGCTGACATTTGTGGCTGCCCCCCGCCCCCACCCCCAGCACACCCTCAGATAGTGTTGGCTGTTGACACCAATGACGCAGTTCACTGTGCGTTTTGATGATACAATATCTACGTGACAACTAAAGCTGCTGTAATCTAATCTGTTCCGTCTTTTCTGACGGTCATGACCTGGCATTGTAACTGCAAATCATAATCCGTGCTCACCTCAACTTCCCACCACCTTAATTGTGATAGAGTTCCTCTTGCTCTTACCTACCACCCCATCAGCTGCTGCATCAAATATATTATCCTCTATAACTTCCACCATCTCCAAAGGGATCCTACCACTAAAAATACCTTTACCTCCCCACCCCCCAGCTTTCCGCAAGGATCAATCCCTCCATGATTCTCCCTCCATCCCTCCCCACTAGTCTACTAATTTCTCTCCCAGCAAGCAGCCAATGCTATACCTCCTCCCTCACCTCCATTCAGGGCACCAAACAGTCCTTCCAGGGGAGGCCAAACTTCACCTTCATGTCTGCTGGGGTCATCTGTCGAGTCCGGTGCTCCCAATGCGGCCTCCTCTTCATTGGTGAGACCCGTAATAATTTGGGGGACTGCATCTGCAGGGGGAGAAACAAAGTTAACGTTTCAGACCAATAACCCTTCATCTGAGCTAAGAAAAGTGAGGAGGCAAGTATGTTTGAAGTTGCACAGTAGCGGAGGCATGGTGAAAACAGGGTCGAAGTGTGGAAACTGAGAATATCTGAGCGACACAGCCATCTACCAAGCGAAATTGAATGGTTGTTCATCACAGCTGATCTGCCTGAAGGAGTGTAAATAGAGGCAGACAAATGATAGCAAGAGAGAGAGAATGGAAACTGGGGAAGTGAGATACAGATCACAACTGTTGCTGCTGGAGGTAAGAAATTAGCCAGTGGTGGAAATGCTCAGTGTATCAGATCACATCTGTGGCGAGTTTAATCAGAATTGGCCAGGTCTGACACAGGCAGTACAGTCTGGTTATCTACTGTCCTAATTCATTATCGTTTGTTTACACTCTTTCAGACTAGCTATGCTTAATAAGCATTCATATCCCTATTTTCAACAATGCAATAAACAATTGTGGAACCTGGACAGCTATGGCTGCCATGTTGTGAAAGACAGCCCCTCACCCTCTCTGCAAATGAAAACATTCTGCACTTGTTCTCTTACTGTTCCAATACTGATAGAGGATCATCAACCTGAAGCTTTAATAAAGTTTCTCATTTCCACAGATACTGCTCAATATTTGTTTTTATTTCAGATTTTTAGCATCCCTAGTTCCTTGCTTTTGACAATATAAATGTATTTTTACTTGCAATAATGCCTTCCACAAATGAATAATTCTGTATATATAAAATATTTTTCACCATCTTTTTCAATATTAATTTTTGATTCAAATTAATTTACTAGTGGAAACAATTTGTCAGCATTGATTCTCTTAACTGCAGATGCCGAGCATGTCTGTGAGATTGCTCAGCATTCCTTCACACTGCATTGAGTTTTGGTCTGCTTTTAAATTCCCTGATTTCAATATACCGTTTGCAGATTATCCTAGTGAGTCAGTCCTACTCATTTTCAGCTCTTCTATTCTTTCAACAGCAAGTGTAAAATTGCATAATTTGTGAGGCGTGGGTGAAATACTGTTTCATACATTACCATTTTCTTGCTTTAGTATTCAAATCAGGTTTGCATAACGTGTTTTGTTGTGATTCTTTCAACACCACTGAAACTGAACCAGATATATTTTCCAAAGTACGATGCTTGTTACAGTAAATCCCTTTTTATTAAACTGTCCACAGTATTTCATAAATTTAAAAAAAAATTCAATCTGCCTTATTGATAAAGATATCCATCACAATATATGATCTTTGCAGCAGCCACTTCAACTGTTCAAACAGCCAGCTCTGCGAAAGATTCAGCCGAAATATGAATTGCATTTGGAGAGAAATTTTATGTCCTGCAGTACAGGAGCAAGCTGCTGCTGGAACTGTCTGTCACTAGCAGTGGAATGGTGGTGAAGTGATGAATACTAAAACCATTAGCATGAACGATTCTGAAAACGCAAGAGGTTCTGTGGATGCTGTGAGTCCAGAGTAGCGCACACAAAATGCTGAAGGGACACAGCAGGTCAGGCAGCATCTATGGAGAGGGTCTCAACATCTTGGGCTGGACTGGAAAGGAAGGGGGAAGAAGTCATAAAAAAGAAGGTGGGGGAGAGAGGATGAAGTACAAGCTGGAAGGTGACAGGTGAAGCCAGGTGAGGGAGAAGGTAAGTGGATAAGGGGGTGGGAAGAAGTGAGAAACGGGGGGGGGGGGGGTCGTGATAGATGAAAAGGGTAAAGGGCTGAAGAAGAAGGAATCTGGTAGGAGAGGAGAGCGGACCATGGGGAAAGAGGGAAGGAGGGGGGGCACGAGGGGAATGTAATAGGCAGATAAAGAGAAGAAGTAAGCGAAGAGCCAGAATGAATAGGGGCAAAATAGAGAAGTGAGGGGGTGGGAGAAATTATGCGGAATCGAAGTTCATGCCAGCAAGTTGGAGACTATCCAGACAGAATATGATGAGTTGCTCCTTGAACCTGAGGGTGGCCTCATCGTGGCAGTAGAGGAGGCCGTGAACCGACATTTCCAAATGGGAATGGGGATTAGAATTAAAACGGTTGGCCACTTGAAATCATGTTTGTTGTGGATGGTGCCAGGGTGCTCAACAAAGTGGACCAGCAATCTACATTGGACCTCTCTGATGTAGAGGAGGCCACACTGGGAGCACCACACAGTAGATGACCCCGACAGATTCTCAGGTAAAGTGTGGCCTCACCTGGAAGGACTGTTTGGAACCCTGAATGGAGGTGAGGGAGGAGGTGAATGGAAAGTTTGTTCTGGTTGCAGGGATAAGTGCCAGGAGGGAGATCAGTTGGGAAGGACAAATGGACAAGGGGATCACGGAGAGAGTGATTCATGTGGAAAGTAGAGATTGGGATGGTATAAAGATGTATTTGGTGGTAGGATCCAGCTGAAGATGATGAAGGTTGCAGAGACTGATGAGCTGGATGTGGAGGTTCATGGGTTAGTAGGTAAGGACAAGAGGAACTCTATCACTATTAAGTTGATGGGAAGATGGGGTAAAGGCAGATGTCTGGGAAATGGAGGAGATGTAGGTGAGGGCAGCCTGAATGGTGGAGGAAGGGAAACCACATTCTTCTGGGGGGGAAAAAGAAACTTCATCCTGCAAACAAAGATGGTGGAGACGAAGGAACTGAGAAAAGAGAATGGCTTTTTTTTTTAACAGTTGACCGGGTGGGAGGTGTGTGGCGCGTGGCCAAGTGGCCGAGGCTTTGGGCTGGTGATCTGAAGGTTGATAGTTTGAGCCTCAGCTTGAGCAAGGCACTTAACCACACACTGCTCCTGCATGTTTATAGCCCAGTGGCGACGGTTGGTGCAGAATAAAAGAAAAAAAAAGTATAGTAAAGATAGCTATGGGAGTCAGTAGGTTTATAAAGGACATCAGTGAACAGTCTGTCTCTATAGGTGGAGACAGAAAGATCGAGAAAGGGGAGGAAGGTATCAGAAATGGACCAAGTGAATTTAAGGGCAGGGTGAAGAAAGTTGGAGGCAAACTTAAAGAATTTGATGAGCTCAGCGGGAGAACTTAAAGCAACACCAGTGCAGTTGTCAATGTAGTGCAGAACGAGTTGGGGAGCGTTATCAGTCGAGGTTGCTGAACATGAATGTTTTGCAGAGGTCAAAGTAGGTATCGGCCAATACAATAGGAAAGTAGCTGATGCCATCGATATAGGTTAATGCGGCAGTATTAACAATATGAGTGCACTGGTAAAAAGTTTAAGTTACTTTATGTGTTTTGTAATCCAGCATGTTAACACAAAGCTCGAAGTAAATTTATTATCAAAATATGTACTATATATGTTATCATATACTACCTTATTTGATAACCTCATGTTATATACCTAACATGATAAGTTTTTATCTACAATTTGAGAGGGATAAGGGCAGATCAGAGGTGTCAGTGTTGCAATTCAATAAAGGAGACTACGGAGCCATGAGGGAAGAGCTGGCCAAAGTTAAATGGGCGGATGCCCTGGCAGGAAAGACAGTGGATCAGCAGTGGCAGATATTCTTGGGCATAATACAAAAGATGCAAAAGCAGTTCATTCCAATGAGAAGGAAGGTTTCAAAGAGGGGGAAGGGGCCACTGTGGTTGACAAAGGAAGTCAGAGATTGTATAGCATTAAAGAAAAAGAAGTATGACAGGGCTAAGATGAGTGGGAATACAGATGATTGGGAAAGTTTTAAGGAACAGCAGATCTTAACTAAAAAAGCAATACAGAGAGAAAAAAATCAGGTATGAGAGTCTAGCCAGGAATATAAAAGGGGATAGCAAAAGCTTTTTTAGCTATGTGAAGAGAAAGAAGATAGTTAAGAACAATGTTGGCCCCTTGAAGAATGAATTGGGAGAAATTGTTATGGGAAACAGGGAAATGCAACAGAATTTAATACGTACTTTAGATCTGTCTTCACCAGGGAGGACACAAGCAATCTCCCAGATGTATGGATGGGCCAGGGTCATAAGGTATCAGAGGAATTGAGACAGATTGACATTAGGAAAGAAACTGTGATGAGTAGACTGGTAGGACTGAAGGCTAATAAATCCCCGGGTCCAGATGGTCTGCATCCGAGGGTTCTAAAAGAGGTGGCTCAGGAAATTGCGGATGCATTGGTAATTATTTTCCAATGTTCCTTAGATTCAGGATCAGTTCCTGAAGATTGGAGAGTGGCTAATGTTGTCCCACTTTTCAAGAAGGGAGGGAAGGAGAAAACGGAGAACTATCGCCCTGTTAGCCTAACGTCAGTCGTGGGGAAGATGCTTGAGTCCATTATTAAGGACGAAATAGTGGCACATCTAGATAGCAGAAATAGGATTAGGCCGAGCCAGCATGGATTTACCAAGGGCAAATCATGCTTGACTAATCTGTTGGAGTTTTTTGAGGGTGTAACAAGGATGTTAGACGAGGGTAAGCCAGTGGATGTTGTGTACCTAGATTTTCAGAAGGCATTCGATAAGGTGCCACATAGGAGATTGGTGAGTAAAATCAGAGCTCATGGCATTGGGGGCAGGGTTTCAACATGGATAGAAAACTGGTTGGCAGATAGAAAGCAAAGGGTAGCAGTGAATGGGTGTTTCTCAGACTGGCTGGAGGTGACTAGTGGGGTACCACAGGGCTCTATATTGGGACATGGGTGTGACATGCAAAGAGGACGTTAGGAGAATACAGGGAGACTTGGATAGGCTGAGTGAGTGGGCAGATACTTGGCAAATGTCATTCAATGTGAATAAATGTGAAGTTATCCACTTTGGAAGCAGGAACAAGAGGGCAGAGTATTGTCTGAACGGTGTAGAGTTAGGTAAGGGAGAAATGCAAAGAGACCTAGGAGTCCTAGTTCACCAGTCAATGAAGGTGAATGAGCAAGTGCAACAGGCAGTGAAGAGGGCAAATGGAATGTTGGCCTTTGTTACAAGGGGAATTGAATACAAGAGCAAGGATGTCCTTTTGCATTTGTACAGGGCCCTGGTGAGACCACACCTGGAATATTGTGTACAGTTTTGGTCTCCAGGTTTAGGGAAGGACATTCTGGCAATTGAGGAAGTGCAGCGTAGATTCACTAGGTTGATTCCTGGGATGGCAGGGCTGTCTTACGCAGAGAGATTGGAGAGATTGGGCTTGTACACGCTGAAATTGAGGAGATTGAGAGGGGATCTGATTGAAACGTTTAAGATAATTAAAGGATTTGATAGGATTGAGGCGGAAAATATGTTCCAGATGTTGGGAGAGTCCAGTACCAGAGGGCATGGATTGAGAATAAGAGGTCAGTTATTTAAAACAGAGTTGAGGAAGAGCTTCTTCTCCCAGAGAGTTGTGGAGGTGTGGAATGCACTGCCTCAGAAGACGGTGGAGGTCAATTCTCTGGATGCTTTCAAGAAGGAGCTGGATAGATATCTGATGGATAGGGGAATCAAGGGATATGGGGACAAGGCAGGGACTGGGTATTGATAGTGAATGATCAGCCATGATCTCAGAATGGCGGTGCAGACTCGAGGGGCCGAATGGTCTACTTCTGCACCTATTGTCTATTGTCTATTGTCTTATGATTTGTTGTACCTTATTCTAATTAACACCTTGAAACATGTACTTTATCCAGAATTTAAGGTTCAAAGTAAATTTATTATGTCACCATGTACAACCCTGAGATTTATTTTCTTGTGGGCATTCTCAATAATTCCAATAACTTTAATGGAATCAGTGACAGACCCCACCAACAGGGTGAGCTAGCGAGCAAAAAACAACAAATACAAAATGAAGGGAAAATAATAATAAATAAGTAATAAAGATCGAGAACATGAGATGAAGAGTCCTTGAAAGTGAGTACATAGGTTGTGGGAAGAGTTCAGTGATGGCACAAGGGAAATGATGTTGTTTAATTTACTTAACTATTAGGGTCAAATGTGGGATATTCCTTGCTCAGTTACTCCCTGTATTAAACATGAGGAATCCTTACCCCTTCTGCCTCTCTCTGCTCATTTAAGGTATCAATTGTCTTAAAATCAGTGCAGATAATATTACTTATTTCTTTGAGATCAATGCAAATTCCTCTAAATTGTGCATAGGAGGAAGAAAGGTCTTCTTGAGGGGACAGTATGTTTTATGCCTAAGCAACACAGTTGTAATCATTGCAGAAGCTTTTTCTTTCTTTGTACCCCCTTCGCAACTCAAGGCCTTAATCTAAAATGACATTCCAGTGCCACAGTGCTTTTTTAAAGATACTATTCATTGAATGAGAAATTCAAAAGACCACCCCTGGCTGTTCTAGAATACCTCATGCTGAGTTCCACAAAGTTTCAATCAAAATTCTTTCCTCATCAAAGACTGCCAGAGAATTTATCTTGCGCTTATTTCTGGGAATTTTTCTACCTCCATAATGACACCTCACTTAAAAAATAATTGCTTATATGAAATTTTAAGATATTTTCTGATACGATAACTACATTTTAGTTCACCATTTAGGCATATAGCTTATATTGTAGATTGCTTTTTTCATGCTTCCTTTATTATCCATCCTTGTTTTCTGGTACTTGTATTAATAGCTCACATTAATGCCTTCAGTTCATGGAAAACGAGGTTTACTCAATGTTTCTGGAATCCTCTTTTGCTTACTTATTATGTTAGAATTTTGGCAATAACAAACATAGGCCAGTCAAAGTTTTATAGCTTTTGCACGAGCTGGTCAACTGCTTCTGAATCTCCATCATCTTTCCTGCTTCATTTTTGCATTTTCTGTTGAATTGACCAAGTGAATGCCTAGTTGGAAGGAGGGTGATGACGTATTGCCTGACTCGGCTCAGAAACGCGGAGCGCTGCACTCGGAGGTTTGAGGCTCATGGTTTACAAGTCCATGTCTTCGTCTCTCCTCCAGGTGGTTTATGAAATACAACCATGTCAACCCAGAAGAGGCTGTGAGGATCCACGTGGATGTTCAAGCAAAGAAGTCTGTAGGAATACACTGGGGAACATTTGCTTTAGCCAATGAGGTCAGTACTTTGCAGTTCAAGGTTTCTTTCATATCATAGAATCGTAGAAATCTACAGCACGTTAAAGGCCCTTCGGCCCACAGTGTTGTGCCAACCATGTAACCTACTCTGGAAACTGCCTGGAATTATCATAATGCATAGCCCTTGTTTTGTAGGCACAAAATTTTCTAATTTAGTATCTGGAAGTTATTTTTTTCCCATTTGACATTCCTGTACTTTGATTTCCATATAATTTACTTGCAGAGATGGAGCATGTAACCTCCGACCTCTGAGCTCTGAGTCATATGTGAATCTGGGTCAGTGTGTGTTAACTACTGAATTAACTCTTGTCCTGGTTTTTGGAAAGGGATTTCTCATTACATGGTTCATTGAATACATCTGACCTATTGGGGTGACAGCTCATTTCAGCTGGGACCATGGTGAAAGTGTGCAAAGGACCAGGAAAATGTGGAAAAGTGCAAGTTGACTCAGGATTAACACTATTATGAAGATATTTTACTGGAGATGGATTTAAATGGATGAGGAAGAAGTGGTGTCTTTCTGATTTATCATTCATGGGGTATCAACGTCACTGGTGATGCATTTCCTTTCTAGTAATAAATACTCTTGAAATAAGGAAGCAAATAGCAGTCATTCACAGTAGTATATCTGGAGTTATGTATAGGCCTGGCCAGTGTGGATAGAGATAGCAGATTTCCTTCCCAGAACGAGCTAATTAAAATGAATGAATTTGTATCTTATAGTGGTTTCGTGATCACCATTGTTGACACTAGCTTTTTTTAATGCCAGGTTAATTTTAATCCTCCAACTATAATGGTGTGATTCACACTAACATCCCTGAACTAATGGATGCAACTCTAGTAACAGATGAGGTGAGAAATCCCTGGCATGTCCCTCTTCCATCTATTCCCCTGGTCAGGGTAATAGTGGAACCACAATCAGGTTCAGGGTTTGTTATCACTGACGTGTGTAGTGAGATTTGTTGTTTTGCAATGTATAAAACAATTACTATGTTACAGAAAGAAATATAAGATATATAAATAATATGAAAAGAGAGCAAAATAGTGAATAGTATTCATGGGTTTGGAAATCTTATGGCGGAGGGGAAGAACCTGTCCCTAATTTGTGTGTGTTGTCTCAGGCTCCTGTACCTCCTCCCTGAAGAACTCCAAATGGAGCATATCAGCAAGAAAGGTTGTCTGGTTAACTACGTGGTATCATGGCAGTCAATGGGATTAGAAAAAGACGGTGGGCGTCTACTGTATGGCCTTTTAGGAAAAGCAAAGAACCAAAGACCAAAATGACTCCTTACGGACCCATTTAAAAGAGAAGACCCTGATAAGCCCTCCTTCACTTTTCCCAACGTTACCTTGGCTGAGGTTATCTCAGCACAATCTTGGAATTTGATCTACCACGTTTCAGTGGTTCTCTCAAACAGTTTCTTGTTTGAGCTTAGAAAAAATTAGAAGTACTATTTTTGACCCATCAATTAAATTTGAAGAAACTTGGGGACCGTTTATTCGACATTTTCATATGAGTTAATTTGACCTCTTCCGGATCTTTTCTCTTTTTATCCTTGTTCTGGTATGGAGTTCCGGATTTCTTGACACTATCATGTATATATAAACTATTATTATTGCCCATGTTAGTTTAGGTTTATTGCTTTATTTTAATATATATTTTTTCTTGTATTTTTTTTTCTTTCTTTTTGTGATTATCCTTTTTCATATACAATTAATACAGGTTTGATTGATTATTTTATGATGTTCTTTGCTGATATCGCAATAAGATATTGCTATCTTATTACTAATTTAACTTCAAGCCTAGTGTATTTATAACCTATTCAATATTATGTTATGTTATTTTTTTATATATATGAAACTCAATAAAAAGATTGAAAAAGAAAAGGAATTTGATCTGTGATGTTAAGTAAGGCAGGTCGTTCACAAAGTTACACGTGTTATATAAGGAAGGATGGAAGGTTTAGAATGTTTGAAGCAGTGGCATGTTAAAAGTTGGCAGTTCATGGGCTCATAGTTCAAAAGTTCAAAGTAAATTTATTATCAAAACACATATACGTTATCATATCCCCTGAGATTCATATTCTTGCGTGCATTCACGGTATATACAGAGAACCACAATAGAATAATTGAAAAGCTGTACATGAAAGAGATAAACAACCGATGTGCAAACTGTACAACAACCAAATAAATAAATAAATAAGAATTATCAAGAACATGAATTGTAGAGTCCTTTAAAGTGAGTCAGTAGGTTGGGGAATCAGTTCAGTGTTGGGGGTGAGTGAAGCTATCCTCTTTGGTTCAAGAACTTGATGGTTAAAGGGTAATAACTATTCCTGAACCTGGTGGTGTGTGCAGAGATATCATTCAGATATCTGTTATGCTTCTAACAAAAATAGTTTGGAACTCAAAATAAGTTCAAATTGGTTTCTGATGGTTTTTATGCTAAAATAGAATGTATATTATTTTTGTACTTTGGCAAAGAGGAGGAAAAATCTACTTAGATTCTCATTTCAGATGGCCAATCACTCTCTTTTGTTGACGATCTTTCATTACTCCACTGTCCCTGAAGCGTATTGTCTCCATTCTGTGATATATTTTTACCTTTTCTTTCTATTAACCCTGACAGAAGAGCTCAGTCCTCCTTTGCTGCCCCTCACAATCTACAATCCAAAACCACATGCATTCTGTAGATGATGTAAGTGGGCAGGGTTCATTGCTCTGGTCAATATTCTCCTTACAATGGATGACAGTTTGTGTGTGTGTGTGTAAGATTTGAACTGTTACAGAATTGCTGAGAAAATCTTTTCCAGCACTTCTTAACATCTCTTGTAAGTGCCTATTAATGAAATTCTTCATCTCCAGCGTAATAAAATGCACATCTGAAGTTTAGTTAATCATTCAGAGAGAAAAAGACATTTTTCTTTAGAATGGCTCCTCATCTGTGGAAGTAGGAGCAAAATGTGCAATTTAATTGTCTGTGCCATGCTGTCACAGTGTATTTATTGTAATTACTGAATCACGGGTTGCAGCTGATTTTCCATTGTTTTCAGCAGGATTACTTGCACCATTGCAGTTCCAGTTGCTCCGTCTGTAGACATAGTTATTTGAATAAAAGTCTCCCCACTTTAACTCGAGTTCTAAGACTTTACCATTTCTTCAGTATTGTCCAGAAGAGCATAATTGTGCAAAATATAATCACAAGTATAACACTATCCTTCAGAATAAATATAAAAATATTTACTTTAAAAAAAAATTATTAGGACTTTGTAATTACTTTCTGCTCAGTTTCAAAGAAGATACGATCTGCGCTGTGTTTCCTGAATGTATCAATCAGAATGTGCTTCCTGAACACACTTGAGGTATTAGCCTAAGTACAGAGATATTGAACTGTGTGTGATTCCTAAAGATGTTAGACAGAGCGTGTTCCTGAAAATGCCTGAAATTATTTACTAACAGTATTAACTATGACTACTTCCTGAAGCTATTTGATAGGATGTACTTCTTGATGCTAATGATAAGAATACATTTCCTGCGGAGTATGATTTTCTCTTTTGGAATTAGATTGCATTTGGTTCTTGAAGATGCATGAATGCATTAACTCTGCTGTATTTCCTCTGTGTATCTTCTTATCTGTTTTTGAACATGGTGCCTCAGGATATTAGGCAAACTATGTTTCCTGCAGGTATCCTTGTTAGTAGGTTTGCAGTACTTTATAAAGGTGTTAGCTAGGGTGTGTTTCTTTAAAGTAAAAGCCAGGTCCTGCTTCCTGAAGGTATTAGCCAGGCTATGATTATTTATGGTAGTTGTTAAGACAATAAGACCAGAAGATATAAGAGCAGAATTAGGCCTCTTGGCCCATCAAGTCTGTTTCATCATGGTTGATCCAGTTTTTCCTCAGCCCCAATCACCTGCCTTCTCCCCATATCCCTTCATGCCAGACTAATCAACAATCTATCAACCTCTGCCTTAAATATACATAAAAACTTTGCCTCTACAGCCACCTGTGGAAACGAACTCCACAGATTCACCACTCTCTAGCTAAAGAAATTCCCCCTCATCTCCATTATAAAAGGATGCTCCTCTATTGTGAGGCCGTGTCCTTCAGTTGTAGACTCTCCCACCATAGGAAACATCCTCTCCACATCCACTCTTTTGAGCTTTTCAACATTCAATAGATTTCAATCAGGTCACCTCTGATTCTTCTGAATTCCAGTGAGTACAGGCCCAGAGCCATCAGACACTCCTCATATGATAAGTCTTTCATTCCGAAATAATTTTTGTGAGCCTCCTTTGAACCCTCTCCAATTATGACACATCCTTTCTTAAATAAGGGGCCCAAAAGTGCTCACAATACTCTGTGAGGCCTCAGCAGTGATTTATAAAGCCTCAACATTACATCCTTGCTTTTATATTCTAGTTGTGTGTTTTCTGAAGCTATGAGCTAGGATGTACCTCAGGATATGAGTTAGGCTGTACCTCCTGAAAGTATGAGTTAGGATGTAGCTTTCAGGTGGAATTCATTTCATGGACATATTAACTCGGGTGTCTTTCCTTAAAAATGTAACCAGTGGGTATTTTCTGAAGGGTTTTTTTGGTTTTTGTTTAATGTACAAACTATCAAGTATTCTTGAGGGTTTTTAGCAAGGGTGTATTCTTTGAATGCTTTAGATGGAGTGCGTTTTATGACATTAGTTAAAAAACTATTTGACAAACATGTTTTTTAACATTTCCCAACACTGCATTTCCTGACTGTATCTACCAAAATTATTCCAATCCCATCTACATTTCCTTAAAATACTTGACTGTCTTATCGAGGCATTGGCTACTGATGATAGCCTGGTAACGTTTCCTGAAGTCATTAGACAGGATGTGATGAGAGACATGGATTACAGATGGCTGCGGAACTCCAGAAGCTGGCCACTCTTTTTCCTTTGACGCTCATGGTGTTACATTCAGTGGATGCTCTACTTTTGCCTGGGGAAAAGGAATGTTCAGGAATTATATAGCTGATTTACCTGCAGTGTGACAATAAAGCCTTTCTAGGTTTTTAATAGTTTAATAGTTCCATTTAATATCAGAGTAATGTATACAATATACATCCTGAAATTCTTTTTCTTCCCGGACATCCATGAAGACAGAGGAGTGCCCCAAAGAATGAGTGACAGTTAAAATATTAGAACCCCAAAGCCCCACCTCGTACCCCCGCTCCTATGCTCAAGCAACGAGCCTACACCCACCAATATAACAGTCATACTCTGGATGAAGTGGAGTCAGTTTTGACTTTTGGTTGGATACTTATTTGTGTGTTAGATGGCAAGCTGATCAACGTAAATGCCCTTACTCCCTTCCTATTGACTATTGATTCTACATGTTAGCTCCACAAGAAAGATGACGCAGGGGTGCAAACCACCACTAGTTTGTCCACTAATACCATTCAATTCTGTAAGGCTCATCATCAAAAGAAGGAAATCTAATATACAGCCTTTTCCTTTTTCTGAATAGAACTTCCAGAACTCCCAGAAAGGGGAGGAGGTAAACAAACTGGATAGCTGTACTGGGTTAATAGCAAAACAGGACATTAATGAGTGTTGACGGCAGATTAAATTGCTGGGATAGTGACATATCATGTGAGGAACTGTGTTTTCAACCGGTTTCCAAAGATGCTGCAGCAGCCTTTCTGTGTGGCATCACTCTCAGAGATCATTCAAAATATACGAAAGGTCAGCGAAGCTTTTAGTGTCATTATGAAGGACGGAGAGAATGTTGTCCTGGAAGTAGTCACATAGTTTCAAATAATTTTCGGTAACTTTGAAGTCAATGTTCATGTTTGACTATAATTATAGCTGCTATCTCCTCTGGGCCTAAAGATTTTTTTTTGTCATTTGAATGCTTGTTTAGTAAAAGGGGAAATGAGTCAACTTCCAACAAGAATTATCTTGTGATGTTAATGGCCGTGGGCAGAGTGCTATTTTCATGATCTGAATGTCTTATCTCTCAGGAGCTGATAAATGCTTGAACAATGCCGTGTTTAACTTTTCGATTTATTGAATAAATTAGTAAGAGGCCAGCCAAGTTGCAATCTATGGTGTTTGAAAATCTAATGGTGGCAAGAAATTGTTGTATGGGATTGTCACATGGTGCATTATTTGAACTAATAGTGGAATGCACTCCACTATGATCTCACTTATCTTTGAAGTTTTCCAAGAAGAGACTCATTCAAAAGGATTTGCAGCTAATGTCTTTCTGATCTGCCCTATAATTTGCATTTGGGAGGTGAATTTGGTCAGTAAAGGAAATTCCATAATTTTCAGCCCCAAACAAGAACCAAAAACTTTTGAAGACAATAGTTTCAAAACCTCTGGAAGTATTTAAAATAACTAATACAGTTTAACAGTAATTACACTTGCACATTATCAGCAGTAGTTAATTGACTATAAATTGTATTGGGAATTCCTGAGTTATAGAAAGGCGCTATAGAAATAGTTTCCTTCCTTCCTTTTCCTCCTACTTCCTGCAGATTACTTTCTAATGCTTAATACACAGACACAAAATAAATTGAACACATTTAATATTACATTCACTAGCCACTTTGTTAGGTACAGGAGTGGAACCCTGTGCAGCTGTAGCCCATCCAGTTTAAGATTCGACGACTCAGGGGTTCCCACCCTGGGGTCCATGGACCCTTTGCTTAATGGTTTTGGTGCATGGCATAAAAAAGGTTGGAAACCCCTGTATAAAGGTGCTGTGCATGCAGAGATCCTCTTCTGCACACCGCTGATGTAATGCATGGCTATTTGAATTACTATTACCTTCTTGTCAGCTTGAACCAGTTTGGCCATTGACCTCTCTCATTGACAAGGCATTTTTCCCTCCACAGAACTGCTGTTCATTGGATGCCTTTAATTTTTCACAGCACTGTGTAAAGCCTAGAGACTTTTATACGTGAAAATCCTAGAAAATCTGCGGTTTCTGAGATACTCAAACCACCCCGCCTGGCACCAATGGTCCTAAGTCACTTAGATCACATTTCTTCCCCTTTCTGATGTTTAGTTTGAGCAACAATTGAACATCTTGACCGTGTCTGCATGTTATATTGCATTGGGCTGCTGTTACATGATGGTTGGTTAGTTAACTGCATTAACAAGCAGATGTACAAGTCCACCTACCTGAGTGTATTTAATATATCACCAGAATCTGATCTACTGTATCTGATCTACTTGTACTGTTCTCAGTGATGTTCTCCCAGTTCCAGTGAATGTTAATGTGCAGTGATGGAAACTTTTGCAGTATTGGAAACTCAACTGTTTGTATGGAGATTTCTTTTTAGGGTGTTAATAAATTAACCAGAAAAGGTCAAAGTTCAAAGTACATTTATTATCAAAGTATGTGTGCTTTATACAACCTTGACATTGGTTTCCTTACAGGCAGCCACAGAACAAGAAAGCCCAAAAGAACCCATTAAAAAAGGAAGATAATCAAACACCCAGTGTGCAGAGAGACAGAAAAACAAATCAAACAAATAACCAACGCAAGCACGTAGCATTCTGAGCTGAAGTCCACAAAGGGAGTCCGTCCACAGGCCCCCCCCAGTTCTGGCCAGAGCTGAGTAAATATCACAGAGCAGCGAGCTGAACCGGCCCATCCCTCGCCCAGGGTCCTGACATGCTGACCGTTTCAATCTGGCCAGGTGCCTAAATTGTCATCCAAGCATCGGGTTCAGTAGCCTGGACCCCGCTGTCTCAATTTGGCCTGACACTTAAATCGGTCGAGCCTGGGGTCCTTTTTGGTCTCAGCGACAGGCCCCCTGTCTCGCCTTGCTTCGGTTCTGCTACATCAAATAGCCTCCAAGTCCAAAGGAAGTTACAGGCTATTGTTTGCAATGACCACTTACCTGAAAAAGAGTGATTAACAAAGTATTTGGTTGTTTTCTTTGTTTCACTGGCCACCACTCAGAAGTCACTGAGGTTCACCATCTTAATCCAGAAGACTGTCAGGTTGAGTGCCAAGGATCTGTGACAGAAATGTTGGCTAAAATAAATGGAAATTGTTGCAAATCTGCTTCTTCTGAGAATCGTTTAAAGTGGGTATTCCTTCTTGCCAGACTCCTCTTCCTGATCTTTCCAGTACAGTGAGGTAACCTGCTGAGTTGTATCAGAGTCAGGTGAATTGTCACTTTAAACTCCAAATGTACTTATGTCTGCAAGGATTGCTTCTGACACTGACCCTTGTAGGTTTATGGGGGAGGCGGGGGGCAGTGCAATAGTGTTTGGTCGAGCAGTCAAAATTGCTGCTTCAGTTGAATGTCTGGTGTGCATTTAGTGGAGAATGACAGACATTATAGTCTGGACAAGACCACATTGCAGGAAAGATGTGATTAACCTAGAGAGGGTACAGAAAAGATTCACAGGGATGTTTCATGGATTGGAGGGCGTGAGTTATAAGGAGGGCTTGGGCAGGCTGGATCTGTTTGCATTGAAGCCAAAGGGATGTGAAATGATAGTGATTATATAAAATTATGATAGGTGCAGATTGGATAGACGGCCAGAGTTTTCCATGGTATGGATGTCAAAAGCTAGAGGGCATAGGTTTAAGGTTCAAAGGTGAACGGAAGGGTAAACTTTCCACACAAAGAGTAGTTGGTGTCTGGAGTGGCGGAGGCAAGAGTTGGAAAAACCTTAAAGAGGCAACCAATATGATAAGTAGTGTTCCATTACATTTCTTAAAACCAAAAGGACTGTCAGCACTCATATGGCCCCTGTGGGGTGGTGTACTACAACATTAATTGAGGGGTTTCCTCACATTAGCCCCTCACTGTCCAGGAGCGGAAGAATCCTCCCCCACCAGGCTGCTCTGAGATTCAATGCGGCTCTCGGCACGTACTCTTGCAACCCGGAATGTGCCGGCCGGCAGCATTTCCCTGCAGGAGTCTCCACGTACTGGCAGACCCAAAAGGTGACTTTCACCGAGATGATAATCTTCCAGTGGCACGATGCCCATCCCTGTGCATGCGTGGCCCTGGAAACAACCCGCAGATCAGAGAGCCCTCTGTCACACAGCATCTTGCATCTTCCTCCACACCCTCTTTGCAAAACCACAGTCGGCAAACGCATTTGCTTCACAGAGTCATAACTCAGTCTGCGTTTGGTTTCTGTGCTGTGGAGGAGTCTGCATTAACCCGTGGACTATCCCCATTTCACAGATATAGCTCAGCCTGCTGAACGTTTTCAGCCTTTATCTCTTTTCCTGTTCTTAAAGGATGTCAGATGTGATTATATGGACAAACGAGACTGGAAAGGAGAATAAATGTCAACATTATTTTCTAGGACAGGATATTAAAGAGGGATTGTGAATATTGGTGGTTTAATACCTGAGTTATTTGTCTATATTCTCAATGTTCCTCATCTCTAACCCCATCTGGATCCACAGCTTTTCAAACCTGTGTGGCTGTCTTGCATACTCCTGACTTGAATCATTCTTCTGCTGATTATTGCTGAAACCCTTCAAAGCCTTCTCCTCTCGGCTTTGGAATCACTTCCCCATCTCACTATCCTGAAAACTTAACTCTTTGTCCAACCTTTTGGCCACTTGACCCTTTATGTGATTCCATGTTAATTTTGGTTAACCGTGGTTTTGCGAAACACTTTGAAGGTTCTATTTAAGTGCAAATTGTGGCTGTGTAGAGAGTCAAAATATGATTTTGGAATTGAAAGTAAAGCAATAGAAAAGAAATCTCAGGAGACACG
The DNA here is from genome assembly GCF_030144855.1 of Hypanus sabinus. Classification (NCBI taxonomy): domain Eukaryota; kingdom Metazoa; phylum Chordata; class Chondrichthyes; order Myliobatiformes; family Dasyatidae; genus Hypanus; species Hypanus sabinus. The sequence continues at coordinate 17,347,977 of NC_082718.1, forward strand.
AGTAACGTACGAAATGCCAGTGGGATCTTCCATTTAGAGAAAGTGCAAGCCCTGTGTATGTAATGAAGGTAACCTGTTGGCAGACACTTTGTCAGTAGGAGACTCACTTTACACCCCACTTGTTGCAGGCTGTAGTTTTAATCACTTGTTTATCATTTTGTGTAAGAAAGGACTCATATACTTTGTAACCATTTAAAAATGCAATAAAAAAAGTTTAAAAAAAAAAGGACTCATAATCATGCTTATTCATGGAATATTCTTATCCATTACTTGCTTACTTGGAGTGTGTTTACGATTGTCCAAAACTGTAATTAAAGCTTTTGGAAAATTACCTGTCTGTCAATGGTATGCTTTCTTTTAAATAAATAGCATGTGAATTTAAAACCATTTTCAGCCTCAAACAAAGCTTCTTTTCTGCATGATAATTGAAGTAGCTGGTTTATTTGAATTAACAGGTGGCCAATGGACCTTGACTTTGTCCCACCCAGAGGAGTCAAAGATTGGCTTTGAGACATCTATTTAGTACTTATGGTCTGTACTGTCTGCCACACTCCCAACATTAGAGAGCTGTGGGGAATTGCGTATGTATTTTTAAAATAGCAAGTCATTTGTAGTTTACTAAAGTTAAGTTTCTTTGCAATTTGCAAGTCCAGATATTTGAGGAGAGAGTGAGAGTGAAATGACTGATTTTGCCCGAAAATATGCTGCAATAGGTGGCTAAGATTTCACCAACACTGCGGGACTTAGTGATACTGCTTCTTTAAAACCGTTTGCTGTATTTCAGAGAATGAATCAGTTGTGATAAATAATGTATTTATCATTGCTTGAATTAAACTTCCTTTCAAATAATGCTTTCAGATGTACTTCAAACGTACAAAGATTCCCAAGCTCTTCAATCTATTATGATAATGATTTTGTTGGAGATTCCAATTACCCCCCCCCCCCAAAAAGTTTAAATGTTCTTATCTTGACAAGTTATACATCTTGTACTTTATTTTTCAAGCCTTCACTAACCACATATTCTTTTCATCTGGTGTTCTATCATTCTAACCCAGGGGTTCCCAACCTTTTTATGCCATTAACCAAGGGGTCCGTGGACCCCAGGTTGGGAACCTCTGATTCTAACCTAATGTAGATATTGAAATGTTTTGTAATCTCCTGCTCTCAATGTTCTTCAACATGCTTTCAGAGACATGAGATTCTGCAGATGCTGGAAATCTTGGGAAACACACAACACACACAATACTGGAAGAACTCCACAAGTCAGGCAACATCTATGGAGGATATAAACAGTCGACATTTCACGCCGAGACCTCATAGGTGCTGCCTTACCTGTTGAGTTCCTCTAACATTTAGTGTGCATTGTTCAACCAAGTTTTATTTGTTTCCCACTATAGAGGGATGAGTGAAAATTATTGACAACATCACCTGATATTATCACTACCGTCATCAAGTGGTGACCTTTCACCTCCCTGGCAATTAATAAACTTTTAGGTTTCTCTCTCCTTGCCTCTAGTCTTTCACGAGCTGTTTCTGGCATATGTAACCATTCCAAGTATTCTGCTAGTAAGTGGTGCCTACATGTACCGACTGTGAGTTATATTTTGTAGTTTGTATAGGACAAATGAGACTTATATTGTTTATTGTCCAAATTGCTTAAAGGCAGACATAGTGAGGTAGTTGTAGATTTGTGGAATTCTTAGTTAGTACAAACGTTAGTAGTTTATGTGTGGCTATTCTTAAGTTTTATTGAGAACTTACAAGAACAACACTACTTAGGTAAGCGGAGTTATTATTGCATTTATTAGTTGTGTTGTTAGAATTACATACTTGGGTATATTGTTCATTTTTAGAGTTTATTGAAGTTTAGCATTAGTCTATTGGATTATTTTAGAATTTAAGTTTTATTGTTAAGTTTTAGAGTTGCTGTAAGGAACTACATTTACAACTGTAGTTAAGAGTTGGGGCAGCAATTGTCGTAAATGTGGATTGCAAAGGGAAAATCAGAGAAAATTGTTCAGTGACACTGTGCCAAAAATTGGCAGCTCAAATTTGCAAAACAAAGGAAGACTTCTTTATCCAGTATCAATATTCAGGGTGGTCTGGGATGTCTTTTTACACACTCCTCTAAACAACAGTCAAAGAGGGTTTCCGGAAAGAGACCAGGAATCAGATGTGTTGGCAATCTTTCAGTGTTTTGAGCACTTAATTTGTTTGCGAACAGAATTGCATTTTGGCACAACATTACAGAACAACTTTCTATTATTTTCCATTTATATTAATTGCAGCCCCAACCCAATTCTCTGGCTGTACATCTAGCTTTATACAACTATAGAAATTTGTTAGCCAAATTTGCCAAAGCATTTTGTTGTAGACATTTTATGTGATTATAGTTTAGTGATCTGTAAGTAGAGCAACTTATTTTATACAAAGAATTCAGAATTAAACCCCGACATGAGGAACCATTCCCTTCCACAAACACTCTGGTTTACTTGACAGAACTTGTCCTTGCCCTCAACAACTTTTGTTTCCTCCCACTTTCTATAGATCGGACACAGACACTCATTTGGCCTGTAGATACATCAGTCTTTTTATTGGCTACATGGATAAGTCCTTGCTTCATGCCTGTTCTGGTACATCCCCCCCCCCCCCCCCACCCATCCCCAACTCATTTTCTGCTATATTGACAATTGCATCAGTGACCGTCTACACTGAGGCTGAACTCGTCAATTTGATCACTTTTGCTGTGAGTTTCCACCCTTCCCTATCTCTGCCGTTTTTCTTACTTGTCTGTGGCTTCACATATTGCATAACCCCTCAGAGGAACCCTGGATCTGCAACACACAATGTTCTTCTAGGACAGGGGTTCCCAACCAGGGGTGCGAGATGCAATTTCAGGGGGTGCGACAAAGAGTGGCTTGTGTGCTTGAGTGACGAGTCACGAGTCATCACTCAGCCAGCTGCCAGTGTGCTTTGAGAAGTGGTAGTAACGTTTGTCCCAAGCACACTCCAGTCTCCCGCTGCCCAAGTCAGCATTGAGGATTCTCATCAGTGTTACCTGGGAGTTGCACCTCAGAGTTGAGAAGTCCCATCAATTTACTGTTTACAATTTTTTCTGAATAAATTAGAAACTAATTGCTCAATTTATATTTGCATTTTATGTACTGAGTTAAAAGCTTATTTTTTTAAGTTCAATTTGTTCACCTGCAGTATTGTATGTGGTTCAAAAATTAGAAATTAGACTTCTTCATCTTCAAATGTGATATTACTTTTGTAGGGGGTGCGAACATTAATTAAACATTTCCTAGGGGTGTGGGGCATAGAAAAGGTTGGGAACCACTGTTCTGGGACTTAAAGTCAGAATCAGGCTTAATATCACCGGCATACATCATGAATTTTGTTAACATTTCAGCCACAGTACAATGCAGGGCATGATATATATAGAAAAAAATCTGAATTACATTATATATATATGTATAATGCATAGTTAAATTAAGGTAAATAGTGCAAAAACATAAATTTAAAATAAAGTAATGAGGTAGTGTTCATGAGTTCAATGTCCATTTTGAAATTGGATGGCAGAGGGGAAGAAGCTGTTCCTGAATGGATGAGTGTGTGCCTTCAGGCTTCTGTACCTCCTTCCTGATGACAACGATGAGACGAGGACATGTCTTGGGTGATGGGGGTCTTTAATAATGGACGTCATCTTTCTGAGGCACAGCTCCTTGAAAGTGCCTTCGATACAATGGAGGATGGTATCCATGATGGAGCTGACTAATTTTACGACTTTCTGCAGTTTACTTCGATCCTGTGCAGTGGCCCCCCCCACCCCAATTCCAGATGGTGATGCAGCCAGTTAGAATGGTCTCCATGATACATCTGCAGAAGTTTTTGAATGTTTTAGGTAATAAACCAAATCTCCTCAAACTCTTAACTCTTAATGAAATAGAGCCACTGTCCTGTCTTCTTTATAGCTGCATCGATATGTTGGAAGCAGGTTAGATCCTCAGAGATATTGACACCCAGGAGTTCTGATCCCTCTATGAGGATTGGTTTGTGTTCCCTTGTCTTACCCTTTCTGAAGACCACAATCAGCTCCTTGGTCTTACTGATGTTGAGTGCCAGGTTGTTGCTGTGACACCTCTCAACTAGTTGGTATATCTTGCTCCCTGTACACCCTCTCATCATTATCTGAGATTCTGCCAACAATGGATGTATCATCAGCAAATTTCTATGCCTAGCCACAAAGTCATGTGATAAACAGAGAGTAGAGCAGTGGATTAAGCACACATCCTTGAGGTGCGTCAGTGTTGATCATCAGCGAGGAGGAGATGTTATCACCAATCTGCACAGATTGTGGTCTTCTGGTTAGAAAGTCGAGTATCCAGCTGCAAAGGGAAGTACAGAGGCCCAGGTTCTGTAGTTTTTTGATCAGAACTGTAGGAATGATGATGTTAAACTCTGAGCTATGGACAGCATCCTGACATAGGTATTTGTATTGTCCAGCTGATCCAAGGCTGCATGGAGAGGCATTGAGATTGCATCCACTGTGGACCTATTGTGTCGACAGGCAAATTGCAATGGGTCCAGCTCCTTGCTGAGGCAGGAGTAGGTTCTAGCCATAACCAACCTCCCAAAACACTTCATCATCGTAGATGTGAGTGCTACTAGGTGATAGTTGTTAAGGCAATTCACCCTGCTCTTCTTGGGCACTGGTATAATTGTTGCCCTTTTGAAGTGGGTAAGAACTTCTGACCATAGCAGCGAGAGATTGAAACTACCTTTGCGTACCCCTGACAGTTGGTTGGCACAAGTTTTCAGAGCCTTGCTACTTACTCCATCGGGCTTGCCGCCTTGTCAGGATTCATCCTCCTGAAAGACAGCCTGACGTCAGCCTTTGAGACAGAGATCAGATGGGTCACTGAGTGCAGCAGAGATCCTCTCAGCTGTAGTTTTATTCTCCCTTTCAAAGCGAGCATCAAAGGCGTTGAGCTGATCTGGTAGTGAAGCATCAGGACCACACATGTTGGAGGTGATAAGAAAGAGAAGATCATTTTGAGCCATTTGAAAATAAGTGACCATGACAAAGTAGTTGCTGAGATGGTTCACCTCAAGGAGAATCTAGGACTAGTTTCCAAATAAGGAAGCATTCATTTACCATGGTGATGGGAGGAAATTTTTCTGTCGGAGGAACATGAATCACAAGCCATGAAAACTGCATGACAATATCTTTTCAGGCTTGAGAAAGACAGACTTTTGAGCTGCAGGGAACTCAGAGCTAATGGACAGAGACAGAGAAATAGAATAGAGACCATAGTCTAATCACCTACAATTTTACTGAATGGTGAAGGAGGTTGATAGGGCTACGTGGCCTACTGCTGTTGGTTGTTATGTTCTTACTGGAGCACTGAAGCAGATTTCAGCAAAACAAAAAAGCTGGTCATTGACTTCAGGAGGGCAGCAGTGTATATACTCCTGTCTATAACAACAATGGATTCATGTTGGATAAGAGGGTTGAAAGCTTCAAGTTCCTAGGAATGAACATTACCAATGGCCTGTCCTGGTCCAATCGTGTAGATGGACAAGGAAGATCACACAACACCTCTATTTCCTCAGGAAGCTAAAGGTGCTTGGCATGTCCCCTTTGACCCTTAGCCTTTATAACCAACACACCACAGGAAGCATCACAGCCTGGTATGGCAGCTGCTCCGCCTGGGACTACAAGAAACTGCAGAGTTAATAGACACAGCTCAGCACATCATCGAAACCAGCCTCCCTTCCAGACTCTGTCTCTTCTCTGCCTCAGAAAAGCAGAGAGCATGATCAAAGACCCTGTCCACTATTTGGCAGAAGATGCAGGGGTGCAGTGCTACCAGAGCTCACTGGAGCGCCACTTTGGAACCTCTGTAAAAAAAAAAGTGGGGAATTTAACAGCGGCCACATAGTAAATCGAGGGAATTTTACAGAAGTGGGTTTTGGGCAGAGGGGGTGGTGGTTGGTGGGGAAAATACCACTAACAACATTAGGATATTTGGTTGTTTTTGGTGAAATCCTGGAGCTGTGACTGTTTTTTATTTAGGTATTCGTGAAATTCCTCCTTGTTGTCCCATCATACCCTGTAGCCTCCCACCATTTCACAGATACTTAGTCTCTCTCCAGCTCAAACAGTTGTTTGAGCTTTGTTTGCAGAGAAAATAAGAACATTAGATCTTTTGAAAAGTGGCATGTCGCTTTCGGAAGTGGGCCTTAAGGTTGGTAAGAATGAATTTAGCATTTGCACAATAAAGCAGAAAGAAGCTGAAATTTTTGTAAGTGTTAGTGCTACCCCTACAAAGGCAAAAATGGTCTGTCTGGTCTGTGATAAATTGCTTGCAAAGACTGAGAAAGCATTAAGTTTGTGGCTAGAGGACATGTCACAGAAGCATATCCCTGTTGATGGCAAGATTATGCGTGAAAAAGCACTTAACCTCTATGAGCACTACTGTGAGGGGGTTGAGGAGAGCAAGAGGAAGGAGGTTAAAGCTAGTAAGGTATGACTGGCTAGCTATGTAAAGCGCTACAGCCTCAAGAACTTAAAGATCATGGGAGAATCGGCATCGGCTAATTAGTGAGTGCAACCGTGCAATACTTTATCATATTATTAAATTAAGTATTGTATGTTTTATTGTACCAGTTATACACTGAAATGTAGTGATAGGCTATAATCTTGTTAATGTCTTAACTATCACTATATTTCTGTGGAGCTCTGGAATTCATGTATTTCTTTCAACTTGGTTTAGTGCTTGACATTATAAAAAGCCCTATTCATATATATATATGTCACACCCAATTTGTGTACCTGCTAATTACATGAATGAGGCAAGGAAGTTGCCCAGTACACAAATTGGGTGTGACATATATATATAGAGAGGATATAGGAAATGGCAAGCATTCTGTCAGCTCCGGCACCTAAAAAATTAGCACTGCACCCCTGAGAAGATGGAAAAGACTGACAACATGTACCACCAGGTTCAAGGAAAGCTTCTACCCTGCTATTATAAAGCTAGTATAATATGATGGACTCTGGATCTCACAATCTACTGCATTGTGATCTTGCACATTATTCTTTACTTGCACTTCACTTTCTCTGTAGCTGTTACACTTTGTTCTTCATTCTGTTACTGTTGTTGGGACGAGAGACCCAGGCGAGAACGGTAAGGACACAAGTGCTGGAGTACCTGTGACTGGACTCTAGACACATTGTCGAGATTGGGACGAGAACAGGGTTCTTGACCAGATCCTAGATGAGAATCCGAATGAGACAGAAATCCAAAATGCAATCACAGACTGAACTGAAGTTGAGCTGACAATTGAGTACTCAACTTGAGTTCTGATGCTCTTTAAGTATCCACATCCTGGCTCCAAAACGTGGCTGCCAATTAGTGGAGTGGGCCTGAATCTTTTAAAGGGACTGTGCCAACTATCCATATTCCAGATATTAGATCATCTAAACCCTGGAAGCGGGTGTGGTCGGGTGTATACCGTAACAGTATTGCCTTGTTCTGCCACAACTCACTGTGTAATGTATGAATGGAATACAAGTTTTTCATTGCATCTCAGTATATGTGATAATAATAAACCAATTCCAATTTTAAAATATCCTGATTACTTCTTGGCAAGAAACATACTATCTGCCACTAACTTTACTGTTCTTGATGGATCTGGGTTACTTCTTGGAGTCTGGCACATGGAAGAAATATTTGCTGTTCTCTAAGGCAGTGGTCCCCAACCACTGGGCCGTGAGGAAACAATATGATTTGGCGGTATGAAGCGATATGAGTCATTTACACTGCATGTAGCATGTGTTTTGTGGCCTGGTGGTTGGGTACCCAAAGCCAATTCAGAAAAATGGCATTTGTGTTATTGTCTTTGCTCTGGGCTTGCTCAAATCTGTTCGTATATTTGAAATGCCTTCCAGCAGTTGTTGAGACAATGAGAACCCATTTCTTCTTTAGGTGGTTAAATCATGGCTTCAATGAATAGAAGTTAGCTTAAACTGGTGCCACCTTCTTAAGAACCCAGTGGAGGTGTACTAATTTTATAAATAGTGTGCTGGGTGACTGATCTTGATAACGACAAAGAGGCATGAATTTTAAATCGTGTATAACTCAAATCACCTGGGTTCATTGCAATTTCAATTCATATTTTCAATGCAAGATAATCCTCCCTCAGAGATTTTTATGCTTCTCAAGGCAAGTGAGGATGATAGTTGTGTCAGTCCCTGGCACTGCCAGTTCTGCGGTTGTACAGCTGGATTCAGCTCTTCAAACAGGGAACATTTCACCGGGTGTGGAGTATAACAAAATAATGAGCCCATTCTACACAAACCCCCTGAGAACAGAATAGATTGCAACGTGTGTCTTCTTCTATTTCCACAGTAATCACCATTGTATCCTTTCTGAATCGCATGTCAATTAGTTTTGAAATGTAGACAGCTCAGGGCCGTGAGCCCACGCATGTTCTGAAAGCTCATTTCATACAGGCTGTTTGCTGCCAGCAACGTGGGCTGGATTTCAACCCAGGTTCTAGTGAGGTATGTAAGGCATAACATCTCTGTTTGAGTCAGTAACCTTAAATTAACTTTTCTGTTGAAAATGCTTTAATATGCTTAAATTGCTATTGTTAACATTTTAAAAATGAGTGCCTGTTTTAATGTCAAATTTTACTACTCCATAGAGAGTAGCTGGGGAAAGCGGAAATTATATGTAACAAAAATGTCACATCACTAATGGTCAATTGTTTGTTCTTTTTTAAATGTGAAACCTTTATTTATTTATTTATCTATCTATCTATATATCCAGCGAGAATCTATATATCCAGTCCTTCATGCCATGCTGCAACAGCAGCCCACCAATTTAACTCTTACCTAACGACAGGACAATTTACAATGACTGATTAACCTGCCAATCAGTACGTCATCGGACTGTGGGAGGAAACGGAAGCACCCAAAGGAACCCGGGAGGTCACCGGGAAAACGTACAAACTCCTGGGTCGCCTGTACTGTAAAGCATCTTTCTAACCACTGTGATACTGTAAAGCATTGCGCTAACCATTATCCCATTTTGCTAATCATTGTTAAAAGTAGTCCATTGAATTTATCCAGTTGAACAACTGAGCCATCAAAGTACAATAATCGGGCTCATCTGAGAAAAGGAGATAAATTGTGCTGGAACTTGTCTCTAATCACTCTTCAGTCACACTAGTTGGAGTGTCTAGGTATGTTTGCTGTTGTCTAGACATAGTCTCACTTAGCTATGGTGATTCACACAGTCATCCCAATTCAAATGATAAATGATAACCATAGAGGTTAATGTGTGCCACATTTTAAACTTATTGAGATTCTGAGCAATCTGTCCTCTTGTATTATAGTTTTATTGCATTCAAAATAGCATAAAATTGGAATTTTATTCAAGACATTAGCTGGCCATGTTGTAATGTTGAGCAGTCCAAGCTGATGGAGATAGTTCACCATTATTTGTGATGGTGATTTTAGAACAGTACACAGGCTGTTATTAATGAGTAAGCTGTCCTCAAGCATGGAAGAGACATTCCATGAAATACAAAGTACCATTATTTGCTGGTCAGTTTGCACCTCCCTGCTGTTAACTGCAGGCAAAGAACAGCTTATTCTCAGCTTCCCTACGAGGTTCATATAATTGTTGCATTTGTGCTTTAATTTCTAATTAAATACTGCAGAGAATCAGGACTGCTACTCAATGGCATTTATAATACTTTTATAACAAGATTTATATACTTTCAATATCACTTAAACTTTTCCACTGTGGAAAGAAAATACAGACAAGAGAAAATCTGCAGATGCTGGAAATCTGAGCAACACACACACACACAAATGCTGGAGGAACTCAGCTGGCCAGGCAGCTTCTATGGGAAAAAGTACAGTTGATGTTTCAAGCCAAAACCCTTCGACAGGTTGAGTACCTCAAAGTGCTCGGGGGCTGGAAGTGTTTCGGATTTTGGAATATATAGTGAGATAGCTCGAGATTGCCATCATTTCTGACTCTGAATTTATGTGCTACTGGTAAGCCGTCTTTGTCTTGCACTTGTGCATCACACACAAATGTACTGAACATTAAAAATTATTATACACCATTAAAATAATGAAAATATAATGTGTGCAGTGTAGCTGCATCGGGAGAGCACCTGAACCAGCTGTTGAGCAACAACAGATAATGGCAGAATTTCAGTTTCTACCTACAATGCTGTGATTTGATTAAGAGGTTACAATCACTGTTTCTGACCTAGAAACGGGGGACATAGCCTCAAGATTCGGGGGAGTAGATTTAGGACAGAGATGAGGAGGAACTGTTTTTCCCAGAGAGTGGTGAATCTGTGGAATTCTCTGCCCAAAGAAGCTACTTCAGTAAATATATTTAAAACAAGGTTGGATAGATTTTTGCATAGATGGGGAATTAAGGGTTATGGGGAAAAGGCAGGTAGGTGGAGATGAGTCCATGGTCAAATCAGCCATGATCTTATTGAATGGCGGAGCAGGCTCGATGGGCCAGATGGCCGACTCCTGCTCCTATTTCTTGTGTCCTTATGTAAAAACAATTAGCATTATAGACTTGTTCTGGTGTTAGATTTTCATCAGCGACGACCTTGGCAAACTCATCGATGAATTTCTCTGCTGCTTCATGATCAGCAGATACTTTATCACCGCAAAATGTTTAAAAATGAACTGCCATGCCTTTTCTTAAATTTCTGCAACCAGCATCCTGAGTAATCACAATTACCTTTCATTTTTCAGTTTGTTGTGCTAAATCTTTGCTTGTTTCATGATCAGCATACTATTAAGTGGCATACACAGAACATTCACTCTGACACTGACTAATCCACTCTTTCAATACATGATTGACTTTTCCATTTTTCACTTTATGCAGTGTTTTTCAATTTTTCATCAACTCCTGCTCATTGCTTATGTGAGGTCATTTCTCAGAACTGTCTGGGATACGCAGAGACCTGCCCACTGCCTGGGAACCTTCCCAGCGCATTGTGGAATTTTCCAGGTGTGACATCATGTCAGCGGTCAAATAAATTTTGGTTTTTGGATATTGGATTTTCTGATGAAGGATCAACCTGTTTATTTCAGAGTTAGAAATTATACCTACAGCGTATAATCACTGCTTTTTTCATTGTTTAACTTTTCTCTCTGAATCTGGACTTTCCTGTTTTTAAGGTTTTTTTGTACCCTGTTTGAATCTAGTTTACGTACTTTCCCTTTTTCACCCAGTCCAGCAAAAACTGTTTGGATTCACAATTCACTCAAGTCCTGAGTTGGCATTGCCATGGTGTTACCAGTGACTCCTGAGGTAGTATTTGAGTTCATCATTGACTGGGATCTCCTGCAACACTGCTGGTGCTACACTGTATTGGTCTCGCCATTCCTTTGGATTTACCAGCTGTTTGGAGAGAGGGAGTCTGCTGCATAGGCAACAGCTTTCTCTCCATTTTGTACTGCCTGGCATGCATAAAAACTATTTGAGAAAATAGCTGGGGTTACATTCGTTTATTTGGGACACCGTGCGACTTAATTGGGACAGAAGACTGTTGCCAGTTTTTAACTAGCATCAGTCACGTGCCTTTGTGTGGCCATTAGACGCTGCTTAGTGCTTGAAGGAAACATTTAAAAAATATGATCAGTTTGCCATTTTTATACCTTTTTAATTATTCTGGAAGCTTTGGTTAATTGGGCCGGCCACTTAATTGGGCCAAAATGCACTTGACCCACTGTGTCCCAATTAATCAGAATACACTGTAATTAAAAAGTTATAAAAAGACAAACTACCATTTAACTGAGTAAAAAAATCATGTATTTAAATGAAATACAGAACAAATTCAAACACTACCATTACAGTACTATAAAACTGTTAATTAGTTCTTCATAATTATTGGCAGAGGAATTCATCCAGTGTATATTATGCTGCCGTGTTCTTTTGATTGACTGTAAATGACCAAAATCAGCACAGGCACCCAGTGCAGATAATCGCTTACCTTCATACAACATTCTTTTCTTTCTAAATCTTTTTATTAATATTAGCAATATGGACAGAATACAAATGATATATTGATAAAGAAATTACCAACATACAAATTCCATTACATATGAAAAAAAACATACATAATAGTTACAATATAAATGAGTTTACCAAGACATAAGCCATAAAATATATGTATGAACATGGTAAGTCTAAATATTTCGTAATATATGATATAAAGAAAACAGAAAAAAGAAAGAAAAAAAATATAATGCAAAACTAGCTAATCTAATCTAATAACTAATATAGAAGAAAAAAGAAGCAAAAAAAAGAGAGAGAAAAAAAAAGGGGGCTGTTTATAATATCTCACAAAAATAAGTATTCATCCATGCCGTCACTCCTGGTCCTCTGAACATACATAAGCTAAAAGCTGGGAAATCAAATGAACTTGGCACAGGGTCATATTACATCATATGAAAATGTTGAATAAATGGTCTCCATAACTTTTCAAATCTAATAGAAGTCTCAAAAGTACCACTTATAATTTTTTCTAAATTTAAACATAACATAGTTTGAGAGAACCAATTAAATACAGTGAGAGGATTAATTTCCTTCCAATTCAACAATATAGATCTTCTAGCCATCAGAGTTAGAAATGCAATCATTCGACGGGCTGAAGAAGATAAATGCAGTGAGTCTAACATTGGTAAACCAAAAATTGCGGTAATAGGATGAGGTTGTAAATCAATATTCAAAACCGCAGAAATAATATCAAAAATATCTTTCCAATATTTCTCCAAAAATGAACAAGACCAAAACATATGAGTTAAAGATGCAATTTCAGAATGACATCTATCACAAATAGGACTAATATGAGAGTAAAAATGAGCTAATTTATCCTTGGACATAAGGGCCCTATGTACGACCTTAAATTGTATTAATGAATGTTTGGCACATAATGATGATGTATTAACTAATTGAAGAATTCTATCCCAATTCTCACTAGAAATACTAAGACTAAGCTCTCTTTCCCAATCCTTTTTAGTCTTATAAAGAGGCTCTGAATGTATCTTCATAATTATATTATAAAGTTTTGAAATAAGCCCTTTTTGAAAAGGGTCTAATTCAAATAAACTCTCCAAAATATCTGAAGGCACAAAATTTGGAAACGTAGGGAGTACAGAAATTGAAAAATGTCTAATCTGTAAATATCTAAAAAAATGAAATCTAGGCAACTTATATTTGTTGGATAATTGCTCAAAAGACATGAAACAATTGTCTAAAAATAAATCAGAAAATCTTAGTAATCCCTTAGTTTTCCAAGCCGAATAAGCTTGATCTATAATGGAAGGGTGGAAAAAACAATTAGATACAATAGGACTATTTAAAACGAATTGAGTCAACCCAAAAAATCTCCGAAATTGAAACCATATACGCAAAGTATGTTTAACTATCGGGTTGTCAATTCGTTTCGGCAATTTAGAAAGAGCAAAAGGGAGAGAAGTCCCTAAAATAGAACCCAAAGCATAAGCTGATACCGATTTAGTTTCTAAACTGACCCAACAAGGGCCGAAAGATCCACCCCCTATCTTTCAACCAACATAACAAATATCTATTATTAACTGCCCAATAGTAAAATCTGAAATTAGGTAATGCTAACCCGCCTTCCTTTTTTGTCTTCTGTAAATATATTTTACCTAACCTGGGATTTTTATTCTGCCATATATATGAAGAAATTTTAGAGTCAACGTTAGTAAAAAAAGATTTCGGGATAAAAATTGGTATCGCTTGAAAAATATATAAAAACTTAGGTAAAATAACCATCTTAATAGCATTAATCCTACCTATTAGGGATAAAGATAAAGGTGACCACTTAGTAAACAAACCTTTAATCTGATCAATTAAGGGTAAAAAATTAAATCTAAACAAATCTTTATGGCTTTTTGTGATTTTGATCCCTAAATAAGTAAAAGAATCATTAATTAATTTAAAAGGTAAATTTTCATAAATTGGGACCCGTTTATTCAAAGGAAACAATTCACTTTTATTAAGATTTAACTTATACCCAGAAAACTCACTAAATTGAGCCAATAATGATAAAACTGCTGGGATGGATTTCTCCGGGTTAGAAATGAATAGTAATAAATCATCTGCATACAAAGATAACTTATGAATATCTGTCCCACGATTAATACCTAAAATATCCTGTGATTGTCTGATGGCAATTGCCAAAGGTTCTAAGGCAATGTTAAATAGTAATGGACTAAGAGGACATCCTTGTCTTGTGCCCCGAAATAGGCGAAAAAAGGGAGATCTTTGATTATTGGTAAACACGAGGCTACATACAACATTCAATGATTGCATCCTCCAAATCTTCATTTTCATTGTAATATTCAAGATGATTGTTGCTACCTTCAAAATCTTCGTAGGTCCTAACTTGTTAAAGTTCATTTTCACTCCTGGCTGTTTCTGGCATCTCCAAGTCTGAATGCTTGAAACCCACAGTGAGCAAAACAGTTTTGAACTGTCTTACTGCCTGTTTCTCGCCAATTATCAGTGACCAAAAACCACTACTGTTTGAACGCAAACACACTTAACTGACACTATTTAAAATTGTGATAGGTATAGATAGCATAACCAGTCTTCTTCCAAGGGTGGAAATGTCAAGTACAAGAGGCATAGGTTAGGGTGAGAGGGGGAAAGTTTAAAAGAGATATATAAACATTTTTTTTTACATAAACTGGAGTTGCCTGGTACATACTGCCAGGGGAGGGGCAAGAAAGCAATCTTCAATAGGTACTGAGTCAGACATATAAACAGACAGAGAATATATGGGTATGGACCGTGTGCAGGCAAGTGGGATTAGTTTGATTGGCAGAGACATTGTGGGCTGAAGGGCCTGTTCCTGTGCTGTACTGTTCTACGTTCTACCTGGATTTGGTCAAGCGACTCCCATGATGTTGCTGGGTTGTCAGTTATAGAAATTCGACAGCAATAATGAAGGACTGGCAATCTATTCCCCTTGATGCCACACTCAGTCCAATGTTGCCTTGATGTCAAGGGCAATTCCTCTCATCTAAGTGGAATCCATGTTCCAATCTTTGTTCCATGTGATAAGGTCTTGAGTTGAGTGGTTCTGGTCAAACACATCAACTGGGTATTTCACCTTTCACTGATAATTGAGAGTAGACTGAATGTGCAGTAAATTGTTTGATTTGGTATCTTCTGATTTGAATGTGCATGTCTGGGCAATTTCCCAGTCAGACGGATACCAGTCTTGTAACTATTCTAGAACAGCTTTATTGGAGGCAAGTCTGGAACTTGTTGGAATGCTGTCTAGGGCTGTAGCCTTTGCTATATCCAGAGCTGAGTGGTTTCCTTAAATTACATGGAATGAAATCGAAAGGCTAGACAGTGGTTTCTGTGACCTTTGGGCTATCAGAAGGAAGTCTAGATGAATTACCTACTTGGCAATTTTGGCTGATCATATTATTATGCATGGGGACATCCTTGGAGCAGGGGTTCTTAACCTCTTTTATGTCATGGACTCCTACCATTAACCAAGAGGTCCATGGACACCAGGTTGAGAACCCCTGCCTTGGAGTCTCTTCCAACTCCTGTCACATCCACCACAATTTATGATTGGTTGTGATAAGATGCGGATGCTTAATCTGATCCACTGACTACAGGATCACTTCGTTTTAGCTACTGCTCTACAAAACATATTCACCATTTTATGATGTGTATTCCAAGTATTGCAGTAAATGAGCTTATATGCAAAATATATATTTAAAAAAAAATTAAAGCATGTGTACGTCATGGAGTTTATGCCATGTCATAATTTATGGTTATAACTGATTCCCAAACATCAATTTCATGCTATCTCTGGTTCATGCCCTAAAATACTCTTGTGGAGTCCTAAAATTTTAATTATATTGAATAAGTTATAATTGCGTTCTCGTGCAATAACGAATTGCATGAAAAATACCAAGAACTGATTATTTTGGCGTGAAACTAAAGGTTAACAGCAAGGTTAGCCCCTGATAAAAGGCAAAAAATGTTAACAAACTTTGAAAGCACCAAAAGACTTGAATGAGAATATCTGAGTGTTTCAAGTGAGTGCCTTTTGAAGAGCTTTGGATTGTCATTTTCAAGTTCGAGTTTATTATCATCTGACTGTACATATATTCAGCCAAATGAAACAACATTCCCCTGGACCAGGGTGCACCACAAAACATATATCACACACAGCATATTTGTTAGCATAAGTATGTTAATCTAATTCAGAAATGCATTAGTGCTTACCACAGATAAACAGAACAGTAATCAGTAAACTCCAAGTGATGACACCTCGGAGGTGGCAGGGTATTCATTAGTCTCCCAGCCTAAGGGAAGAAACTGTTACCCAAGCAACACACACAAAATGCTGGTCAGATCTGAGTTTATTTGTCAGTTTTGGAATTGTACATATTTTTACTGGCCTAATAGATGGAGGAACTGAACAGGAATGAAATAATTGCACCCTCCACACAGTTCTAAGGTATTAATATTTATGGTTGCTTCATGCAACTGACTCCTTTGTGTAACAAGTATCCACTATAGCTAGAGTCGCTCAAAATATGCTGTATGCTTATGTGGTACACAACATTTTCACCTAGTATTGGCAACCGGAAGCTGTTACCAGAATAGAATTGTCTCACTGGTGTAAACTGTTTATTCCCGAGTTCCAGCCATCTGCAAGTTTGCAGCAGCAAACATACTTACTGCTAAAATTGTGATGTTTTGCATAGTGAAAATAGCACGAAGGATTAATGGAATCTTTGTGCTACACAGAATATTAGTTCCAGATTATTATCTGGTGGTTATTCTCACCCAAAGTAAGACAAGATTTTGTGTTCTCATAAAACCTAAATAACCTACTGTATGACCAATTGCCAAAATTGCCATCAGAGTTGATTATGTATGAAAGCTGGTTATTTCCTCATTAGGGCCCTCACAGTTCTCATTAGGGAATGGGAGGTGGAGAGTGTCAGTAACTGTATTTCTTGGTGTTATCATATTGGAAGATCTGTCCTGAATCAGCACATAGGTATCACTCCAGAGAAGGCATGAGGGGGCCTCCACTTGCTTAGAAGTTTGTATAGATTCTGCATGTTTTATAAATTTACAAGCAGCACTGCCACAAGAAAGCACATCCATCACCAAGGGCACCAACCATCCAGTTTATGCTCTCTTCTTTCTTCTACCATCAGGCAGGAGGTACAGGAGCCTCAGGTCCCACAGCACCAGGTTTTGGAACAGTTATTACCCTAAAACAATCAGGCTTCTGAACTAGTATGGATTACATTACTCACCTCAACTCTGAACTGATTCCACAACCAACAGACTCACTTTCAAGGACTCTTTACCACTCATGTTTTCAGTAATAATTTTTTTACTTGAACAATTTGTCTTCTTTTGCATATTGGTTGTTTGATAGTCTTTATTTAAGTATAGATTTTTCCAAGTGTTATTGTATTTCATTATTTCCCTGTAAATCTTTGCAAGAAAATGAATTTCAACATTGTATGCTTTATTAGATACAGGAATGGAACCTGGTGTGGTTTTCTAATGCTGTAGCCCATCCACTTTGAGGTTAAATGTAATGGATTCAGAGATGCTCTTGACTGTTGTGACATGTGGTTATTTGAGTTACTGTTGCCTTCCTGTTAACTTGAACCAGTCTGGCTAGTCTCCTCTGACCTCTCTCATTAACAATGTGATTTTGCCCTGTTACGAACCCCGTAACTGGGTCACTTACCAGCAAAGATAGAGAGGTCCATTGAAGTCTGATGATACGATTTTTAACAGTATTTATTAGTAAAAATAATATCAATGCAAATATACAGATAACATACGTCGTCAATACTAAATCTAAAAGTGCGGGTATAATAATCATCAATAAGAAATAAGTTCTATTGTTGTCTAGGGGATAATGTATTGTCTGATGGAAATATAAAGTCACTCAGTTCATGCAGGCTGCAGCCTTTGGGGACCGCTGGGTTTGCAATGGTTGGAGGGAGAGAGAGTTTTGGGAGAAAAACTTTACAGCTTTCCTTTTATGATTTCGATCCGTAGGAGTCTCGTTGGGGTGGCTGTTCACTTGTGGCCTCTTCTTTTGCTAAGCCGTTCTTCCGTGGTGAGCCCACCAATCCCAGGCAAAGGAAGGACGCACACAAGCCCCCCACCGGCTGTCGCTATTAAACGCTATCATGGGATCTCTAGCATTTCTCCTGGTGCGTCTGAAGGGGTTGTTCCCCAGACCCTCTTTTATCCTTACGGGGTCTCAGATGTCAGTCAGGTTGGGATGATGCAATCCCTCAACCAGCCCACTCTGGTCGTCCCCTGAGGGGCTTCAATGAATAGTACAGTACCCAATACACAATTCCATCTCCAAGAGACAATGGCCGTTATCAGTGGCTTTGTTTCGCTGAGGTAAGGACACATTCCAAACCTTGTGGATTCTGCGTGTCTCTCTCTCTCATTTCCTGGGTCCCAGACCCGAAGTAACAGCGATCTTGCGATTCTCAAAAAGGAGGGGGTGACTTTGTACCCTTCGGCCCCTCAGAGTTGCGGCACATTCGTAACAGCCCACAGATCTGCTGCTCACTGGATGTTTTTACTTTTCCCATCATTCTCTGTAAATTCCAGGACTGTTGTGCGTGAAAATCCCAGGAGATCAGCAGTTTCTGAGTTACTCAAACCACCCATTCTGGCACCAACAATCATTCCACGATCATAGTCTTATAGATCAGATTTCTTCCCCGTTCTGATGTTTGGTCTGAACAACAACTAGAACCTATTGGCCACATCTGCCTGCTTTTATGCATTGAGTTCCTGCAGACAATTGACTGATTAAGTATTTGCATTAGTAAAAGCAGGTATACAGGTGAACCTAACAAAGTGGTCACTGAGTGTATATGTACTTTGATAATAAATTTACTTTGACTTTCACAAAGCTAATGTCTCCAGGTTATACCGTGAACCTCTGATCATTTGTCACAAGAATGCTGCTGGTAAATCCCTTCAAGACTTCTCTATTTAGGTAATGAAGTGAACCAAATAATGGCAGGTTTCTAAACATGAATAGTTAGAATGGAGAAAATATTAAAAAATTTAAGTATTTATTTCAAGTGTGTTGTTTATTAATAGTGCTGAATTTAATTATACTTGAAGGATTAAATGTCTACTGTCATTCATTGGCTGTTATTACTTTACATCTTCTTTACTTTAAAGCTCTTAAATTAATTATTTCTATTCCAGTACTACTTAGAACCACGAAAAAAACTTGAAGAGGCTCGAGAAAGATATGGATTGAAACCAGAAGATTTCTTTGTTTTGATGCATGGAGAATCAAAGCATTTAAGTGAGAACAAAGGTTTTCAATGATAAATAAATTATAAACAAAGTGTTGTCTCCTCACACAAAACAGTTCGTGTTTGATACAACTTTCTGATGCTTGCTGACTTTAAATTTGGGTGGAACTTCCACTGAATAATTTTAGTTTATTAATTGTTATATTTCAATTATCCTTCTGAATGTGCTCTTAAAATAAACATTGTGTACACTTTTCAAAAACAAAGCAATTTCCATAATCTTGATTGGACCTTCAGTAAAAACTCTGAACAACAGAAAATTGTTTACTACACAAATTAAAAGACATACTGGGCTTGTTTTACGTAAGTTTAAACTGTTAAAGCAATATTTTAAATTGGTGTTTATTAATTAAAGTGCATATAACATTTATTTTACCAAATGAACATCACTTGGTTGATAAAAGCTTTATGGGTTTTGCAGTATAAATTGTCTAAAGGGAACTTGTGATTGTCTTCCATTCCAGATGCACTCCATCTGATATTTGTACGTTTGCCAAAATAATTTTAAACTGCAGTTAAATAAGTGCATATTTTGAGCATGTGAAATGCATAAACATAACTGTAACTAAATACTATACATAAATATTTATCCCATTTCAACTTCTGTTAGAATCTTGACTTTGAAATGGAAGGTTGGCCTTAAGCCTTGTGCCTTGCTACTATGGACACACTCGTGGTGCACTAAGATGCAGATTATCACGGTTCCTTTCCTGCATGAATGATCCAATGGGTCTGAGTTTCATGACTTTTTATTATGAAGCTAAAACTATGCTACAGAACTAGGGTGAAATACAGAAATAATGATACAATTTAGGTGTTTGTAACCTCTTACCCAGCTGTTTCAAATATGCTTTGCTTTATTGGTGGCTCTGTCTCATATGCTAATTAATTCCTTTTGTGGGCTGTTTTACAATAATTGATTCTCCACTCAAACTATTTTGGAATTCACAACAAACTGCAGATACTGGAGACTAGAGCAAAAACCAACTTGATGGAGGAACTTAGTGGGTCAGGAAGTATCAGTGGAGGCAGAGGAATAGTTGATGCCTTAGGTCAAGATCTAGGATCTCGACACAAGAGTCAATTATCTCCCTGTCTGACTCACTGAATTCTTCATGGTGTTTGACTTTTTTTGCTAGGAGGTATTTTAACTATTTATAGTCAATTAAATTTAGAGGTGGTCAGGTTACATTAAAAGTGGTAATACCTGCAACTTGGATTTTTCTTTACCCATTTAAAAATATTAACTAATAGCTTCCTTTTAAATAAATCTACAGCCTTTCATTGATAAACATTAGGTACCCATGCACCTGTAACTGAGTATCAACCTTGCATCTGTGTAATCAAATACAAGAGAGAAATGTGAACTTTTAATATATGTGTAAAAATGTGCTAAAATGTAAGATTTGGATCAAAATTAGATTTCCCAAATAAATCATTCACATAAAGATTAAAGGTTATCTCTGATTCAGATTACAATTTATTTCTTTACATGTACAAAAGGGCAAGATTTCTGCAGGCTTTCTGCTATGTTCAGCAAGAACAATAAACACACCAGGGAACAAATAATTACTACTGGAGAAATGCACATCAACAATTTCAAGTAATTGATGCTTATTAAAATGAATAAAATGTCCACATAAATGAATTGTTAAACCAAAGAATCTGATTTAAGATAGTCTTGTTTTTTGTTCCATTGACAATGGTACTCCAACTTGAATACAATTAATCTCTGTACATGAAAACATGTGCCGTCCCAAAGTCATTTTCAGTTTGACGCAACGGAAGTAAATATCCACCATCTCCATTTCTTCCCTCCAGTCTTCCCCTGGACAACTCATTAAAAGGAACCATTTTGTCCTAGACCATAATTCTGGCAGCATGTTGTTTTACTTCATCATCTTGATGCAACACAAGTTTTGCTATTTTCTGAGAAAACTTTATTGGATTGCCAAACAGTACAGAATGGACTGATTCCACTTTGTAATCATACTGACCAAAGCCCTGCATCGAATTCATATTTTCCTTTAGATTTACAACAAATATAAGGATTCGTATAAGAACTTCTTTATTTATAGTGCTGTCAAACAAGAAAAGGAACAATGGTGGCACCTGGAACAAAGAATAAACAAGTTCAAATGACAATTTATAAGTTACATTTTAAAATAATGTTTCAGATCAAACCTGAGTAATCTCTTCCAGATGTACACTGTAGGTATGAATATTTCCTTTTGTGATTATTCCTTTATGTTTACAACCATCAATGAAATGGCCATTTCTTAAGAGCAAGGGACAATTACAAAATAGAGATGAGCTACAGTTCTTATGAAGGTCAATTTGAATGCCAATATTTTATAGTGCAATCTATGCATACAATCAAAAAGTAAAATATAAAATTACAATTAGTTAAAATTAATAAACAAGGCTCAGGTAGCTCAGCAAGTTAAAACATCTATCTCTGACACCTCTATTCGAAATATCTGCTCTTGAACAACAATATACATTCTAAAGTAAAGCTGTTACAGCAATTGCTTATAGATATTAATAACTGGCAATCTCACTCAGAACTGCATGTGCATCATGAATGTATATTCTGAAAACTGGACAAAGCATGCTGGCCAAGGCACAGCGACAACTCTGATACCTCCTCTTATTTACCCCTTGATCATGACCCACTAAGGAGCACCAGGCCATTGTCTCCTATACCATCACCAACCTTATAGCTCTGGGGATCTCCCATCCACTGTCACCAATCTCATAGTTCCCACACTCCGCACTTCCCGTTTCTACCTCCTACCCAAGATCCACAAACCTGCCTGTCCAAGTAGACCTATTGTCTCAGCTTGCTCCTGCCCCACTGAACTCATTTCTGCATGACACTGTTTTATCCCCCCCCTTGTTCAATCTTTTCCCACCTATGTTCGTGACACTTCTCATGCTTTGAATTTTTTCAATGATTTTAAGTTCCCTGGCCCCCATCGTCTTATTTTCACCATTGACGTCCAGTCTCTATATACCTCCATCCCCCACTGAGATGGTCTCGAAGCTCTGCACTTTTTTTTGGGTTCCAACCTAACCAAATCCCCTCTACCACCACTCTCCTCAGTCTAGCGGAATTAGTTCTTACTCTCAATAATTTCTCCTTTGGCTCCTCCCACTTCCTCCAAACCAAGGGTGTAGCCATGGGCACCCGTATGGGTCCCAGTTATGCCTGCCTTTTTATTGGCTTTGTGGAACAGTCCATGTTCCAAGGCTATACCGGTATCCATCCCCCTCTTTTCCTTTGCTACATTGGCGCTGCCTCTTGCACGTGTGCGGAGCTTGTCGACTTCATTAACTTTGCCTCCAACTTTCACCCTGCCCTCAAATTTACCTGGTCCATTTCCGACAGCTCCCTCCCCTTTCTTGATCTTTCTGTCTCCATCTCTGGAGACGGCCTATCTACTAATATCCTACAGACTCTCACAGCTACCTGGACTATTCCTCTTCCCACCCTGTCTCTTGCAAAAAGGCTATCCCCTTCTCACAATTCCTCCGTCTCCGCCGCATCTGCTCTCAGGATGAGGCTTTTCATTCCAGGACGAAGGAGATGTCTTCCTTTTTTAAACAAAGGGGCTTCCCTTCTTCCACCATCAACCCTGCTCTCAAACGCATTTCTCCCATTTCCCGCACATCTGCCCTCACCCCATCCACCTGCCACCCCACTCGGGATAGGGATCCCCTTGTCCTTACCTACCACCCCACCAGCCTCCAGGTCCAACATATAATTGTCCGTAACTTCCACCACCTCCAACGGGATCCCACTACCAAACACATTTTTCCCTCCCCGCCTCTTTCTGCTTTTCGCAGGGATCGCTCCCTACGCAACTCCCTTGTCCACTCGTTCCCCCCCCCCCATCCCTTCTCACCGATCTCCCTCCTGGCACTTATCCTTGTAAACGGAACAAGTGCTACACCTGCCCTTACACTTCCTCCGTCACCACCATTCAGGGCCCCAGACAGTCCTTCCAGGTGAGGGAACACTTCACCTGTGAGTTGGCTGGTGTGGTATACTGCTTCCGGTGCTCCCGGTGTGGCCTTTTATATATTGGTGAGACCCGACGCAGACTGGGAGACCCCGTTTTGCTGAACACCTATGCTCGGTCCGCCAGAAAAAGCAGGATCTCCCAGTGGCCACACATTTTAATTCCACGTCCCATTCCCATTCTGATATGTCTATCTATGGCCTCCTCTATTGTCAAAATGAATCCAAACTCAGGTTGGAGGAACAACACCTTATATACCAGCTGGGTAGCCTCCAACCTGATGGCATAAACATTGACTACTCTAACTTCCGTTAATGCCCTTCTTACCCCATCCCTGACATATTTAGTTGTTTGCCTGTTCTCCATCTCCCTCTGGTGCTTCCCCCCC
Source organism: Hypanus sabinus (assembly GCF_030144855.1). Classification (NCBI taxonomy): domain Eukaryota; kingdom Metazoa; phylum Chordata; class Chondrichthyes; order Myliobatiformes; family Dasyatidae; genus Hypanus; species Hypanus sabinus. Next base: position 17,371,840 of record NC_082718.1, read on the forward strand.
CACCTTTCTTTCTCCTAAGGCCTCCCGTCCCATGATCCTTTCCCTTCTCCAGCTCTGTATCACTTTTGCCAATCACCTTTCCAGCTCTTAGCTTCATCCCACCCCCTCTGGTCTTCTCCTATCATTTCGCATTTCCCCCTCCCCCCACGACTTTCAAATCTCTTACTATCTTTCCTATTGGTTAGTCCTGACAAAGGGTCTCGACTCGAAACGTCGACAGCGCTTCTCCCTAAAGATGCTGCCTGGCCTGCTGTGTTCTACCAGCATTTTATGTGTGTTCTTCTTTGGATTAGTTTAGGGGAAACTTCAGCCTAAATCTGACCCAATTTAACTTGATCTATTTCATATATTTTGGATTCACGTACATTCTTAATACAAACATTTTTTTAAAGAACTATGGCCTCAGTAAAATATATTAGGAAGGTGTTTCAAAATTGTGACCATTCCATTCCTATGAGCAAGGTAAGAGAAAACCCAATGTTCCTGAAATTTATCAACTACCTTTGTTAGTAAAAGTAATTGATGTCAAACTACCCCATTTAACTTGGTTGACCAAGCTATGACTCTGAAACAATATTCATTATCTCAAATTTGAAAACAAAACCACAAATGCAAACAAAAGATCCTAAGATTTGGGTGGCAGTCACCGGAAACATTATGCCTCTCTGGAATAACTATTGTTAAGATTATTTTCTGATTAGCTTTACATTTAACAAGACCTTTAATGTCACATTCTCTTTTCTAATTCTCTTATCTCTGTATTAACCAATTTCTATGGATCGTTCAGTCCTATCCAACCTACTTACAATTTCAGTCCATTTGTATCAATTTCTTCTAGATTTCAACCTTTCAGTACACATCATCTTTATTTTTAACTATGAAAGCTTAATTATTGTCCCTTCATTTCCTCCAAGCCTTTTAAGGAGTAATGAAATCTGACCACTAGCTTTCAGCTGTAATTTTCATTTGTGGCAGAGGCACAGTTTCATTGTGGAATTCACCCTAATGACATCAGCAATACTACACACTCAAGTCTTTGCATGCCAGCATGATTTTCAACATCACTAGTGCTGAACATGACAGTTCCTCATTTCACACAGAACATTCTGCTGTAAAAACCTGACAACAGAACTGATCACACTCAAAACTAGTTTGCTTCACAGCACTCTGCAAGCACTGTACCACAAGACTGTACCTTCAAATGCAATTATGCTCTTGAAACATATGCCTAATGGTATAAACTTAATACTTACTGGATTGCAGTCAATCCCAGTCAGCCAGGAGAACCTAGCAGATGCCATGGACAGTCTCCATGCATCCCTGCCCAAGGGGGACAGGGCCTCTTCCACAGGCGTTAAAAGTTCCATTTCCCTGCCATTGCACTTGGATGTACATTCTTTCTCACCTCCTACCTTTCTGGACAGAGCTACATGTTTTGTAGGGATATGTATGGATGCTGGATGCTTATTTAGAAGCTGGTTTGAGAGGTCGTAACTGCATAACATCATTGTAGATAATTTCAGTCACATACATTTAAAGATGGAAATCCTGTTGTTTGCTGAAACTGACAATGTTTTCAAATGATGTTCATATTAAATGACTTCATTGATGAATAGCCTTAATGTTCCACATTAAACTGTTTTAAATCACAGCAAAAGAACTTTCGGATCTTAGTTTTCTTTCAACATCCTCAAAGTCACAATACCCCAGATTTGAAATTATTCCCATATTTATTTTTTCTCTTGAAATCCTGAGCAGAACAACAAACCCAGCACCTGACAGGTTTTTAAATCTTGGTTTGTATCCTCCTGGACATAAAGCTTTTTGCAAATTTCTCAGAAAACCCTGTAGGTAATTTAGCTGCATAATCAAAAAGGAATATTGGTATTAACTGTATGTGCAGAGCAGACATCACTGAAAGGGAGTTAAGAAAAAAACCCACAAGACTTGTACTGCTAACACCCACAGGAGATCTGTAGAAGTACACGCAGATCACTGATTGCAAAACCTTTACATCCACAATTGTTTTCAGATGAATGTGATGTGTCACCTTAGCACCTTATACTTTGATCTTCACCCCAGCAAAACTTAATAGATATTGGAGAATATAAGTGAACACTGTTCTGAATCATTTCTATCAATGGGTACAAGTGTATTATTAAATATATAGTCAAATCAACTGTTGAACTCCAAAATAAGTAGCATCAGCTTGTTACTTACCTGAGCACAGAGAAAATCATGTGTTAATTCTGGATTTGCAGACAAATTTACCAGGATCTTTAATACCTGAACCTGTTTTAAAAAGATTAAAAGGTTAGCTTAAGGAAACTCTTATTGTTCATTTGCTTTCATCTCACCAAACTATTTGACTATCATTTATCCCGAAGGCCAACTTGCAATTCAACAGACTACATTCACATGTATCTTACCATTCTTGATGAGAATTTACAAAAAGTGCATGCCATCTATACAAATTGGTATGGTGGGGTGAAGAGAGAATATCACAACCTGTCTAATTTCTGTTTTCACACTGCCTCAAATTTCCAACTGATAAGCTCAAAGGACTGTTCCTTTCTTACCTGAACACCATATATGTGAATAAAATTATTGCAAGTTAGACATCTGAATAAACAAGATAAAATTACATTTCAATGCTTTTAATTACTTTTCTATGAGCATAAATCCCAATTATCCAATCTTTACACAGTTACTTTATCATGTAAAAAGTAAGTACTGCCTTATGTGAGCAAGGCAAACTCTTCTCCTTAGAACTGTCTATTTCAGAAGTAACTGAGAAGAACTTGTATTTAGACTGCAATGGAGTGGAACACAGTTTAAATTATCTATGTTGTGCAGAATTCAAATCATGAATTCTTGATTAGATATAGGAGCACACAAAGGCATCAAAGCAAATCATTACTAAAGAATCTGCATAGAATGATCAATATCTTAACACAAGGATGGGAAAGACAAAATTACGAATCCCTCATATTTTGATCCCGTACCGGAGATTCCCATCATGTTTGGCTGAAGCTAAAGAAAGCTAAATATATGGTAAGATATTAAAAATCTATCGGCATATGGAGAATCACACAAAATGCTGGAGGAACTCAGCAGGGCAGGCAGAATCGATTGGAAAAAGTGCAGTCAATGTTTTGGGCCAAAACATACTTTTTCCATAGATGCTGCCTGGCCTGCTGAGTTCCTCCAGCATTTTGTGTGTGTTGCTTGGATTTCCAGCAGCTGCAGATTTTCTCTTGTGGTACCAGGAAAATATTTTTTTTTACCTCAATATCAAAAATGAAAGCAACTTCAAGCTAGCATTCATCTTATTAAATCTATTTCATTGGTTAAAGGTTAAAAAAGTAATTAAACTATTTACATCAATGAAACTTAATAAAAACCAAAGTGGTTCAATCATCAGGATGTACCTTTATATTATCAGTTCCATCTACCAAGAGCTTAAGAAAGTGAGGAATGGACTTGGTCATCATATGATGATGACTATTGGTAACACTGAAGTTAGTCAGCATTCGCAGACCAGCTACCTGCAACTCAGAGTTTAATGTGGCAGCTTCTTGGATCTTTAATATTTGTGGGATCCAAACCTGTAACAAACATGGTTTTACACAAATATATTAAATTCATTATCTGCCATTTCATACAAACAGAAGAAACAAAAAATTAGCAGGCTCTTTGGTCACTCATACCCATGCCATTATTCAATAAAACAATGACCAATCACTTTCCTGCATTAGCTCCATATCCCTTTATTTCTTAACATCCAATTTTTTCAATTTGACCAGATTGAACAGCTATATCTTTGCAACCCCCTCGGGTAGTGAATTCTAGGTTAGCTACACTCTACATGGAAGAATTTCTACTCATTTCTATCCTGCGTGGCTGACACCTTACTTGGAGCATCCTTCAAAAGGGTTAACATGGATAAACGGGTCCCAAGTACAGATCCCTGGAATAGCCCTCTAGTCACTGCCATCCTAAGAATGATCCATTTATTCCCACTCTGTTCTTCTGTCCAGTAATCAATTTCCAAGCATCAGTTGTTCTGGTTTTGTCTTGATCCTACTGAAAACATTCCCATTGTCATCTCCAGCTCTCTCATTTCTCTGCAGCTGAAGCTGGGTTTAATTTATACATTCTTCTATATCTAGTGATACATTAACTCCTCCCCTCTGATGTTCAAACAACACACACAAAATGCTGGTGGAACACAGCAGGCCAGGCAGCATCTATAAGGAGAAGCACTGTCGATGTTTCGGGCCGAGACCCTTCGTCAGGACTAACCTCTGATGTTATTTGACTTCCTGAATATTTACAGCATTTTTTATCAATATTAATCCAAGTTATTATTTTTGTTGATAAGAACATGTTGTCAGTTAGACACGATTGTCTAATTGAAAAGGAATTGGAATATGGAAGGCCAGTATTCCATGGTTTATCTGGTTTCCCCTGCTTCCCTGGCTCCAGGTACTTTAATTACTTCTCTCGTTTATTGAGATTTTTCTCTCACACCTACTTTTCCACTTTAATAAAAGTTGATTTGCTTGATCATGAATCATTTTGGCATTGACTACTGTAAATAAATGATCAAGCACATAATGTGGAAATTTTAATGATGCAACAGAATATTTGCTGTTAAGTTTTTTTAACATTGTTAAAACTAAATGTTGCAAGATAAAATTGCCTTTACTTTGGGATTGTCAACAAAAATTAGTTTGCTTTAACTACCACAAATTTTATTTTATCTTCCCCACTCAGAGTGGTGGGAGTGTGGAATGAGCTGCCATCTGATGTAAATGCGGGCTCACTCTTAAGTATTAAGAATAAATTGGATAGATACATGGATGGGAGAGGTCTGGAGGGTTATGGACTGGGTGCAGGTCAATCGGAATAGGGGAATAAAGTTTCAGCACAGACAAGAAGGGCCAAATGGCCTGTTTTCTGTGCTGTAGTGTTCTATGGTTCTATTATTGTTTGTAACCTTGGCAACCAGGGATGATCAACTCCAATTGTTAGATGGAGCCAGCTTACTGGGATTATTTATTTTAGAAGACTTCTGAGTTGCCAAGAAACTTACCATCAACTTTTTATTTGATAACTGATTTGGAAAAAAAATTAAGAATGTTGCTCCAACATAATATTTTCATCAATGATCTCACTATCAATCTCATATTAGACAACAATAAGTTCAAAAATCCACTTTTTCATATCTCACAGTCACTTATAATTTATTTTGTTGCAGGCTTATGGTGAAATATGGGTTGTTTTTTCAAGTTCAGGAGTGTTTTAAACCAATATATAAATTTGCAACCTCCTTAGGACGTTGTTCCTGGCTTTCTCAAGGGCTGATAGCTAAAAAATTTAGCAAATTGTTTATTATTATCAGACATACCGAGTTAAAGTGAAAAATGTGTTATGTTTCATCACATTATTGCATGAAAGTAGTATAAAGGAAAATGATAATAGAATACAGAATAAATGTTAGAGGCACATGGAAGTGTTAGAGTGGAACGCAGGCAGACAATAAGGTGCAAGGTAGATTGTGAGGCCAAAGTTCACCTGATTGTACAAGGGGACAGTCCAAATCAAATTCAAATTTCAAAGTAAATTTATTATCGAAGTACATACATGTTACCATATTCAACCCTGAGATTTATTTTCTTGAAGGCATACTTAATAAATCCAATAATCATAATAGAATCAATGAAAGACAACACCAAATGGGCACACAACCAGTGTGCAAAAGGCAAAGTCTGAAAAAACAAAAATATGGAAAAATAACAATAATAAAAATAAATAAATAAACAAACAACAAATATTGAAAACATGAGATGAAGAGTCCTTGGAAGTGAACCTATTGGCTGTGCAAACATTTCAATGATGAAGCAAGTGAAATTGAGTGAAGTTATCCCCTTTGGTTGAGAGGATCAAATAGCATACTTCCAAAATTGCTCATGACACAAAAATGGATTGAGAATAGGAGGTATAATGTAAAGAGGCTTCAGGAGAAATAGTCAAGCTGAATGAATGGGCAAGAACATAGAATTACGGAAAAATGTGAAGTTATTTTCTTTAGCGGGCAAAAGAAAAAAAAAGCTGCTGAGAGACGGTTAATATTGATTTTCAAACAAAACTAAAATATACAAGGTAAATGGTAGAACAGAGGGATCTGGGAGTACAGATACATAATTCCCTAAAAGTAGCATCACAGGTAGATAGGGTAGTAAAGAGAGCTTTTGGTACATTGGCCTTTATAAATCAAAGTATTGAGTATAAGAGTTGGAATGTTATGGTAAGGTTGTATAAGACATTGGTGAGGTTGAATTTGGAGTATTGTGTGCAGTTTTGGTCACTTAATCCAGGAAGGATATTATTAAGGTTGAAAGAGTGCAGAGAAAGTTTAGAAGGATGTTGCTGGGACTTGAGAAACAGAGTTACAGAGAAAGGTTGAATAGGTTAGGACTTTATTCCCCAGAGCGTAGAAGAATGAGGGGAGATTTGATAGAGGTGTATAAAATTATGATGGGTATAGATAGAGTGAATGCAAGCAGGCTTTTTCCACTGAGGCTAGGGGAGAAAAAAACCAGAGGACATGGGTTAAGGGTGAAAAGGGAAAAGTTTAAAGGGAACATTAGAGGGAGTTTCTTCATACAGAGTGTAGTGGGAGTGTGGAATAAGCTGCCAGTTGAAGTGGTGAATGCAGGCTCACTTTTAACATTTAAGAAATACTTAAGAAAGACAGGTACATGGAGGAATATGGTCAGTGGGACTAGGCAGAAAAATGGTTCGGCACAGCCAAGAAGGGCCAAAAGGCCTGTTTCTGTGCTGTAATGTTCTATGGTTCTATGGTTAGAAGGATTTAAGATACACAAATAACTGAGAGACAACATGCAGTTGTCACATTAGAAATTATAATGATGGCATGTTGACTTTTATTACAACAGGATTGAGTACAGGAGGAACATTTATTACTGTACTTGCAAAGGACCTTGAATATCTTTTGTACAACATGTAGTTTTGGCCTTACCTGGAAAGAAAGGATTTATCTGCCATAAATGGAGTGAATCCAAGATTCATGAATCTAGTTCTATGGACAGCAAATTTGTTGTACATTCAAGGGTTTACAAGAATGACAGATTTCATTGAACTTTTATAAAATTCTTACAGAGCTTGACAGGCTGGATACAGGACATTTTCCCTAACTGAGATCATATTCTCCAAATAGGGGTAGGACATTTAGTATTAAGAGTAGGAGAAATTTCTTCAAGCAGAGACAGAAAAATCTGTGATTTTTTTTTAAACCACTGAGGACTATGGTGGCTCAGGTAGTGAACTCTGTTCTGCTTTAGGTAAGATAGACACAGTGGCCATTTTATCAGGTATACCTGTACCCCAAGTCATTAATGCAAATATCCAATGTGGCAGCAACTCAATGCAAGAAAGCATGTCGGCATGGTCAAAAGGTTCAGATGTTGATCAGACCAAGCATCAGAATGGGGAAGAAGTGTGACAGAAGTGACTTTGACCGTGGAATGATTGTTGGTGCCAGAGTGGTGTGAGTATCTCAGAAACTTACAGTGCCTTACAGTGTCCAGGGTTTACAGAGAATGGTGCAAAGCACAAAAAAAACATCCAGTTAGCAGCAATTCTAGAAGTAGGTAATCTAAATTAGAATATATTATTGAAATACTACTGTGGAAACTTACTCTTTCCACACTTAATCTGTCAGTTATGGTACAACAATCCTGAGATGAATTCTGGGTGCACACACACCAAGCACAGAGGTATAACACATTGAAATCCCTATATAGCGTTCAGTTGCCAAATATTTTGGAGTAACCGTGTCTTTCATTCAAACCCACTGTGTGCAGATTACAGAGCTTTAGCTTAGAGGTTAAGTACATTACTAGCACACACTGTTGAAGGGGTCATCTTTCACAGCCCATATTAAATGTTCTAAAATCACAATTTGAAAAACAGCAGATACTCCTTCCAGTATTTGGCCAACATCATAATAAATAATTTGTTTTGCATTGTGGAACTTCGAATGCTAGTTGTGCAAAGCTCCACATAAATAAAATAAATATAAATAAAATGCTAGTATTTCAATTAACTTTATTTGTTAATTAGAAACGCCTCTAATCACCAAATATTGTAACTATTCAAGTGCAACAGCTCTAGTAAGAAGTGAAGCAATTCTAGAGTTGCAACATTGTAAGATAACTTTTACCAGAGGAAACACATTAAAGTTCCATTACCTTCAACTCTTCTTGATTAGCAACATTAAGGGAAAGATTCGTCAAAGCATTCATTGCTTTAACTTTGATTGATGTGACTTCATCTAACAAACAATTTGCAACGACACTGAGACCATCCAGATTGCGAATAAGGTCCTGTAAACATAAACGTTATTTCTCAGGTTTCTCAGAAGTGTATTGGAAGTTTACATTACGTCAGAAATATACTGTGCTTTGTATGTGAGCAGATGGAGAGTTTCCACCAAACCCTGTAAATAGAACATTAAAGTACAGCACAGGGACAAGCCCTGTGGACGTCAATGTCCCTGTCGATCATGATGCCAAATTAAATGAGTTCCATCCATCTGCATGTGATCCGTATCCCTCCATTCTCTATGTTCGTATGCCTGCATAAATGTCTCTTAAACTCCACTATCACATTTGCTTCACCATTGCTGCTGGCAGCATGTTCCAGGCACCAATTACTGTGTAAAAAAAAATTAAAGCAATGAATGCTCCATACATCCCCTTCAAACTTTAACCCTCTCACCTGAAAGCTATGACCTGACTTTAGTACAGTAAAACTGAGAACTTAATACAATCAGAACTTATTGGTGCCAGACTGGCAGATTTACTAGACAACTGAATGCTTCTCCTATTAATACCCAAATGTATTGTAATTCTTTTTTGTTTAAGATGTTACACAGTAGAATACTAAATTTACCATTGAAGCTGGTGATTTTAAATAGGGCAAAGGTAACTGGGGACCTAGTGAGTTTTAAATAGAGCACAAAAAAAGAGAATCCGGTGATTTTAAAGGGAATGTGGAAAAACAGCTTCCACTAAGTTAAAAGGGAAAGCAGGAAATTGGTCTCAGTGAGTTTAAAGGGACCAAAGGAAACAGGACCTAGGTCAGCCAGATACTGAAGTGTTTGGATTTATGAACATCAGATAAGAAATTGTTGGGAGTCTTACTTCATTTACATTTGCACAATTAAACAGTAATAGCATTTTTTTGTTGATTTTATTTTCCTTTTCACATTAGAACTTCTCTCTAAAGTTAGTTTTACTCTTTTAAGTAGATGGCAAATGCAACTATACTTACCTGATTTACAGTGAATGCAGCACTGTTACCTATAGTCACCAGAGCACTCTCTCGAATGGAAGTATCAGAGCTCCCCTTAAGAAGGCCCAGAATCACTTGTACTTGCTGCTTTTCCAGACTATTATGAGGATTTACAAGTATAGACCCTTCAGAAGAGCAAAATATTCAATCAGTTCTTTGTCATCTTTTCATACTGTCAATAAACTTTCAGTGAATATATTAAAGAGTATTGACCTAAAGGATTAATTCTCTACCTACTCTATTGCATTTAACTGATAACATTTCCAGTTGATTTACACAACTGGAATAGGAAAACATGAAAGGCTATTGTAATTAGATTTGGCAAAGCCACCTTGCCAATTTTTTTTAAAAAACGTAGTATTGTTGCAAAATTTGTTGAAATTTTTCAGAAACTGGCATCCATCACTGAAATCCACCAGAGTTAACTAAGAATGACAGAAGATATAGAATAAGAATTTGAGTGCATGACACAATCATGTATAGATAGAAACACAAACCAAAAGCATATTTATGCTCTCTGTGTAAATTTAGATTCAACTTCTATACTAATTAAGGGGTGTTTATAATCAGTGGTAATTACTTCCTTAACTACTGATGGCTTTAATTACTATTTATAGAATTCTCTTTCACTATTTAAATACACCATCATCTGCAGTTGAAGAGTTAAAAAGTAGTTTATGTAAGGCCCGTGAATTTGCTTATACTTCTACCATTCATTTTACTTCACCTTTTCTAAACTTTGCTTTTGTTACAACTTGATGGATTTATTTTCACAGTGTATATATATGTTCATTCTGTGGGGTGATCCGACTCAGCATAATTTGTAAAATAAAATTTTTTAAATGGGTTTCACCAGCACAATAAAAAGCACATATATTTTCCACTGCCATTAAAGGTGATGTTTCTGCAAATGTAACCATTCAGCATTCTCTCTCAGTTCCATTCTAAAACATTTTGCAATTCAGCTGACGGAGGGCTCCCTTTCAATTTTCTCTTGTCCACTGATCAACTGTGACTAGCCCCAAAGGTTCACTAAAGCAGCTAACAAATAATAATTTCTAACAACCACTGCACTTTTTTTTGTATTCCCGTAAGGACTTAGCTTGCTGTAGACCTCATTTATTTGTTGTTTTCTGCCATTTGATGGCATGGAACAATCTTTAAAATATCTGCTGACTGTAACTATCCTGTGTTCCCTTGCTCTGAAAATCAGCCTAGGTACTGGCATTAATTTTTCACTGTGATTGAACATTAAAATTACCATTAATGTTAGGGCTTTAAAATGATGTGCTTGCCAAAGTGATATAATATTTTAAGTTTCAAACACCACACCACCTAACTCTTCGCCAACTAATGCCACTATTGCTGAAACTGCATCCAAGGTCTTGTCATTCCCAAATTCAACTTCTTCATTCTCTTAGATATCAAATGGTTCCACAAAGGAGGTCATTCAGCTTATTATGTCCCACTGGGTCCATACCAAAGAAACTCTCTAGTTCGACTCAGTAGCCCTTTCTTACAGTCCTGTAATTACTTTTCCACCATATATCTACCGAATTTCCATAAGGCCACAATAGAACCTGCACTCACATCTGCAGGTGGTATATTTCAAATATCTTCCTATAATTAATAAAAGTAAATTAATTCTACCCTCTGTAGTGTATATACTGTATACCGATTCACACATCAGTCTGTCACTTCCATCCTAAACTGATTTTTTTTGTTCTATCTCTCTCATCCCCTCCCCCAATACTCAAAAGTTATCGTGCCAATAATGGAAAAGCTTTTGATCCTACTTTCTGGATTTTCTGGTGTGTGTGTGTGTGTTCGTTCTAAATGGAATATTCTTTCAGAAGATGTTGTATTGTGATTTGTCAATTATACCCACTTTTTACTTCATCTATCACCATATGACTTGTCAATATTTAGGGTAAAGTTTAAAGTAATTTTTATTCTCAGAGTGGATACATCTCACCACAAACAACCCTGAGATTCATTTTCCTGCAGGCATAGTCAGCAAATTTATAGAATATTAACTATAACAGAATCAATGAAAGATCAAGTAGAGTGCAGAAGACAACAAATTGTGAAAGTTCTGAAGCCCACAGAAAGTTGCCAATGATCGCTAGCGCTATCTTGAGACCCTGTGGGTATACAGTATCATTCAAATCTTAAAATCTTTGTCAGTTTACGAAATGGATTTATACCTTAATTCTGACACCAAGAACAGCCTGCTTGCTACTTTCATCTCCAACTTAATGCAAAGTACGCCACACCCTTTACTACTTGCTTTAATCCTTCAAATCCACTTGCATGTTTCAGCAAATCTGGAATCTAACTAGAGGATTGTGAAACCCATCACATTCAATAATGCCCTTCGGTTTAAGGAAACTTATTATCACCTAGTCTATGTGACACTAAATCCAATAACATGGTTAATTCTTAGTTGCCCACTGAAGTTGGGGGGGGGGGGGGGTCACGAAAAATATGAAAACTGTCGCTTTAAATACTTACACCTACAAACTATTTCTTATTGCGAGTATTATTGTCAAATGCAACAAGAACAAAAGTACATGTGGATATATCATTTTTAAATCGCCCTCTCCTTCGCTGGGCTTTAACGGGACCACATAACGCGAGTGCTGTGATGGGCTGGGTCAGTGGTCACTTCTCACGTTACGAGTTGTAGAAACCCCAAATGTATTTACCCTGACGACTGTTTGCATTTTCTTGACTGTCGACCCTCAAACCGATCGCTCGGTAGAGTAAATTCCGCTTCCTGGACTGACAGTGCTTAGTGTCTTGATCTTCCTGATCTTGCCACCGCTTTGCCAAAAAGTACAGCGCGTACAGGCCACCACATCCCGCTAACACGCCCATTGCAAACTTTAGTGGCCATTTCTCGCTGACCACGGTGCCCATCTATTCAAAAAACAAGTTCCTGGAGGAACTCGGCGAGTCAGAATGCATCTGCAGAGGCAGAGGAATTGTCGACGTTTCGGGTCGAGGCCTTACGGACAAGGTGTTGGATTTGAAAAGAAACCCGTAACGTTCGAACCCTATTCGCAGCGTGGAAACCTTAGCTTCTAAGTGCCCCTTGGCCAACTGCTGTTCCCATCATAGTTGTTTCTTAATAATTTAATTCAGAATGCAACACCAGCCCACTGTGCTAGAGGATCAATTTGGCTAGAGGTTCGTTTGGTGACATGAAAAGCTGAAGCGGTCGACGTCATTCAGCACGAATGGAAATTTGGTCCGACTGAAAGTGCACCCAGAGTTCATTTAGACTGAACGCTTGTAAATGTTCACCTCGAGGCGAGAAATTATCCCTTGAGCCTGGCCCCAGAAATGTCATTACACTAAGCATAACGCCACGAAGATTAAAGTCATAATCCTTGAAAACTACGCAGGACTCAAACCAGTATTCACATTTGTTATTGAAGTATGTGTACTGTGTACAGTACAACTTTGAGGTTTGTCTTCTTGCAGACAGCCACAAAACGAAGAAACACAATAGGACTCTCTACAAAACCCCACACAACAAAGACTGTCAAACACCCAATGTGTGAAAAAAGAACAAATTGTGCAAACAATAAAATGTAAACAAATAACAAACCAAACATTAACTGCAGAATCTCCAAAATGAATTCATGGCCATGGAGGCGAGTGAAGCTGTTTCAGGAGCCCAATGGCTGCAGACCATAGCCACAGGATTTAATTCAGAAGCCTTCCCCGTTAGTGGGTATAGCCACAAGGCAGCAGAGGTTTGAGTTCAGAGTTTTCCTTTTCCTAGATGAGCGGTCAATCACGACTGATGAGCCCTATTTGCCTGAAATGACTGGTTTTAAGGTTCCAGTAACCTGCCTTTGCTCCTTCTCCTCTCTGTAGAAAGAGTTCCACCCAGGCTTAGTAGCTAAACTACACTTGAAGCCCAGGAATCAGAATCAGGTTTATTATCACCAGCATGTGATGTGAAATTTGTTAACTTAACAGCAGCAGTTCAATGCAATACATAATCTAGAAGACAGACAAAAATTATAATAAATAAAGTAAAATATAATCATAAACAAGTAAATCAATCATGTATATTGAACAGATTTTTAAAAAATGTGCAAAAAATAGAAATACTGTATATTAAAAAAAGTGAGGTAGTGTCCAAAGCTTCAATGTCCATTTCGGCATTGGATGGCAGAGGGGAAGAAGCTGTTTCTGAATCGGTGAGTGTGTGCCTTCAGGCTTCTGTATCTCTTACCTGATGGTAACAGTGAGAAAAGGGCATGCCCTGGGTCCTGGAGATCCTTAATAATGGACACTGCCTTTCTGAGACACCGCTCCTTAAGGATGTCCTGTGTACTTTGTAGGCTAGTGCCCAAGGTGGAGCTGACTAGATTTACAACCTTCTGTAGCTTCTTTCAGTCCTGTGCAGTAGCCCCTTCATACCAGGCAGTGATGCAGCCTGTCAGAATGCTCTCCACAGTACAACTATAGAAGTTTTTGAAAGGCAAACACAAGGAAATCTGCAGTTGCTGGAAATTCAAGCAACTCATACAAAATGCTGGTGGAACACAGCAGACCGGGCAGCATCTATAGGGAGAAGTGTTGTCAACGTTTCAGGCCAAGATCCTTCATCAGGACTAACTGAAAGGAAAGATTGTAGGAGATTTGAAAGTAGGAGGGGGAGGGGAAAATGCAAAATGATAGGAGAAGACTGGAGTGGGTGGGGTGAAGCTGAGAGCCAGACAGTGTGATTGGCAAAAGGGATACAGAGCTAGAGAAGGGAAAGGATCATGGGACGGGAGGCCTAGGGAGAAAGAAAGGGGGAGGGGAGCACCAGAGGGAGATGGAGAACAGGCAGAGTGATGGGCAGATTCCCATTTCCTGCACATCTGCCCTCACCCCATCCGCCCACCACCCCACTCGAGATAGGGTTCCCCTTGTCCTCCACTACAACCCCACCAGCCTCCGGATCCAAAGTATAATTCTCCGTAACTTCCACCACCTCCAATGGGATCCCACTACCAAGCACATCTTTCCCTACCCCTCTCTTTCTGCTTTCTGCAGGGATCGCTCCCTACGCGACTCCCTTGTCCATTCATCCCCCCCCCCATCCCTTCCCACCGATCTCCCTCCTGGCACTTATCCTTGCAAATGGAACAAGTGCTACACCTGCCCTTACACTTCCTCCCTCAACACCATTCAGGGCCCCAGACAGTCCTTCCAGGTGAGATGACACTTCACCTGTGAGTTGGCTGGTGTGGTATACTGCGTCCGGTCCTCTCGGTGTGGCATATTATATATTGGTGAGACCCGACGCAGTCTGGGAGACCGTTTCACTGAACATCTACGCTTGGTCCGCCAGAGAAAGCAGGATCTCCCAGTGGCCACACATTTTAATGCCACATCCCATTCCCATTCTGACATGCCTATCCATGGCCTCCTCTACTGTCAAGATGAAGCCACACTCAGGTTGGAGGAACAACACCTTATATTCCATCTGGGTAGCCTCCAACCTGATGGATTAAACATTAACATCTCTAACTTCCGTTAATTCCCCTCCCCTTCTTACCCCATCCCTGATATATTTAGTTGTTTTTTCTCTCTCTGCCCATCACACTGCCTGTTCTCCATCTCCCTCAAGTGCTCCCCTCCCCCTTTCTTTCTCCCGAGGTCTCCCGTCCCATGATCTTTTCCCTCCTCTAGCTCTGTATCCCTTTTGCCAATCACCTGGCTGGCTCTCAGCTTCACCCCACCCCCTCCAGTCTTCTCCTATCATTTTGCATTTTCCCCTTCCCCCTCCTACTTTCAAATCTCTTACTATCTATCCTTTCAGTTAGTCCTAATGAAGGGTCTCGGCCCGAAATGTCGACAGCACTTCTCCCTTTAGAATCTGCCTAGCCTGCTGCGTTCCACCAGCATTTTGTGTGTATAGAAGTTTTTGAGTGTATTTGTTGACATGCCAAATCTCTTCAAACTCCTAATAAAGTATAGTCGCTGTCTTGCCTTCTTAATGACTACATTGATATGTTGGGACCAGGTTAGATCCTCAGAGATCTTGACACTGAGGAACTTGAAGCTGCTCACTCTCTCCACTTCTGATCCCTCTATGAGGATTGGTGTGTGCTCCTTCGTCTTACCCTTCCTGAAGTCCACGATCAGGTCTTTCATCTTACTGACATTGAGTGTCAGGTTGTTGCTATGGCACCACTCCACTAATTGGCATATTTCACTCCTGTACGACCTCTCGTCACCACCTGAGATTCTGCCAACAATGGGGTTGTATCATCAGCAAATTTGTAGATGGTATTTGAGCTGTGCCTAGCCATACAGTCATGTATATACAGAGAGTAGAGCAGTGGGCTAAGCACACACCCCTGAGGTGCACCGTGTTGATTGTCAGCGAGGAGGATATGTTATCACGGATTTTCCCATCAGGTAAAAGGTACAAGAGCCTCAGGACTCACACCACCAGGCTGAGGCACAGTTACTACCCCTCAACCATATGTCTCTTGAACCACTTGAGTTTAGAGGATAACTTCACTCAACTTCACTTGCCCCATTATTGAAATGTTTCCACAACTAATGATTTCACTTTCAAGGACTCTTCACCTCATGATCTTGATATTTATTACTATTATTATTTTTCTTTTGCATTTTCACAGTTTGTTGTCTTATGCACTCAAGTTGAATAGCCTAGTTGGGTGGTCTTTCATTGATTGTTATAATTATTACTCTATAGATTTATTGAGTATGCCCAGAAGAAAGTGAATCTCTGGATTGTACATAATAACATATATGTCACTTACTGCTTTTTACGCCACTAGCCTTTCGGGCAACAATGGAGGTCCTCCATCTCTGGTGGTGTTCAGAGTGCCAGTAACTTCCCTCTGTTTTTACTACTGTCCATCATGCAGGTCCCGGGTTAGAGACTCAGGAATACAGTCGCATTTAGATGTAGAAGGATTCTTCATTGCTATTTCTGTAACAATTTTGTTTTACCAGTCTGGGTTGTTAGCCCTGAGCTAAACCACAGAAACCTGGAGGAGCAGTGGACCACTCTTCTCCTGTCCTCTGATCTCTCTGTGATCTATTTAATCTTGGTAGAGTCCACCAAGACTCAAAGTCCTGACTCCAGCCAAAAGTGCCCTCTGGGTCGCTGAGGCACACAAACTTCCAAACCATGACAAGGCTGAGGTGACATATATGAGCTTTGATATAATAAAATTCACTTTGAACTTTGGTTGTCAGAGGCTATTTGAGACACAAGCAATTGGGGGGCAGTTAATAGATATTGGGAGCTTATCCCCACTACTCCCCTATGACATTCACACACAATTCCCTGTAACTCTTATTGGAGTATAAAAGTTGCATTGTTTGCTGAATGAAATCGTAAGAATGTAGAAGACAATGGTGTGTTAATGAGAGGTAGCTAAGAGATGTAGATTATGTAGTCAGTTTTGAGTTTGCTATTTGCTATGCATGTATCCAATTTAGTAGCAGAATGAAATCTTAAGAATGTAGAAGACAATGGTGTGTTAATGAGAGATAGCTAAGAGATGTAGATTATGTAGTCAGCTTTGAGTTTGCTATTTGCTACGCATGTATCCAATTTAGTTTGCCGTGTAACCAAAACTACGTCGTCAGCTTTGAACTTGCTATTTGCTATGCATGTATCCAATTTAGTAGTAGAATGAAATCTTACGAATGTAGAAGACAATGGTGTGTTAATAGAGGTAGCTAAGAGATGTAATTAAAACATGATTAAGTCAATGGATAGTAACAATAGTGGTGGATGTACTTGTGACACGCAACTATAGACCGATTGGATATGCTAATACAACTAAACCAGGAGATTGCTATGTACAAGGATCGGTGGGCAATCAGCGATTAGTTCAATGACTGTCTGAGCTTTGATTTGCAAATTAAAGTTTAACCCTTCTTGAAGAATCTTCTGGGGCACGAGAAACCACGACACTCTCTTGGGTTCAAGCCATGGCGGTTGCTCCCGGCAGTTCAAAGCGTGTTACCATGGCAACGGTGAAGGAGCGCGTCCACAAAGTGGCAGCCATGGCCTTCTTGCCGTATGCAGACCCCGAGATGAAACACTACATCAAAATCCATTCAATCCCACAGATCTATGAGGTAATTTCATGGATTTTTTTTAAAAAAAAAGAAACCTCCGACACCTGTATTGCAGATGTTGTTTCTTTTATCCTTTGGAGAAAACAAGCGCAACTAACTCAAAATTCGGGGAAATCTCTGCAGAGCATGTAGCGTTCGTGAAGCGAAACTTTGAAATCATCGCAACAGCAATACGATATTCTATTATAATGATAATTTTTCAATTAGATTTGGCCATACAGTAGCATTTTTTCCATGATTGTTGCATTCTTAATGCTTGACAAGAATTCATGAAGTTGAATTGTATGAAACGAAGCTGCAAAATAATAGCACAATTAGCATAGTGAATTAATGCCTTGCCCACAATTGGTGAAGTCTCCTGCGATAACTGTGGACCAAGACCTTTGAACAATATCTCGCAGAATAATGCCATGGAAGCTTTTCAATTTATTCCGGAGAACTGCGCTAAAAACGGGACCTCTGTCAGTGTGCAGCGCTCTCTTGAGAGATAGGCCGAAATGTCAAGTCATTGTAAGGGAATCTAAACCCACAATTTTTCAATTAAATCAAAACTAAATGTTTAATTATCAAAAGTTATAATGTGACGCTACAGCTGTCGTCACTATATTCCAGCTAAGCAACTTCCTTCCTCGTTGTCAACAATGACCTTATTGAATGGTGGAGCAGGCTGGATGGGCCAAATGGCCTACTCTTGCTCCTATTTCTTATGTTCTTAACTGTCTTAACCTCTTTCATTATTTCTTTATTCATTATATTTTCTTTATACATTAATGAGGTGCTCTCAAACCCTTAGTTCCCCCAGCAATTTTCTTTCTTTGGTCTAGGATCTGAGTTTATTGTGTCTCCAACTTCTCTCTCCCACTTCTTTACCTCACCAATTCCCAGAGTAAGGGCAACAATGAGAAAGTATCAGAGATAGTATATAATATGTCTGTTTGACTTTTTTGGAGGAGAGCTGGTCGATGGCGATTAAAAGTAGCTCTGCATTCCCTTTTGGTCTCAAAGAACAGCTCATTATACATCAAGTGTATATCCTTCTGCTTTAGACATTAGCAAAACAAGAGAACAAACAAGCTGGATGAACTCAGCACGTCGGGCAGCATCTGTTGAAATGAGCAGTCAATGTTTCGGGCGGAGACCCTTCGTCAGGACACATTACACATCCTGACGAAGGGTCCCGGCCCAAAACATTGACTGCTCATTTCAACGGATGCTGCCCGACCTGCTGAGTTCACCCAGCTTGTTTGTATGTGTTGATTTGACCACAGCATCTGCAGTGTACTTTGTGTTAGCAAAACAAGAGGTTGTCACTGGGGACTAACCTGGCAAATCCCTAGATCAGTCCACACAGTGGAAGAGCTTGAAGACACGAACAGTAGTCTCCACTAAATTCCTGTGACTATCTGGCTAAGATTTTATTTGTGCACTCCAATATAACCAAGTAAATACCACTGATGAGTGACATTGATCATGTGGATAGTCAGAGGCTTTTTCCCCAGGGCTGAAATGGTTAGCACAAGAGGGCTCAGTTTTAAACTGCTTGGAAGTAGGTACAGAAGAGATGTCAAGGGTAAGTTTATTACGCAGAGAGTGGTAAGTGCGTGGAATGGGCTGCCAGTGACGGTGGTGGAGGCGGATACGATAGGGTCTTTTAAGAGACTCCTGGACAGGTACATGGAGCTCAGAAAAATAGAGGGCCATGGGTAACTCTAGGTAATTTCTAAGGTAAGGGCATGTTCGGCACAGCTTTGTGGGCCGAAGGACCTATATTGTGCTGTAGGTTTTCTATGTTTTTATGTTTCTATGTTTAAAAGTAACCACCTTTGTTGAGTCAAGGATATTTGGCACAGAACCAGACCCATCATCCCAACTTACCCAGACTGGCTAAGTTGCCAACCTCAATTAGGCTTATCTGGCTACATTTAGCTTACATCTCTCTCAACTTTATCTATGTACCTGAGTAAAATATTGTAATTATTACTCCCCTGCATTGATGCCACCTGACTTGCTGAGTTCCTCAAGCATTTAGTGTGTGTTGTAAATGTTGCATTTGTTTGATTTTTTTTCAGTGGAGATTGCAGTTTATCCCGAAACACTTACTATTATGTCTTTTAGCAGATTCTGCATAACCTGCTGAGTATCTCCTTGTCTTTATCTTCTTCCAAATAATATCCATATTCAAAGGATCATTATGGTAGATTTAATAAGATTTATTCCATCCCTAGGCATATCCTCAGCTCGTGGAGAGTTTCTTCCACTATTCCCTGTTTGTCTATTCCATCTCCATATTCTATTCACATGCACCTAGGGCAATGCCTATTAATATCTTCTTTTCCTACCAGGATCGGCAGAGGCTTTCCAAGCAAAGCAGCAATTCATTTGTATTTCTTCCTATTTAGTGCTCTATATTTGGTGTTCACAATGTAGTTGTTTCTACATTTGAAAAAGCACAAATGCAAAATGATGACTGCTTTTAGTCAGCAAAGATGACTCCAAGCATCTTTAGTTCTTCATCCAACTCCTTTGCTGTCTCTGGTCTCCTCCACTGATCTATGGTGTATAAGCTTCCTAGCATATCAGATTCTGAGCTAGCATTGAGAGCAATCATCTACTTTCTCATACTGTGGTTTTGGCTGACAGTCTCCTTAGGACAGGAGTTCCCAACCTGGGGTCCATGGATCCCTCAGTAATGGCATAAAAATGGTTGGGACCCCTTGCCTTAAGATAAAAAGAATGCCATCTGCTTTCTGTCTAAGGTGGATTCAATCTTTCTTTTGAGGCTAGGCATTGCAGGCAACATTATACTAAACAATATGATACTAAAACATACAGCTTTGTTTCACACAAAAGGTGACTTGGAATAGGTCTGAATACTCTGTCATCCATTACTCTGGCCATTATACACCAATAGATCTGTCGGACAAATGTGATGAACTTTTTGAGGCAATCAAACTTTCCCATAATATTCTGTAGGTCAACAGATTGGTTCAAAATCTTTAATATCATCAACGAAGGTGGTGAACAAGCTGCAGTTTGGTTCTTTATACTTCTCTTAAAGGTGACTTGCTGTAAAGATAATGTCAACTGTTCCAAGCCCTTCATGAAAATCTTGCCAGATTTCTGGGAGTAGGCCTCTCTGAAGGTGCATTGCCAGTTTGTGAAACGAGACCCTGGTGATAATTTTGCCAATGGTTGAGGTTAGGATTCCTCTGTGATTATCACAGAGCTGTTGGTTTTCCCTTATGTTTGTATAGGTGAGTAAAAAGTTTATCTCTAAATACAATACTACTTAAACTTTGACCACTAGGTGGAACCTTAGCTCTAGAATTCAGTATTTTTAAATAAGCAATCAAATTCATTAGTTACAGCTTTTAAAGTGTGTTGAACTATGAAAAGTGCAGTTAGTTATAAGCCTTTATATAAATTTTTGATATAGTAAAATTGGGATCTCTGAGATAATTGCTCATTTTACACCCCTAATTTAACGGTTTCACATCTGTGCCCAGATACAAGAACCATGTGATACATACGGAAGGCACTCTTTAAAATCTATTTCTTTGATATTTTTGGTTTATCTGTCCTAGAATACCTTCATATATGGCTTGGGTTAAATTCTGTGAAAAATGATCGTGTGAAGGGCCTTGAGATGTTTAATTATGTTTAAAATGATTGTTATTGTATGCTTAATTTTGCACTAATGTTCCTCATTGGGATTTGAGGTATTTAATTTGTAAAATGTTTTGAAAAACTAATAAACAAAATTTAAAAAAAAATGATGTATAGGTGAAAGTGAAAGAGGTTAGTTAAACAGCAATAAACTAATGATTTATTTTAAAGTGTCTTTGCTTTGTTGCCATTCTGAATATTGAAATACATTCTTTGTACAGTAATTTCATGATGCTTATAATAAATGTTAATGTGTTGTAACATAAATGCTGTATGGAAAATGGAAAATTTTTAACTACATCTACAAGATTTGCATAATTTTCCATCAATTCTAAACTAATTGATCACTGTTTCAAGTTGATTGCAATTTTTGATGTGAAATTTGTTCACAGTCTGAACTCTTGAATTTCCGTCTTTATGGCTCTGTCCAATAGACCATTTTTTTATTTTTTATTCTTTCAGTTTTTTTAGCTCTGTGACTCTCATTCATGCCACTAACTTCTCCAAGGTTGATCACGCCATTGCTCCTGTTGCCGGATTGGATGTTGTCATTTAAATATACTGCACAGAAAATATACTCTGGGCAACAATATTTTACTGTATCATGCAGCATCCTTTCCATTTAAATGTTTAAAATAAATGAGCATTTATTGTTAGGAGACAGGGTAGTTGGTGACAATGTGTCATTTTTTTATATTTGGTTAGTTTATTTTTAAAGGTATGAGTTGCTGTATGCTACAAATGGTATTTTCTTCCCTATGATTGTCAGGGCCTTATAACTTGTGAAACAATGCTCTTTTTGTACAGATACTATACAGGTATATTTCCAGTGTTCCTTTTAAAATAATGTTACTGTTTCAATACCAAAGGTGATGAATTAAATGATGCCAGATTTTATATAGCAACCATGCAATATCAAGATTTTACATATTTATAGATTTATACAAATTGCTAAAATTTCTCTAACTGTTACAAGCCATTTAGGATTCATTTAACAAAAGACATCCCAGACTAGATGACCAAGAGGACATAGAAATAACAATTAAGTTAATTTTAGAAATCCTGCAATAATCATCTTTTATTTTCTGATAGGCATTGCTTACAGGTTTATTTGTTCAGTGTCCTGATGACCCATTAGTATTTTTGGAAGAGAAAATAAAAGAATTACAAAACCAGAAAAGCCAAGCTTTGCCTTTGTAAGTATAAAATCAAATTTTAAATTATAGTAGTCTATTACATTGACATTTTTCCTTTGGAGCTGTATTACATTCTATTAATTGAAGATATTTTGGCCTTCATTTGTTAATTACTGATAATTCTAAGAAGCTTTTGATCTTGGGTACTTGTGTACATGTAGAAATTACTTTGATGTGATTTGCTTGATACGAAGAAAATAATGTTCCTTTCCATTGGATTGCTGTAATTATGTACTGATAGACATTTAACAAAGTCACAGAATCAAGAATTAATGGCTGTCACTATTTATTTCACTATGGATAATAAAATCAAACAACTTTATTTTTAAAATTGATTTCTATTTTATCACAGGACAAAGGAAGGTCACCTCAATTTGAGCTGGTGGGTGAGTTTATTAAAATTAATGACATATAACTGTAAATTAAGTACTACAATCTGTAATTTAACTATGATTAATATTTCTACATATATGGTGAATTCCAGTTAATTGGGCCATTGGCTAATTGGGGTAGCTGCTTATTTGGGACAATTCTTAAAGAACAAAAACTTATTGAGAAAATAGCTGTGATTCCATTTGTTTATTTGGGACACTATGCTGCTTAACTGGGGCTGAAGACAATTGCCAGTTTCTACTAGCATCAGTTGCACTTGTGTGGCTGTTAGGCACTACACTGTGCTTAGAACAAACTGTTTTTAAATAGTGTCAGTTGCATATGCTTGTGTTCAAAAATCAGTAATTTGTGTCACTGATACTTGGTGAAAAATAAGCAGTAAGACAATTCTGAACTGCTTTATTAACTGTGGGTTCAAGCACTCAGGATTGGAGTTGCCAGAAATGGCCAGAAATGAAAATTAAATGATCTCACTACTTTAACAAGTCAGGAATTACGAAGAAGTTGGGTATCGACAATCATCTTAAATGTTACAATGAAACTGAAGATTTGGAGTACGCAATCATCGATAGCATTGTATGAAGGCAGTCCAGTATCTACACTAGGTATCTGCACTGATTTTGCTCGTTTACAGTCAATCAAAAGAACACAGCAGCATAATTTCTCTGTTGATAACTTTTGGGAACTAATGCATAGTTTTATCGTACTGTAGTACTATTGATAGTGTTCTAATTTGTTCTGTACTTCTTTTAACTACATAGTTACTCAGTTAAATGGAAGTTTGTCTTTTTTATACCATTTTAACTATTTCCTTGAATCTTTGGCTAATTGGGGCAACTGCTTAATTAGGCCAAAATGTACTGGTCCTGCTGTGTTCCAATTAACAAGAATCCACTGTATTCCAAAACTTTCCATTTAAAATATTTCATGTCAAATTAATTGTGTTTTCTTAACTGTCTGTGTTATCTGGTATGTTGGTTAAGTGGTACTAATGTGAAGAGAAAGAGAAGTTGTTTTGTTTCAGCTTTTACAAGAATACTAACACCAATGAATGTGTTGTTACTCAGATGAAAAAGTATGAAAGTCTCAAGTAAGAAGTGGAATAAAATAAGTTTACCTAACGATATGATGCAGAAATATGTTGATTACCATTCCCGTCCTTCCTCAGTTAATGAATGCTGAACAGCTGAGCTGTCAAAATAGTTCTTTAGCAGGTTCTGAATAAACCAACTCAAGGGAAAAATCTGTTTGATTTTGTCTTCACCTATCATCCTGTGATAGATGCATTTATCCATGATTATATTGATAGAATTGACAACAGCACAATCCTTCTGGCAGCAAAGTCCTACATTCATCCCTAGCTCTAAAGCTGATCAGAGGGGCTATCTCCCATAGTATCGTGTGGCACTATAATCATGCTACACAGGGTGAACCAAAATTAATAGATATCAAAGGTAAGCATTCCAATATTTTGAACCACAGGAACATAGGAATACATGCACATAGGAAGATCATCATGGCGGTTACTGAATCGTAGAGTCAAACACCACAGAAACAGGCCCTTCAGCTCACCATTTCTATGCCAGCCTTTATGTACACCTTGAGGGTTCCAAAATCAAGGGTTTTGGCTCTGTGCTCCCTTCCCACTCACAGGAGCTCTGTTTCCATGCTCTGTTTCCTCTTACTAGTGCCCCAGATCCCATCTTCATTTCCACTCACTGGGTTCTGGGTCCCGTGTTCTCAGTCACCATAGCCCAAGTTCCCACACAAGCTTTCCACTCACTGGGGCCCAGTATCCAGGTTCCATTTCCAATTACCTGGCCAATTGGGGACATTTATTATATTACAGTGTATCATTTAAAATCAATTAAAATGTGCTGTGAAGTTAATATTAACATCAAAAGTTTGGAAAATCTGCTAGTTTGGTGTCACTAAAGTTTTGAGCATGCCAGGTTTTTGGACTTTTCAAGGCTGTACCCTTGGCCAACTTTGTTCCTTACATCATAAAGTCAGAAGTCAGGATGTTAATTCCAAATGAAACAGTTACGTCTGTATTCAGCAAAACTTCAGCAACATTTAAATAGAGATGTGTAATTGGCAAATAACATTCAAGCCACGAAAATGTCAGACAATGGCCAACTCTAACAAAAGAGTCTAATCACCTAGATTTAATACTCAACGATATTACCTTTGCTGGGTCCCCTACCATAAACATCTTGATCAGAAACTCACCTGGTCACACATGTAAATACTATGGCTGCAGCAGCAGATCTGAAACTGGATACACAATAGCATTTGACTTCCAATGATCTTTCCATGATCTACAAGATATAGGTAGTAGCATGACAGAACATTTTCCATTAACTTAGGATAATGTATCTCCAGCTACATATGTTATCATTATCTGCTGACTTATTTTCCAAGAATCCATGTACTCAAGGCATCCTCCCAAACCCCTCCTTCTAATTTGTTCTGAAAGCACCAAAAGAGCAGGAATGCCTGTACACAATATTTAAGGTGTGCTATGGCATATGGCCTATATAATTTTAGTATGAAGGTTTGCAAGACTGATATTGCTAACAAACCCCACTATTTGAAACATAAGTAAATTGCTAATGTTAATACAGAGATACTTCAGGGACCAAATTTGTATAAGTAGACATAGAGTTAACACACACCATCAATAATCTTTCATCAAATATGATGTGAGCTAAGCGTAAAATACCTTCTTAACTACTTAACCAATTTATTGTGTTATACTAACATTTATCTTTTTTCATTACTACTTCATTAGTACTATAGTAATGCCAAGTGAAACAGGCAACTAGTGCTAAAAAAAATAGAGGCTCCACATCTCTGAGAACTGGACTCAGATTGTGAAAAACATTTTGTAATAGGTTTTCAGGGTTACATTTTCAGATTTCTGACTGGTCTTGTGGAGACTTCAAAATTATTTATAGTTACATTTAACCGAAAATCAACTTAAAAGGGATTAAATCCACCCTATTATTAACAATATGGATTGCACCCAGAGTAA
Source organism: Hypanus sabinus (assembly GCF_030144855.1). Classification (NCBI taxonomy): domain Eukaryota; kingdom Metazoa; phylum Chordata; class Chondrichthyes; order Myliobatiformes; family Dasyatidae; genus Hypanus; species Hypanus sabinus. Next base: position 17,397,655 of record NC_082718.1, read on the forward strand.
ATTGTTTGGATAAGGGTATTCCTTGCAAGCTCTACTACATTTAAATTCAAAATCACAACCCTGGGAGGAAATTGGGTGTGGTATTGAAAAATATTGTTCTTCAGGAGATGTAGAATGGTTGTGGAGGCAGATGTTGGTAAGACCTCAGACAAAATTAGGAATCACAAGGTTGAGCATGGTGTGACAAAACCAAAAAGTGTGAGTATAGGACTGAAAGTGGTGTATCTGAATGTGCGCAATACATGGAATAAGGTAGATGAACTCGCAGCACAGTTGAAGATTGGCAGGCTTGATACTGTAGGCATCACAGAATCATAGCTGAAAGATTATGGCTGGGAGCTTAATGTCCAAAGATACACATGTATCGAAAGGATAGGCAAGAAGGCAGAAGGAGCAGTGTTGCTCTGTTGGTAAAAAATGAAATCAAATCATTAGAAAGAGGTGACATAGGGTCAGTAGGCGTTGAATCATTGTGGATAGATCTAAGGAACTGCAAGTTCAAAGACCCTATTCAGACCTCCAAACAGTAGTAAGGATGTTGCCTACAAGTTGCAATGGGAGACAGAAAATGTATGCCAAAGGGGCAATGTTACAATATGGGGTACTTAAATATGCAGATAGATTGGGAAAATCAGGTTGGTACTGGATTACAGGAGGAGGAATTTCTAGAATTCCCACTAGATGGCTTTTTAGAGCAGTTAGTGGTTGACCCTACTAAATGATCAGCTATTCTGGATTGAGTGTTGTGCAATGAGCCAGAATTGATTAGAGAGCTTAACATAAAAGAACTTTTAGGGACAAGAGATCATAATATGATCAAATTAACACTGAAATTTGAGGAGAAGCTAAAGTCAGATGTATCAAGAATTACAGAGGCATAAGAGAGAAGTGGGCCAGAGTTGACTGGAAAAGAACACTGGCAGGGATAACGGCAGAGTAGCAGCTGTTGGAATTTCTGAACACAACTTCAAAGACACAGGATACTGTATATATATCCCAAAGAGGAAGAGGTATTCTACAGGAAAAATGACACAACCATGGCCAACAAGAGAAGTCAAAGCCAACCTTAAAGCCAAAGAGAGGGCGTATTAAGAGTAAAGATTAGTGGGAAGTTAGAGGATTGGGAAGCTTTTAAAAGCCAACAGAAGGTAACTAATAAAGTCATTAAGAAGGTAAAGATGGAATACGAAATTAAGCTAGCCAATAATGTTCAAGAGGATACCAAAAGGTTTAAAAAAAAGGCAAGCGTGGATATTGGACCACTGAAAAATGACGCTATGGCTTATTTCATTATGTGCCCCCAAATACCCTGAGACCCTGAGATAGTAATGGGGGACAATGAAATTGCAGTTGAACTGAATAAGTATTTTGCAACAGTTTTCACTGTAGAAGACACTAACAATTTGGCGGAAGTTCCAGCAAATTGGCATGATGTGTTTGAAGTTACCATAACTAGAGAGAAGGTTCTTAGGAAACTGAAAGATCTGAAGGTAGATGAGCCACATGGACCAGATGGTGTATACATTCAAGCATTCTGAAAGAGGTAGTTGAAGAGATTGTGGAAGCATTAGTGATGATCTTTCAAGAATCACTAGATTCTGGAAGGGTTCCAGAAGATTTGAAAATTGCAGATGTCACTCCACTCTTCAAGCTTAGAGAGAGGCTGAAGAAAGGAAACTATGGGCCAGTTAGTCTGATCTCAGTGGTTGGGGGGTGTCAATTATTAAGGATGAGGTCTCAAGGTATTTGGGGGCACATAATGAAATAAGCCATAGTCAGCATGGTTTTCTCAAGGGAAAATCTTGCCTGACAAATCTGTTGGAATTTTTTGAAGAAATAACAAGCAGTATAGACAAAAGTTAATTGGTTGATGTTGTGTACTTGGATTTTCAGAAGGCCTTTGATAAAGTGCTACACGTGAGGCTGCTTAACAAGCTATGAGCCCATGGTATTACAGGACAGATTCTAGCATGGATAAAGCAGTGGCTGATTGGCAGGAGGCAAAGAGTGAGTGAAAAGGGAGACTTTTTTGACTGGCTGACGGTAACCAGTGGTGTTCTACAGTGGTCGGTGTTGGGATAAATTATTTTTATGTTATATGTCAATGATTTGGATGATGGAATTGATAGCTTTGTTGTCAAGTTTTCAGGTGATATGAAGATAGGTGGAGGGGCAGGTAGTTTTGAGGAAGTAGAGAGGCTACAGAAGAAATGACAGATGGAATACAGTGTCAGGAAGAGTATGGTCAGGCACTCAGGTAGAAGAAATGAAAGGGTTGACTATTTTCTAAATGGAGAAAAAAAAAACAAAAAAAACTGAGATGCAAAGGGACTTGGAAATCCTTGTGTAGGATTCCTGAAAGGGTAATTTGCAGGATGAGTCTGTGGTGAGGAAGGCAAATGCAATGCCAGCATTCATTTCAAGAGGACTAGAATATAAAAGCAAGGATGTAATGTTGAGACTTTATCAAGGACTGGGGAGGCCTCACTTGTAGTGTTCTGAACAGTTTTTGGACCCCTTATCTCAGAAAGGATGTGCTGAAACTGGAGAGGGTTCAAAGGAGGTTCACAAAAATAATTCCAGGTTTGAAAGGCTTGTCATATGAAGGGCGCTTGATGACTCTGGGTCTTTATTCACTGGAACTCAGAAAAATGAGGGGTGACCTCCTTGAAACCTATTGAATGGTGAAAGGTCTTTATGGAGTGGATGTGGAGAGAATGTTTCCTATGGTGGAAGAGTGTAAGACCAGATGACACAGCCTCAGAATAGAGCGGCATCCTTGCAGAATGGAGATAAGGAGGAATTTCTTCAGCCAGAGTGTAGTGTATTTCTTTAACCAGAGGGTAGTCACAGGCAGCTGTGGAGGCCAAGTCTTTTATGTATAGTTAAGGCAAAGGTTGATAGATTCTTAATTGCTCAGAGCATGAAAGAATATGGGGAGAAGGCAGGAGATGGGACTGAGAAGAAAATTGAATCAACTATGATGAAATGGCAGAGCAGAGCCAAGTGGCCTAATTCTGCTCTTATATCTAATGATCTTATGGTGTTAAAGCTACTGACCCTCTCCCCCTCCATTCCACTCATGAGGATTGGCTCATGGAACTCTGACTTCTTCCTTCTGTTGTCGATAATCAGCTCTTTGGTTTTGCTTATGTTGAGTGAGAGATTGTTGTGGCACCATTCAACCCGATTGAGTGAGAGATTGTTGTGGCACCATTCAACCCGATTTTCAGTAGTTCAATTTGCCTTATTAGCTGTGAGAGCATGTAAGATAGAAAAATGTGGAAAAATAATTTCAAAATAATTATCAATAATTTTCTTCCATTTCTTAGTGTTTATCTGTTTTACACTGAGGTTTGCATCATGTTTTTTGTGGCTTATTGTTTTGTTAATTGTACTTTAAATATTTTACTCCTTTTCCTTGTAGGGACATGTTTATCACTCCTGAATACAGGCAAAGCATGACAAAAATGATAGGTAGTTATCTAAACTATCTCTTTGAACTGGAAGCTGGTGAGGTGGTAAGTAGCTGATCACATTTTTATTTTCTAATGCTCTGTACTGGACCAATACTGGATAAGTGTCAAATGAATACTTACGATTCACTCTAAATCTAATTTTGATTTTATGAGCAAAATAAATTACAGGTTGTTCAGATTTCTGTATTGTACCATTGAAATATAATAACCACACATGCTAATTACAAATCTATTTGCATAATTATATGTATAGTTATACTATTTTGTTATAATATTTATATAATTTATCATATTATACATATCATTATTGTGTTTCAATAATTAAACATAGATCACTCTGCATGCCTGCCAATCCGTTCTCTTTCCATCACTAGTTTTTTCCCTGTTTTCCCCAACTGTTTGAGCTCCTGAATTTAAGCTTTTTGACTCACTTCCTTGGGCTGATCACATTAGATATTTAGTTAGTCCTTTTAACCAATCCGAACGGCAGGAGTCAAATTTAACTCATACTGTTGTATGCTGATAATACTGTATTATTCAGCTTTACATTAACTCTAATTTTATCCACCTACCAAATAAGATTGCGATCTGGGATGGGAGAGGGAGAGCTAATGTCATGGTGATGTGAAATTCTCCTATTTCCTGTCAATCCCACATCTGAGTAATTTTAATAGGCGTGTTTCAAGCATACCTGAAATGCCTGCTCAAGCTGCTAAGGATCTTATGGACATGTAAAACCTGTGGGATTTATCTTTTGGGAATTACAACTTTATTTTAACCTAAGGCCACAAAGTAACATTTAAACTTGGAAAGCTGTCGTAAGTAACCAAGTGAAAGCAAGAAATTTTCATTCAAAAAACAGGTCACCTGAAAGGAACAAGAGTGGTACTCTAATCCCCATAAGGAATCCTTGGGCCTTCCCTTTCTTGGGTTTTCCCCAAGTCACCTCAATGAAAGGCTAACTATCTGAAGTTCACATTTTAAATTAAATCATTGAGAAAAATATGCTTCTTTTATAATCAGTGTATGAGCCCCGCTTTCACAGATGAACCAAGATGATTGTTCCTTGGTGCTGCCTGCATACCATTTTCATGGCACTCCTATAAGTTTAAGCCAGTATTATGTTAATGATGTGAGTTAAAATGCTTTCATGTCTTTTGTAAGCAATTAAATATGGACATTCCTCTATTGCTACAAGCTAATGAAGTCAGTAGAATGGATTTTAGAAGCAGAGTACCACATAAAGCTAGCAATTATATTTCAAGTGATAAATTTCAACCCCTTGATCTTATTTTAAGTTATTTTTGGACTTGAGCAAAATATTAATTATTTTCATTTCGTATAATTCTTGCAGCTTCCCCCAGAAGTGTATAAGGTAGCTTATCAGTTTTATTTAAACTTTTTACTGAAAAAGTACTTTTGGTGAGTACATTCTTTGTAAAAATAAATACTAAAGCTTGACCTTTTAAACAGATGTAGTGTAAATGTGTTGCATTTGTTGGGGGAGGGAGGGAGAGAGAGAGAGATTTATTCAGTCTGACTTTTCCATGTTGACTGAGATGCCTATATAGAGTCACAGAGTTACATAGCATAGAAAAAGGCTCTTGGGCCCAATTGAGCCATCACAACCAAGAATCCAATTTAAGCTAGTCTCATTTGTCTGTTTTCAGCATATAACTCTCTAAACCTTTCTTATCCATGTACTTGCCCAAGTGCCTTTTAAGTGTTGCTAATGTACTTGTCTCAACCAGTTCCAAGAAGGTTTACTCAGTTGGCATTCGGGATGAGTTAGTAAATTGGATAGATAGAGTGAAGGAAGGCAAAAACAATGTAAGCATCCATTTCAAGAGGGCTAGAATATAAAAGCAAGAGTGCAGTGCTGAGGTTTTATAAGATATTGGCCAGACAGCACGAAGTATTGAGAGCAGCTTGGGCCCCTTATCTAAGAAAGTATGTGCTGATATTAGAGAGGATCCAGAGGGGGTTCACGAGAATGATCCCGGGAATGAAAGAGCTAATGTATGAGGAGCATTTGACGACTCTGGGCCTGTACTCACTGGAACTTAGAAGAATGAAGGGGAGTTATCATTAAAATCTACCTGGTATTGCAGGGTCTAGATGGAGTGGACATGGAGAAGATGTTTCCTGTAGTAGGGGAGTCTAGGACTAGAGGGCACAGCTTCAGAACACAAGGATGTCCACTTAAGTACAGAGATGAGGAGGAACTTTTTTGGCTAATCTGAGGCTGTAGAGGCAAAGTCATTGATTATATTTAAAGTGGGTGTTGATAGGTTCTTGATTAGTAAAGGTATCAAAGGTTATGGGGAGAAGGCAGGAGAATAGGGTGAGAGGGATAATATATCAATTGTAACCCTCAGGCTCACCCAGCTCGCGTTCATCTAGGGGAATCAGCCTCAGCCTTCGGCCCCACCAAACTGAGTAATCATGTTTGTGTGGATGCTGTGTAACGTACCCCCAGTTACAAACCCACAACACAAAATATCAGACAGTACACCATATGCAATTAAATGATAGACTTTATGAATCTTAATCTGAATATAGGGATAGTAATGAAAATAAACAAAACAAAAAAAAGGGCCCAAGTCAAAATCAAAATTACATTGGAGCTCACTCAGTAATCATTCTTCCACCATCATTCTTCTCCGAACCTTGTCGATCTTCAGACCATCAGATCCCAGTCCACTCCGTCCGGTGGTCTACCAGCTCTCTCCACACGCGTCTTCCCTCTTCATCTCTCCTCAACAAAGGACCGTGAAAACCCCTGCTCGCAGACACACAAGAAAGAACAACATTTTTCCCATTGGATAGCCACTGGATTCCAAAGTCCCGTTATCTCTAGTCATAACCCAAACGTTGCTGCTGCAGAGAAACCATTACCTTAATACAACCATGATAGAATGGTGGAGCAGACTTGATGGGCTAAGTGGCCTGATTCTGCTCCTGTGTCTTAAGGTCTTATGGGATAAATGCAAGCAGGCTTTTTCCATTGAGGTTGGATGAGACTAGAACTGGAGGTCATAGGTTAAGGGTGAAAGTTAAAATATTTAAGGAGACCCTGAGGGAGAGCTTCCTCATTCGTTGGGTGATGAGAATGTGGAATAAGCTGTCAAACGAAGTTGTGGATGTGAGTTCAATTTCAACATTTAAGAGAAATTTGGTTAAGTACATAGATTGATATGGAGTGCTGTGGTTCAGGTATGGGTTGATGAGACCAGGCAGAATAATAGTTTGGCATGAACAGGAGAGGCCAAAGGGCCTGTTTTTGCACCGACTTTTTCTGAAGTCAATGATCAGCTTTTTTGTTCTGTTGACATTGAAGGAAAGATTGTTGCCATGATGCTATGTCACACTGAACTGTCTATCTCCTTCCTGTACTCCAACTTATTATTTGAAATGTGGCCCATTATGAGTATCCTCTGCAAACTTGTGGATGGAGTTAAGAGCAGAATCTAGCTACGTAATCATCAGTTTGTAATGAATAAGGTAGAAAGCTGAGGATGCAACCAGTGTTTAGGTTCATTCTGGTGGAGCTGATGCTGTCTATCCTGATTGTAGACTGTTGGTCAGAAAGTCAAGGATCCAGTTGTAAAGGGAGACATTAACTCCCAGATTATGTCTAAGAACACAGCCAGAGTCACTGACTGGGCCTGATGCTTTCCGTAGGTTCACCCTCCCGAAGATTAATCTTATGTCAGGTTGGGTTGTGACATACTTATTCCCTTCTTTTCAAACTGTTCACAGAATGTGTTAAGCTCTTCGAGAAGGGATGTGCCATTGTGATGATGCTGCCTGACTTCATTTTGTAATCCTTTATAGTATCTAAACCCTGCCATGGTTGATGGCCAGATGGAGACTGAATTTTGGAATGGTTTCTGATTCTTAGCATCTCTGATAGCTTCATAGAGGTCATATCTTGATTTCTTATAAAGGTTAGGGTCTCCTGATTTGAATGCTGCTGACCTAGACTTAAGAGTGTGGATCTCTCGGTTCATCCATGGTTTCTAGTTTGGAAACACCTAAATTGTTATCCTTAGGCACACAATCCTGAACACACTTGCAATTAAAGTCTGTAATAGTAGTATCATGCTATCTAGGCTAGCATCTGAGTCTTTGAACATGAACTCAAAGCAGTCATGTAGAATCTCATCTGCCATCCTCACACAGCACTTTCTGTTCTGTTCTGGATTCTCCTGTCTCTATTCTGTTTGTATTCAGGGAGTAGATGCACAACCTGGTGATCTGATTAACTAAAATGTGCATAAGGGAAAGCTTGGTAGGCATCATTGATGATTCTTTAACAATGGTTGATGGTGTTTGGGCCCCTGGTGGGACAGGAGACATGCTGGTAGTATTGTGGGAACACACTTTTGAAGCTGGCCTGGTTGAAGTCACTGGCAATGTGACTTGTCAAAAAGGGCTTCTGGGTATCCTATTTCTAGGTTGTTGACCACAGAGTTCATTGAGTGTAGGTTTCATGTCTGTCTGAGGTGGGATGTAGATTGCCATCAGGACAGCTGAAGTGAACTTCCATGGCAGGTGGTATGGGCGACACTTCACCATTAGATATTCCAAGTGGGTGAGCAGGAGCTAACCAGAGCTGTCATGTCAGCACACCACAAGGATTTGATTAAGAAGCAGACTCCTCTGCATATAACTTTGTCTGAGGACACTGTATGGTCCATCCAGTGAACTGAGAAGCCTTTAGGCTGAAAAGCACAGTTAGGTGAAGTAGGTGTAAGCCATGTTTCAAAGAGACATAGCAGACAACAGTCCCTCAATTTTTTTTCACACATTACCTATTCTATCCTGGTTGTGTTCTATGCAATGAGTTATTCTCTACATTCCTAATTGAGGATCTTCATCTGACGTAGCTATTGTCTGGAGTGGTTGCCCTCAAGCATCCTGTGAGGCACCGTTTTATACATTCCTTTTAATACATTTTAGACATTACTTTGATGTTAAAGTTAATTGCATTGCTGTAAGTCAGCTCCTTTTTTCACATATGAATGTTTCTTTTTCAAATTCCCATTGGCACCATTCCATAATCACATCATATTTCAACCACTAATTGTGTAATTATCAGGATGTTTGTTCATAGCAGACCATCCATATCAGTTTGTTCTGTGCTCAGAGTTGGCTCACAGAAAGAATTGTGCTGGCACACCTCAACTTTCTTGAAATGATGCTAACCAGATGTTCAGGCATTGAACGTGATCATGCCCCGCTATACTTTCTTTATTCTGTTACTCACTCCCGTATATATAATATTTCAACCAAATGTCTTGACCTATCTCTGCTCATCTCTGTTTTTAGGGAATTTTGTTTCCTTAGAAGTTTTTTTCTTGAAACATTAATTTGTGCCTTAGACATATAAATTTAATATAGAATTTCATTGAGAACAGTGCATCTGGAATCCTGGGACAACATCCCAGAAACATCATGTTTCTGATATCTTATTCTACTGAGGCTTTCATGCAAACTGAAACACTCCCCCCCCCCCCCCGCCATTGCTGAATACCCTGAATTGATAATGAGTGCTTTTGTTCCTTTATATTTTTACCCATTTCTCCATCACTTTTCTCCTCTCATTTTAATCCCACCCCTGCCCCCTACCCCTCTTCATTTCTTCTCCCTTCACTTCTTCTCAGTGGATCCTATTTCCCTTATTTCATTGGAAATTTGAATGTACTGAATGATCTCAGTAATGTATATTAGCATGTCAAATGCTGGTGATATTAAACCTGATTCTGATGTAATTATTCAGTTTCTGTAGAAATGATCATTAATGTATGGAGAACCCTTTTGTAAATTTATTATAACAAATTATGTATGTTGCAGCTTTTCAGCAACAAAAACATAGTAGAACTTAGAACATGGAACATAGAACACTGCAACAGGGACTCGCCCTTGTTCCTACTATTTCTGTGCCAGACATGATAACAAATTAAATTGAATCCCTTTGGCCTGCAAATGTCCCATATCTCTCCATTTCCTGTATATTCATGTGTCTATCTAAAAACTCTTAAACACTGCTATCCCTAGCACCTGTTCCAAATACCTACCATTCTTTTAAGCTTTCCTTAAAAGCAGGTCATGTTCTTCCTTTGCTCATATTTCCTTGTCTTTATGTATTCTCTGGAACATAGAAAACTACATACTACAGACCCTTCGGCCCATAATGTTGTGTTGACCTTTTAACCTGCTCTAAAATCAACTTAATCATTCTCTTCAACATAGTCCTCCATTTTTTTCGTTCCTTTGTCTATCTGTATTCCTTCAATGTCCATAACATATCTGCCTCTACCACTACTACTGGAGGGCGTTCCATGCATCCACCATTCTCTGTGTAAAAAAAAACTTGCCTTTGACATCACCCTATACTTTCCTCAAATCTCATTAAAATATGCCCCCTTATATTAGCCATTTCCTCTGAATAAAGAATAATAAAATTATTTCTTTCTCAGAAGATTGCTGGAGATTAATAGTTACAGAACCTATGTTGAACCAACGTATTTAAGGAGTTAAAATAAATTTTAATGTAAATCAAAAAGAAAGAAACATATGACAGGAATAGGCTACAAATCTCTTGAGGAACATTTATGATATAGGTGAGTACTTAAGATTGGAGTTAAGAAGGCAAAAAGAAGTAATGAAATATCCCCTTAGGGATCAAAGGGATAATCTACAAAATGTATTGTATGTATGGAGGCAAGGTCCTAAATGAATACTTCTTGACTTTATTCAGCAAGGAGAAGGACATGGAGGATAGTGAGTACAGGGAGAGTTATGTTGATTGTCTGGATCCTATTGATGCTAAGAAAGTTGAGGGATTGAATATCTTATGTTTTGGACCCTGTAAGAGCAGATAAATCCCTAGGGCCAGATGTGATCTATGCCAGGATACTATGGGAAAACATTATTGGACTCTGACTGAGATTTTTGCATCTTTGTTAGCCACTGGTGGGTACCAGAAGATTCTTTATGTTCTTACATTATTTAAGAAGAATTAGGCCAGGTTGTTGAATCTTTTGTTAGTAATGGGAAAATTTTTGGAGAAAATTCTGAGGGGCAAGAATTATGTCATTTGGAATATTCAGCATGGCTTTGTTGGGAGAGGGGAAGTCTGCCTCTCTGATTTGATTGAGTGTTTTTTGAGAAAATAACCAAAGGGATTGATTGATGAATGCAGTTTAGTAAGTGTTGTCCATGTGGACTTTAGTGGATCACAAGCAGGAGAAAATCTGCAGATGCTGGAAATCCAAAGCAACATTCACAAAATGCTGGAGGAACTCAGCAGATAAGCAGCATGTACGGAAAAGAATAAACCGTCTTCTTCAGGGTCTCAGTGTGAAACATCAACTGTTTACTCTTTTCCATGGATGCTGCCTGACTTACTGAGTTCCTGTAACATTGTGTGTGTGTAGCTTTGGATTTTATTACGCTTACAAGTATAAGTACCAGGAGGGAGATCAGTGGGAAGGGAGGAGGGTGGGACAAATGGACAAGGGAGTCGCGTAAGGAGTGATCCATGTGGAAAGCAGAAGGGAGGGAGGGAAAGATGTGCTTGGTAGTGGGATCCCTTTGGAGGTGGTGGAAGTTACAGATCCTTGTAAGCGGAACAAGTGCTACACCTGCCCTTACACTTCCTCCCTCACCACCATTCAGGGCCCCAGACAGTCCTTCCAGGTGAGGAAACACTTCACCTGTGAGGTGGCTGGTGTGGTATACTGCGTTCGGTGCTCATGGTGTGGCCTTTTATATATTGGTGAGACCCAACACAGACTGGGAGACCATTTCGCTGAACACCTACACTCTGTCCACTAGAGAAAGCAGGATCTCCCAGTGGCCACACATTTTAATTCCACGTCCCATTCCCATTCTGATATGTCTATCCAAGGCCTCCTCTACTGTCAAGATGAAGCCACACTCAGGTTGGAGGAACAACACCTTATATGCCATCTGGGTAGCCTCCAACCTGATGGCAAGAACATTGACTTCTCTAACTTCTGTTAATGTCCCTCCTCCCCTTCTTACCCCATCCCTGATATATTTAGTTTATTTCCCTCTCCTCTTTTTTCTCTCTCTCTGCCCATCACTCTGCCTGTTCTTCATCTCCCTCTGGTGCTCCCCTCCCCTTCTTTCTCCCTAGGCCTCCCATCCCATGATCCTTTCCCTTCTCCAGCTCTGTATCTCTTTTGCCAATCACCTTTTCAGCTTCACCCCACCCCCTCCAGACTTCTCCTATCATTTCGCATTTCTCCCTTGATGCACCATCAATAACTCTCCAAGAAGTGAGGCAAGAGACAGGCTTTTATTAGCTGGAAGAAAGCACTGTCAGCAGCAAGAGACCATCACATGACATCCTGGAGACTGAGGGAGGACCCCTTTATACAGGGGTCTGTGGGAGGAGCCACAGGAAGTCAGCGGGGGGGGGGGGGGACATGTCCAGACAGTTATATGTAGTTCACCACACCCCTCCCCCCACTTTCAAATCTCTTACTATCTTTCCTTTCAGTTAGTTCTGACGAAGGGTCTTAGCCCAAAATGTCGACAGTGCTTCTTCCTATAGATGCTGCCTGGCTTGCTGTGTTCCACCAGCATTTTGTGTGTGTTGCTTGAATTTCCAACATCTGCAGATTTCCTCATGTGGGCATTAAGAAATGTTGATGAACAGAGACAACACATACAAAATGCTGGAGGAACTCAGTGGGCCAGGCAGCATCTATGGAAAAGAGTACAGTTGACGTTTCAGGCTGAGACCCTTCATTTTATTTGTTGATGAACAGAGAAACCAGGTGTGTTCATGTTCACTGTTTGATGAAAGTGGCAACAGGGAAGAAGGCATATGGTGTGCCTGCCTTTGAGATTAGCAGATAGAATATAAGAGTTTGAATGTTACAGTACATTACAAAATACTGGTTCAATCACATGGAATATTGTATTCTGATTATAGTTCTGATTGCCACAGAGAAAATATGATTGTGGAGAGGAGATTCATCAAAGGGTTAGTTATAGTTAGAGATTGGTTGGATGGACTTGTTTTCCTAGGGCAAATTAAACTGAAGAATGACTCAATAAAATTATATAAAATTATAAGAGTCACAGTTAAGTTGGATAGTCAGAACCCTTTTGACACCCATTGTAGGAAGAAAAACAAGTAGGTATAGTTTTCAGTGAGAAAGAGGAATTTTAAATAGTACCTGAATAGTCGATATCTGGAATATGCTGATGGAGCAGGTGGTGGAATTAGATATAATACTGTGGCGACCCACTTCCTAGTGCACTCGAACTGGCTCACAAATAGCCAGCGCGCCGGCATAAAGGCCAGTCCCAAAAGGGCGCCAGGTCTGCTTCACTAACAAAGGGAAAAGCTCGCATAGGACTGTGAATACGTGCCTCCTACAGCATCCGCACCCGGGGAGGGCGGGATCAGGGAGGCTTTAAAGCGACGCCGCGAAGTCCGAATAAAATCTTCTTTAACTGCAGTTTACCGACTCCATTCCGTTACTTCAGCACTGCATGTAGCACACCGCTACAATTGGTGACCCCGACGGTCCAAACGATATTTGGACCGGAGATGAACGACGCCGCATCTGTTCATGCAGTTTCATTGAAACTGCCAAGCTTCTGGATGTTGCAACCTCACCTGTGGTTCCAGCAAGCAGAAGCCCAATTCCACGTTCGGCAGATAACCTCAGAGGACACACGTTACTACTACGTGGTGAGCTCCCTCGACCAGGACACAGTGGCCCAGGTTGAGGAGTTCATACAGTCGCCCCCCGGAGGACGGCAAATACACGGACTTCAAAGCCCTACTCATGAAGACTTTCGGACTCTCACGGCGCGAGTGGGCTGCCCATTTACTGCACCTGGATGGTTTGGGGGACAGACCACCATCGGCTTTAATGAATGAGATGTTGTCTCTGGCTGGAGGGCACAAGCCCTCCCTCAGGTTTGAGCAGGCATTCCTGGAGCAACTGCCCGAGGACATACGCCTGCTGCTGTCCGACGCGGATTTCAGCGACCCCCGGAAAGTGTCACCTTGGGCGGACTTGCTGTGGAACGCCAAGAAGGTGAGTGGGGCGTCCGTCGCACAGATCACCAGGCCACGCTCCCAGCAGCAAACCAGACCCGGCCCAGCCACAGAGCCCGCTAACCCCAGAGGCAGGGGTGGGGAGCCCAACGAACAATGGTGCTTCTACCACCAGCGGTGGGGCGCAGACGCCCGCTGCTGTAGCCCGCCCTGCAAGTTCCCAGGAAATGCCAGGGCCAGCCGCCGCTGATGGCTACGGCAGCTGGTCATCGGGATAGCCTCCTGTATGTGTGGGACAAGTGGTCAGGACGCAGCTTTTTGGTCGACACCGGTGCCGAGATCAGCATCTTACCTCAGACGAGTTACGACACCCGCAACAGGGCACCGGGTCCCCCCCTGAGGGCCGTGAATGGCAGCACAGTAAGGACCTATGGCACCCGTATGGTGCAGCTACAGTTCGGCTCCAGCCGGTTCACGTGGGACTTCACACTGGCCACCGTAGCCCAACCACTTCTGGGTGTGGATTTTTTGCGGGCTCACAGCCTACTGGTCGACCTGCCCAGGAAGTGACTGGTCCACGCCGAGACCTTTCAGACGTTCTCCCTGGGTGCAGCCCAGTTGCCAGCCCCTCACCTCGACTCCATCACGCTGTCCGACAACGACTTCACCAGGGTCCTGACGGATTTCCCGTTGGTTCTGGCGCCGCAGTTCACGGCAGCCATGCCCAGACACGGCGTACAGCACCACATCCCGGCACAAGGACCACCCCTCCACATCCGTGCATGAAGGCTTCCCCCGGACAAGCTCCAACTGGCGAAGGAGGAGTTCAAGAGGATGGAGGAATTGGGGATCATACGGAGGTCCGACAGCCCATGGGCCTCCCCCCTGCACATAGTGCCCAAAGCGACAGGGGGCTGGAGACCATGCGGCGACTACCACAGGCTGAACGAGGCTACAACACCAGACTGCTACCCTGTGCCGCACATTCAGGATTTTGCAGCAAACCTGCACAGTGCACAGATCTTCTCCAAGGTAGACCTCGTCCGGGGATACCATCAAATCCCGATGCATCCGGATGACGTCCCCAAAATGGCACTCATCACCCCATTCGGCCTTTTCGAGTTCCTCCGCATGCCGTTCAGCCTGAAGAGTGCCGCACAGACGTTCCAGCGGTTAATGGACGCGGTGGGATGCGACCTGGACTTTGCTTTCATCTATTTGGACGACATCCTCATAGCAAGCAGCAGTCGTCAGGAGCATCTGTCCCACCTCCGTCAACTCTATGCCTGACTGAGTGAATACGGTCTAACAATCAACCCGGCCAAATGCCAATTCGGGCTCGACACCATCGACTTCCTGGGCCACAGGATTACTAAAGACGGGGCAACCCCTCTGCCCGCTAAGGTAGACGCAATCCACCATTTTCCCCGACCCACCACAATCAAAGGCCTTCAGGAATTCGTGGGTATGGTAAATTTCTACCACTGCTTCCTCCCTTCAGCTGCCCGAATCATGCGCCCCCTGTTCGCCCTGATGTCGGGTCTGGGCGAGGATGTTACCTGGGATGAGGAGTCCGCCGCCGCTTTCATTAAAATGAGAGAAGCCTTGGCAAATGCCGCGATGCTAGTGCACCCCAGAATGGATGTCCCTACCGCCCTCACGGTGGACGCATCTAACACAGCAGTCGGGGGGTACTGGAGCAACTCATCGCGGGTTGCTGGCAACCCCTGGCGTTTTTCAGTAAACACCTGCAACCGCCCGAGCTCAAATACAGTGCTTTCGACCGGGAACTGTTGGCGCTATACCTGGCAATCCGGCATTTCAGGTACTTCTTGAAAGGTAGGCCCTTCACTGCGTTCACATACCACAAGCCGCTTACCTTTACGTTCACGAAGGTGTCCGACCCCTGGTCATCCCACCAGCAGCGCCATCTGTCCTGCATCTCTGAATACACGACGGATGTCCGGTGCGTCTCAGGTAAGGACAATGTCGTGGCGGACGCGCTCTCTTGCCCTAACATTCATGCCCTTTCCCAAGGGGTAGACTTTGAGGCGCTGGCAGAGGTGCAGCAGGCGGACGAGGAGATCCCTAGTTACAGAACCACAGTCTCCGGTTTGCAGCTGCAGGACCTCCCCGTAGGCCCAGGTGAGAGGACCCTACTCTGTGACGTCACTACCAGCCAACTCTGTCCTGTTGTCCTGTCAAACTGGCAGCGCTGTGTTTTCAACTCCATTCATAGTTTAGCGCACCCCTCCATCAGGACAATCGTCCGGATGGTCTCCAGCAGGTTCGTTTGGCATGGTCTCCACGAGCAGGTCAGTGAATGGGCCAAAACGTGCATGCACTACCAGACGGCCAAGGTGCAGCGGCACACCAAAGCTCTGTCGCAGCAGTTTCACCCCACCCACCGGCATTTCGACCACTTTCATGTGGATATCGTGGGCCCCCTGCCAGTGTTGCGTGGAGCGCGGCACCTCCTCACTATCGTGGACCAGTTCACCAGATGGCCAGAGGCGATCCCGCTCACCAACACCACCTCTGAATCTTGCCCCCGGGCACTGATCACCACCTGGGTGTCCCGCTTTGGTGTACTGGCCCACATTACCTCCGACAGAGGTGCCCAGTTCACCTCCAGCCTGTGGTCAGCTATGGCCAGCCTTTTGGGGACACAGCTGCACCACACAACTGCCTACCACCCACAGTCGAACGGCCTGGTGGAGCGTTTCTACTGTCACCTAAAGTCGGCTCTCATGGCCCGCCTGCGAGGAGCTAACTGGGTGGACGAGCTTCCCTGGGTCCTACTCGGCATCCGCATGGCGCCCAAAGACGATCTGCACACCTCGTCGGCCGAGTTGGTGTATGGCGCACCCCTGGTCGTCCCCGGGGAGTTCATACCAGCCCCAAGGGGGCACGACGAAGAACCCGCAGCAGTCCTGGGCAGACTACGCGAGAGGCTCGGCAACCTGGCCCCCATACCCACTTCGCAGCATGGGCAGAACCCGACCTGCCGAACTGTAAGTTTGTGTTTGTACATAGGGGTGGGCATCGGCCACCGCTGCAATGGCCCTATGAGGGGCCATTTACGGTGCTCAGGAAAAATGGGTCCACGTTCGTGCTGGACATTGGGGGGAGAGAGGAGTTTTTCACGGTGGACTGCCTCAAACCGGCCCATGTGGACGTGGCGCAACCGGTCGAGTTCCCGGCACCGCGGCGCAGGGGCCGACCTCCCAAACAGGGTCCAGCCCAGACTGTGGACATTGGGGGGGTGTATCGCCGGTTCTGGGGGGGGGGGGGGTTATGTGGCGACCTACTTCCTAGCGCACTCAAACCGGCTCACAGATAGCCAGTGCGCCGGCATAAAGGGCAGTCCCAAAAGGGCGCCAGGTCTGCTTCACTAACAAAGGGAAAAGCTCGCGCGGGACTGTGAATACGTGCCTCCTACAGCATCCGCGCCCAGGGAGGGTGGGATTAGGGAGGCTTTAAAGCGAAGCCGCGAAGTTCGAATAAAATCTTCTTTAACTGCAGTTTACCGACTCCGTGTTGTTATTTCAGCGCTGCGTGTAGCACACCGCTACAATACTACATTAAATAGGCAAGGCATAGGAGGATATGGTCCAGGTGATATTAACGTAGTTGGAAAAGAAATCTACTTGGCTGTGATGGGTCAAAGTGCTTTTATTTGTGCAATTCAACTCTATGACTATGACTAAACTGGATACTGGTGAGTTAAAGGGAACATTTTTTTTTGAAAACAAGGATCTGATGAGTGCAGAGAATGGGGGTCCTGGTGAATTTAAGGACATCTGGGAAACAAGACCCCATTAAATTTAGAGAGGGCACAGGAAAGGACCCCTGATTTGTTTAAAGGGGATCAGGGAATTGTCATTCAGCGAGTCAGCTATTGAATAATTGAGTAGTTATTTAATAGGGCTTTACCATAAGGTAATACAGGAAGCATAAACATATGGGAGGAGAGGAGCATATTAAATCCTTGTTATTTTGATCCTGTCTGCTACTGATCATAGTGATTGTGCTTTAATAGTGATAATTAGATACAAAAAATATGGTTTTTGATGGAGATTGGGTGAAAAAAACAGAAGAACTGTTTTAATCTAAGTAATATTAATTCAAAAGTACTGACTGGGTGTTGTATAATTATTGTTATATAAACATTGTGTTTTAAAAATTCCTGACTTGTTTACTGCAGTGAATGGATGAATTATATCAGAAACAAAAGAAAGGAGAGGATTAAACTGTCACAAGATATGAACAAGGCTCAAGATCATTATGTAAGGAACAAGTTAAAAATGGCATTTGATGCATGGTTGAGGTGGATCCAGATCCAAAGGAAACGGCATGCCTGTGAGTAGAATTGTATACTGTAGGACAAACAACTAAAATTAATACCATTCTGTACAGAGATGTTTGTTCTGGGTATTTAGTTCAACTTTTGAAGTTTTTATTTCAGGAAGTCAATTTGAAACATTATCTTTGAATTGCATAAAGTATTTAGTTTACATAGTTACAATGTAGGATCAGGAAAATCTGAAGTATATTCTTCTTGTCATAATTCTGCTTTTCCTCTGTGCCCAGCAGGTACATTTGAATGTTTTGATGAACATTGATCATCTGTAATTGCTGATATGTAATGATGGCACAAACCACCTTATTATTTGTTGTTTTGAGTCCCATCTTCTTGTGTGTTAAGATATAGTGCCAAGACATAATCAGCATCATGCAGAGTAATTTTTTTCTCTAGTGGCAATGGACCATATACGCCATGTCAATGATCAACTTCTAGCCAAGCTCATTCTAAGAGAGTGGAACGCAGTGACAAAAGAGGCAAAAAGAACACGAGAATACTTTGAGGTAAATAGTACTCCAACACAGCATGTATTAAAATGTATGTGAGTATATATACATCATGTTTGTAAGCAATGGAGGAACAGGTTATGTTTGAAGTCATCTACAGTTGATTAATAACGAACAAAACCAATGTGAATTGAAAACCATGCAGACAAATTTACTAAGAAATATATTTGTGTAGTTTTTACATGTATTTATCAGATATTTAAAAGATTTTCAAACAAGAGGCAAATGTTCATTTAGAGCCGTAAATATGTAACCTGCCACACTATTATGATCAATAAAATAGCTTACCAGGGCTTATGTACAAATGCTTAAGGTGGCCTATAGACCTTTTATTTAAGAAAGTAAGGAGCTTAATACTCATATAAGGTGACTGTTACAGTACTAGTTACTCAGAGGCAGCCAATGCTGATGTCAGTAGTGCACAGGAAAATGTAATTTTAATGAGGCAGCAGTGATGTTGGTATATAGTTGGAAATGGGGTTGTGTTGAAGATTGGAAACATTTGGGGCATGAACCTCTTTATGTCTGTAGTTAGATCCAGGTCCCATATAGTGGTCTGGAAATATGGCTGGAGCTGGGGTCTGGAATTTGGGCTGGATGTGAATCTTGAACTGGCGATGGGTCAGAACTGGAACCACCAGGAGTCTGGAGTGTGGGTTGGTAAGCAGCAAACACAGAGCCTGGGTACATTGAAGGCCAGATTGTGGGCTAGTTGAGTGGGCAGAGTGTACTGACAAAACCCGGGTCTATGTTTCAGTTTTAGCCATGGAGGTACTGGCTGCCATAAATGTCATTAGTGTCATTACCAATGGCCTCTGTGGTATTTTTTTTTTTACAATTTGTGGAAGGATTTAGTGTATACTGTCATTCTTTCATTTATTGCTGGGTCTTAGTTCTGGAACTCCAAATCAACAACATCGTAGGATACCATCACCAGAAGGACAGCATTGGATTAGGAAGTGGCTCAAAACAACTCAGAATTGCAAGGAAAATAATTTTTGTAAATGTTATTCCTGTTAATTCCATAGAAACTGGAACGAGGGGAATTGGAGGATGAGACTGATATACTATTGGTAATGCCAGCAGAAGAGAAAGATAGGATTTCTGGATTTCCATTGGCAGTATCACTAAAGGTTGTATTTATTTTAATTTTAAATCCAGTTTGTTTTGTAAAGATATTTCTTGAGAGGGTTCAACTAATACTGTGTTTACTAAATTTTAAATCCAGTTTGTTCTTTAAAGATGGTTCTTAAAAGGCTTTAACTAATTCCGTGTTCACTAAAATAAACAAGTATATATGTAATCACATTAGGAAATCTGGCATGTTTAACACAATGTACGCTTGAATGCACTCAGATTAACATTACCTGGGGCAGAAGGAGGAAGAATAACAGACATAAAAAATGCACACAAGTCAGATAAAACTTCTAAGGATATACTTTCATGAATGAAAACACAATACAGCACACCAAGTGCGCATATGACATTCTGATAAGAAGTACAGTCGTCCCTCCTTATCCGCGGATTCCACATGTGCGGATTCAACCAACCGCGGATCGGGAAAACCCAGAAGTGTTTTTCCAGCAGTCATTGTTTGAGCATGTACAGACTATTTTTTTCTTGAAATTATTCCCTAAACAATACAGTATACCAACTATTTACATAGCATTAACATTGTATTAGGTATTTTAAATAATCTAGAGATGATTTAAAAGTACAGGCAGTTCCTGGGTTATGAAAGAGTTCCATTCCTGAGTCCGTCTTTAAAACGGATTTGAAGTCAGAACAGGTACACCTGGTATTATTTAGCGTCAGTTAGTCAAAAGTTTGTCTTAGTATATCGTATATATTTTACCTTTATATGCATATAAAACACATAAGAAGCGTATGTATTTCAATAATTAAATGACTGTGTTGCTTAGTAATAATTGTAGCTTTCATCGGGGCAAGGCCTTTCACATGCTCCATTAAAATTGTTACGATCGTTGACCGACTGTAGCCTAACGCTTTTCCAATGACCGATGGTGTTTCACCGCTTTCCGATTGCTTTATTACTTCCACTTTATTTTCAATCGTGATTGCGATTATTTTCATGAACAGAAACACTGCGGATTCAGAGCTGCACCAGGTCCTAAAGACCACCGCAATGAGACATGTTAAATAAGGTCTGGGGTTCGGCTGGGTCCTAAGGTGCACCGCATTGCGACAGGTTAAATAAGGGACTTGAGCATCCGCAAATTTTGGAATCCGCAGGGTGTCCTGGAACCAATCCCCCGCAGATAAGGAGGGCCAACTGTATACACCACTAAGCTGAAATAAAAAGCACAGCCCAGAAAAATTAAGAAATTATCACTATAGCAGAAACATTTAACCAATGGGTGAGCATGGCCCTCCATGGAAGACATCTCCATGATCTGAGCAGACTAGGTGTTGACAATGAAGCATCAAATGCCTGGCTCAGACTGGGAGACCTCTTCCCAGAAACAGAGGTGTTCCTTGTGGCAATATAGGACCAGGTGGTTAACACAAAAAAAAATCAAAATACCAACAAATTCAAGATGATAAATGCAATAAAAGCCAGGAGAAACCAGAAACAATCCAACACGTTACAGGATCCTACAGCAACTTAACTGATTCTGATTACTTAAACAGGCATAATCAATTGGCAAACATCATTCACCTAAATCTTGCTTTTAAATACAAACTGATAAATTAAACCATACCTTACTATAAATAC
Source organism: Hypanus sabinus (assembly GCF_030144855.1). Taxonomy (NCBI): domain Eukaryota; kingdom Metazoa; phylum Chordata; class Chondrichthyes; order Myliobatiformes; family Dasyatidae; genus Hypanus; species Hypanus sabinus. Next base: position 17,418,797 of record NC_082718.1, read on the forward strand.
GAGCCTAATCCAGTTTTAGAATCATAGTCCTACAAATTATACTATGACTGATCCTTTATATAACCATATAACAATTACAGCACGGAAACAGACCATCTTGGCCCTTCTAATCCGTTCCGAATGCTTGCTCTCACCTAGTCCCACTGACCTACACTCCGCCCATAACCCTCCACTCCTTTCCTTTCCATATTCCTATCCAATTTTACTTTAAATGACAATACTGAACCTGCCTCTACCACTTCTACTGGAAGCTCGTTCCACACAGCTACCACTCTCTGAGTAAAGAAATTCCCACTCGTGTTACCCTTAAACTTTTGCCCCCTAACTCTCAACTCAAGTCCTCTTGTTTGAATCTGCCCTACTCTCAATGGAAAAAGCCTATCCACGTCAACTCTATCAATCACTCTTATAATTTTAAATACCTCTATCAAGTCCCCCCTCAACTTTCTTCGCTCCAAAGAATAAAGACTGAACTTGTTCAACCTTTCCCTGTAACTTAGGTGCTGAAACCCAGGTAACATTCTAGTATATCTTCTCTGTACTCTTTCTATTTTGTTGACACCTTTCCTATAATTCGGTGACCAGAACTGTACACAATACTCCAAATTTGGCCTTACCAATGCCTTGTACAATTTTAACATTACATCCCAACTCCTATACTCAATGTTCTGATTTATAAAGGCCAGCCTACCAAAAGCTTTCTTCACCACCCTATCCACAGGAGATTCCACCTTTAGGGAACTATGCACCATTATTCCTAGATCACTCTGTTCTACTGTATTCTTCAATGCCCTACCATTTACCATGTACGTCCTATTTTGATTATTCCTACCAAAATGTAGCACCTCACACTTATCAGCATTAAACTCCATCTGTCATCGTTCAGCCCACTCTTCTAACTGGCCTAAATCTCTCTCCAATTATTATTGATAGTACAATACATAATAACGCTCTGGATATAATATCACAGGATAAACAAGCAAGAACAATTTACTTAATTGATAAAACCATTCCAAACATACACAACATACAGAAATCAATAAGTAAAATTAAAAGACTATGGAACATGAGCAGCGTATACATTGTCTCTTAGTAAGATCTACAACCCAGTATCATCCCAAAGTCCATATACAATAGCATCATGCCATTAGGCTTACATAGAAATATTTATGTACATTTCTAGAAATCCACAATACTAAACACCACTATAAGAGTCAGAAAGTTCCTAACAATTGAGAAGTCAGTTTGCTTAGCTATGTCTGTACCTCACATTTGACTAGCTTTTACTGAGAAAAAAATTAAAATACGACAACATCAATAAATAAATAAGCAATAAATATTGAGAACATTAGATGAAGAATCCTGAAAGGTGAGTCTATATGTTGTAGGAACATTGCAATGACAGAACAAGTGAAGTTATCCCCTTTGGTTCAAGAGCCTGATGGTTCAAGAGTAATAAGTGTTCCTGAACCTGGTGATGTGAGTCTTGAAACTGATGTACCTTTTTCCTGATTGCAGCAGTGAGATGAGAGCATGTCCTGGGGTGGTGAGTGTCCATGATGATGGATGCTGCTTTCCTGTGACAACATCTCATGTAGATGTGCTCAGTGGTTTGGTGGTGGGAGGGGGCTTTACCTGTAATGGACTGGGTCGTATCCACTACTTTTTGGAGGATTTTTGGTTCAAGGATGGAACTGGTGTTTCCATACCAGGCTGTGATGCAGCCAGTCAATATACTCTCCACTACACATCTGTAGAAGTTTGTCAAAGTGTTAGATATCATGCCAAATCTTCACAGACTCCTAAGGAGCAGAGGTGCTGCTGTGTTTTCTTCTGAATTACACTTACAGCTCACAACAGGTTTTCCAAAATAATGAACCGAGGAATTTAAAGTTACTGACCTTTTCCATCTCTGACCCTCCAATGAGGATTAGCTCATGGACTTCTGGTTTCCTTCTCCTGAAGTCAATAATTAGCACCTTGGTCTTGTTGACATTGAGTAAGAGGTTGTTGTTATGGCACCACTTAGCCAGATTTTCAATCTCCCTTTTATATACTGATCTATCATCACCTTTGATTTGGCCTACTACAGTGGTGTCATCAGAAAACTTGAATGTGGCATTAGAGCTGTGCTTAGCCATGCAGTCAAAAGTGTAAAGTAAGTTGAGCTGAAGGCTAAGCATGCAGAATTGTGCTACAATTGCGCTGATGGAGATTGTGGAGGAGATATTATTACCAATCCGAACTGACTGGGATCTCCAAGTGAGGAAATCAAAGATCCAAATGTACTAGGAGGTATTGAGGCCAAGATCTTGAAGCTTATTGATTAGTTTTGAGGGGATGATAGCAGTGAATGACAAGCTGCAGTCGATACAGATCATTCTGATATATGCATGCTGTCCAGATGTTCCAGGATTGAATGAAGAGCCAATGAAATGGCATACGTTGTGAACCTGTTGTGCTGGTTGGTAAATTGGAGTGGATCCAAGTAACTTCATAGGTTGGTGTTGATTTGTTCCATCACCAACCTCTCAAAATACTTAATCACTGTCGATGTACTAAGTGTGACTGGATAATAGTCATTGAGGCAGATTATCAAGTTCTTTGGCACTGGAATAATTGAAGCCTGCTTGAAGGAGGTGGGTACCTCAGACTACCAAAGTGAGAGGTTAAAGATCTCAGTCAGCACTCCAGCCAGTTGATCAGCACAGGTCAGGGCCAGATGATTTCCATGGGTTCACCTTTCTGAAGGATGCTCACACATTGGCTTCAGAGACTGAAATGACAAGATCATTGGGGGTTGTGGGAGTTAGTGATGGTTCTTCTATCATTTTGACGGTCAAATCAAGCATAGAAGGCATTGAACTATTTGGAAGTGAAGTGCTGTTGTCAGCTATGTCACTTGATTTCACTTTGTAAAAGGTGATAGTATTCAAGCCCTGTCACAGCTGTTGAGCATTCTTCATTTAATTTAATTTCTCATTTTATTATGGGAAATCTTTTCAACGTTGGAAAATTGTACTCAAAAGCATCTTTAAACGCTGGAATATAGAGACATAAAGGCAAAATTCTGACCTATATTGCAACAAGTTGAGTATGAATGACAGGATGATACTAAGGTAGGAGGTGTTGTGGATAATGAGGTGGGTTTTCAAAGCTTGCAGGGAGATTTATGCCGGTTAGAAGAATGGGCTGAACGTTGGCAGATGGAGTTTAATGCTGAGAAGTGTGAGGTTCTACATTTTGGCAGGAATAATCCAAATAGAACATACAGGGTAAATGGTAGGGAACTGAGGAATAACAGTGCATTGTTCCCTGAAGGTGGAGTCTCATGTGGATAGGGTGGTGAAGAAGGCTTTTGGAACGCTGGCCTTTATAAATCAAAGCACTGAGTACAGAAGTTGGGATCTAATGTTAAAATTGTACAAGGCATTGGTAAGGCCAAATTTGGAATATTGTGTACAGTTCTGGTCACCGAATTATAGGAAAGATATCAATAAGTTAGAGAGAGTGCAGAGACGATTTACTAGGATGTTACCTGGGTTTCAGCACTTAAGTTACAGAGAAAGGTTGAACAAGTTAGGTCTCTATTCATTGGAGCGTAGAAGGTTGAGGGGGGATTTGATCGAGGTATTTAAAATTTTGAGAGGGATAGATAGAGTTGACATGAATAGGCTGTTTCCATTGAGAGTAGGGGAGATTCAAAGGAGAGGACATGATTTGAGAGTTAGGGGGCAAAAGTTTAAGGGAAACACAAGAGGGTATTTCTTTACTCAGAGAGTGATAGCTGTGTGGAATGAGCTTCCTTTAGAAGTAGTAGATGCCAGTTCAGTTGTGTCATTTAAGGTAAAATTGGATAGGTATATGGACAGGAAAGGAGTGGAGGGTTATGGGCTGAGTGCGGGTAGGTGGGACTAGGTGAGATTAAGAGTTCGGCACGGACTAGGAGGGCCAAGATGGCCTGTTTCCATGCTGTGATTGTTATATGGTTATAGGAGTCAGAACTTCTATTTCAGCAATCATGTATATAAAATAGAAACTCAGGAAACACTCGAAATCAGGAAGCATTGGTGGAAAATGTAACAAATAACTTTTCAAGTTAGGGATGCGGGAACTGGAAGAGAGAGAACAAACAAGTTAGTTTTAACTAGTAGAGACATTAAGAGATGTGGATGACTTCCTTCATGACTAGGGTGCTATTGACTGCATATAGATTGCCATCAGGGCAAAAAATATCAACGAGCAGCATTTATGAATAGAAAGGCTACTTCTCTAGTCTCTGATCTATTACGTACCCAGAGGTTTCATTTACTGTGAGTGTCACTTTAAGAGACACCTGGATGGGGTGGGATTATGATATCAGTGTAACAAGCTGCGATGGACCGCTGAGATTTTCAGTCGTGTGAAGAGAGAGAGAGAGAGAGAGAAGCTTTGGATTGCAAGCTGCTGGAGCAATTTGCTGCGATATGGGTAAAGTTTGCTACAAACCCATGCCCAAAAGATTGGATTGTTCAATGGCACATGGTGCACAGTGAATGTGTGACTGTCACTTCGTATAATCCATATGTGGATTTTTGTTGGAGTATCCTGTGGAACCACTTTTGTTAACCCTTACCTGGATGCGGGTGTGTATTGTGGTTACCACTTGGAAGAAGGAATATTCCTGTGAGATGTCACCCATTTCTATGTGGATTTTGGAATGATTTGATGGATAAGATCTTCAGTGACTGTTATTTCGTTTACCCAGCGTGGAACCTGTGGGATTATTCGTAATCGCCTTCTCTCCACATTTTAACGTGGATTTACAAATCTCTCCCCTCACTCATTTGTTCCGTGGATTACTGAACCTTTCTACTTTGCCATCTGTATCTTAAGACTTTAAGAATTGTTCCTAAGCTTGATCACATATATACGCATAGCACTGTTAACTTCTATTTATTTTGTTTAATTGTTTATATTTTGAGTAGATACTAATAAAGATAATGGTTTTAACATCAAAAGCAGACTCCATTTGTGGTCTACTACTGCTGGTACGTAACAGATCAGAGAAACAGAACATAGCTGCTTTCTGATTCACCAGTTAGCAAGTTCCAGGATATTTGATTCAGAAGCTGGATTTTGATATTGAAGCTACTTACTAGGAAGTTCAAACATGTTGTTTTAGTGTTGCAGTAACAAAGACCTGAAAAGTCGATAATGCATTGAATCCCATGCATTAATATTTGGTTCAGCTAAATATCGTTAACTCTTATTACAAATGTTACTTTTTAAAGAGATTTGCAACTTGAGAGCTGTAATCAAGTCAGAAATAAGGCTTAGCAATATTGAATTAAGTTATAGAAAATATGAAAAGATGTCAAGTGCAATTAATAGTAAGTTGTTCTGAAGTTAACTATTTTCTAAATATTATTTCTTACCTCTTAGATTTTTAGTTACCTTGGCATTATGGACCTTGCAAGATGTGCGCAAGTGTGTCAATCATGGAAAGTAATTACACAGACAAGTTCCCTCTGGAGCAAGGTTTGTTTAATGATCAAGAACTAGCATGATTACTGAAATAATGCTGAGGTATATCCTAGGATGCACTGGGACACATCATCAGTGATGTAACCTGTGGTCACTGGGTTTGAGTCTTTCAACATCAGGTATCCTCACCCAAGCAACACAGCCAGGGTTGATCAGGCACCAGCTTGAGTCCTAGTAGTATTGGTCCACACATCACACTTCTTGATCCATAGCCATCTGGAGGCATGCTGAGCCCCTCAATCCTGATGGCTGTTCTCTTTGCAGCCCCCACTGTGCCAAGGAGAGAGTAGGTTCTGCAGAGTGATCAGTCAGCAAAACCTCTACACCACACCTCTATAGGATCACAATGCAGAAGTTTTCATTTATGGAGTAGCCTGTAGCATGTATTCAGATGTTCACATCCTTTGGATGTTCGGGCAGTAGGGATTCTCTATCTTGAGGGTGATGGCTTTTGATAAGGAAGGTTGATTGGATAAATTGACTTGAGATTCAGAGCAGCTAACAGAATGGCAGATTAAGCTAAAGGAAGTTAATAGCCTATGCATGTTCCTATGTCACCTCTTTATTCTGTATTGGTATAATGACAGCATAAAATAGAAACTTTTATTTTTCTTGGTGTTCCAATTATGGCTTAAGATGCTCATAAGTTGGTTGAAATGACTGTCTTAAAAAGAATACCACTTGCAATTGCAAATTACATCACTTGACATACATAGGACCCCAGTAGTTAAAAAAAAGTAGGAAAGTGAACAGGAGATGTACATTTCTAGTTCAGTTCAGCAAGCAATTTATGCAGTAGATACAAAGAACATGATTTTTTTTTGGAGAATGGACATCATTCCAGGTGATACCAAGGGTACAGAGAACAGAGCTGATGCACCATCAATAACTCACACTGAGACGTAAGGCGAGATAGCGGCTTTTATTGACTGGAAGAAGGAACCAGGAGTGAGTGTCTATCATACTTTGTCCTGGAGACTGAGGCCGAGCGTCAGGCCTCAGATCGCCTTTATACAGGGGCCTGTGGGAGGAGCCACAGGAGCAGTCAGCAGGGGGCGTGTCCAGACAGGCACATAGTTCACCACAAGAGCATTTCTTGATTTTTTAAAATCCATCCATATTAACGTCATGTTCTTTGATTCAATGATCATTTTTTTCTGATCAAACACTTTGAGCTGTTTACTTACTCATCTCTGAAGTAAAATACTTGTTTACACTTGCTGCAGGCAGGATGCCAGTTAGGGCAATGGTATGCTCCTTCCACAGGACGTGGGAGATCAGGGAAACTTCCATTGTTCCTAATGACTACACTCTTGGTAAGTGTTGCAGCTCCCAGAGTTAAGGACTGGATGTGGATGCATTTGAGATAATCTGGTTTGCTGAGAGCTTCAGAGTTAACATTTTAGTGAGTTTTTCACACCAAAGGTGCAGGCTGTGATATCTGAGTGATCGCCAGGAAAGTGTAGGCAAATAGTGTATGCAGGCAGTGCAGGGTCCCCTGTGGCTATTCTCCTCAGCAAAAAGTATACTGGCTACTGTTGGTGGGGGGAGGGGAATGACCTTTCAGAAAGGAGCGTAAACAGCCTGGGTAGTGGTGCTATAACCATCTGTGCAAGCAAGGGTGAAGTCAGATAGAGTATAGTGATAGGAAACCTGATAGTTAGGGGCATGGATAGGTATTTCTGTGGCTGTAGATGAGATGTCAAGATGGTGCCAGGTGTCAAGGATGTCTTCTGGTGATTACAAAACATTCTCAAGAGAGAGAGTGAGTAGCCAGAAATGGTATGAAGGACATAGTTAGTTAGAAGGATGAGATCCTGCAGAGTGAATATAGAAAGTTTGGAAAGAGATTAAAAAGCTGGACTTCAAGGGCAGTGATCTCATGATAGTGAAGTCACAAGTAGAAAGATAGGCCAGCTGGCTGTGTGGCTAAAGAGTTAATGCAGGGAAAATGCATTTGAGTTCTTGTATCATTGAAATCTCTGTCCTATCTTTTTCTATAACTATTTTAAAACTAATAGAAATAAGGTTTATTAGTTGTACCTGAACTGGAATGGACTAATTATCATGGGAAAGAGATTTGCTAATGCTATTTGGGAGGATTTTAACTGGATTGGTGGGGGTGGGACTCTAAGCAGTTATTGGGGCAATGCTGCAATCTGCAATAGCAAGCTTGATGTACAGAATAGTCAGGCAGGAGCACAGCAAACAGAGAGGAAAAACTAGTGATTTAAACTGCACTTAATTCAATGCAAAAGATGTAATAGGTTAGATGGACAAACTCAGGGTGTAAGTTGGCTCTGCGAACTGGGATATTATAGCTATAAAAGAAGCTTGGCTTAGAGAAGTGCAGGACTGGCATTCAATGTTCCAGATACAAATACTACAGGTGAGGTGCAGGTAAAAGAGCAGGGGAGTTGCCTTTTTGATGAGCGAGGACATAAAAACAGTATTTAAAGGGGATATTAGGGAATCATCATGTGAGGCTGTATGGTTAGAATTTAAAAACAAGCAGGGGATGATCAGATTGATGGTATTGTATTATAGGTCAACCAATAGTCCTCAAGAATTGGGTTTGTGGGATACTACAGATAGTTATATGAATAGTAGGGTAAAAGGGCTTTGAGAGGGTGGAATTTGTTAGAGCCGTAGAACAATACAGCACATAAAAAGGCTCTTTGGTTACCTTTACCCTATCTATACCCCTCATAATTTTTTATGCCTCTATAACATCTCCCGCATTCTTCAAATTTGGAATATTGTATGCTTTAGAGAATAATGTCCTAACCCATTCAACCTTTCCCTGTAACTCAAGTCCTCAAATCCTGGCAGCATTCTTGTACATTTTGCCTGCTCTTTCAGTCTAATTGATGTTTTTCCTATTGGTATGTGACCCAATATTCCAAACTAGGGCCTCATCAATGTCTTACATAACTTCAGCATAACATCCCAACTCCTGTACTTAATACTCTGATTTATGAAGGCTATTGTGACAAATGTTTTCTTTACCTTATCTATCTGTGACACCATTTTCAAGGAATTATGTAGTTGCATTCCTAGATCTCTCTGTTTGATCACACTCTGCAATGCTCTACTGCTCACTGTGTAAGTCCTACCCTGGTTTGTCCTCCTGAAGTGTAGCACCTCACACTTGTCTGTATTAAATTCAATCTGCCATTTCTCAGCCCATTTTTGCAGCTGATCCAGACCCCACTGCAACCTTTAGTAGTCTTCCTTGTTGACAGTGTATCCCTAGTCTTGGTGCATTCCATAAATTTACTGATCTAATTTACCACATTATCATTGAGATTGTTGATATAGATGGCAAACAACAACAGGGCCAGTACTGATCCTTGGAGAACAGCGCTAGTCACAGACCTCCAGTTAGAGAGGCAACCATCTACTAGCAGTCTCTGACTCCTCCTGTGAAGCCAATATACACTCCGTTAATATCTCATCCTGAATGCCAAGCAACTGAACTTGACTAACCTCCCATACAAAACCTTATGAAAGGCCTAGCTAAAGACCATGTAGACAACATCCAGTGCCTTTCCTTCATCAGCTTTCCTGGTTACTTCTTTGAAGTGCCTCCAGCATTGTCAAAGACCCCTCCCATCCTTCCCACAATCTCTTTGACTTCCTGCTATTAGGCAAAAGGCAGCAGAGCATAAGAACCAGAACATTCAGGCTGGGTAAAAATTTCTTAACCTAGCTGTTAGACACTTAACACCCTGCTGCTACCCAGCACTCATGTACACCTTGCCTGAATGCTTAGCCATGACCACCCACCACCCCAACTCACTGACACACTCCTTTCCTGCACTGTCACTTTTCATATTTTATTGCTGCTCTTTCAAACATTTATACTACTTTTTATTTATTATCACAGTGCCAGTAACATTATACTCTTATATAAACATAAACAACGTTGCTAGACAGTTTGTGAACCCTGTAGAATTTTCTCTGTTTGGGCATAAATATGGCCTAAAATATGATCAGGTCTTCATGTTAGTCCTAAAACTAGATAAAGATAACCCAATTAAATAAATAACACAAAACATTATACTTGTTCATCTATTTATTGAGAAAAATGATTCAATATTACATTAAGTTGTTGAAAAAAGTATGTGAACCTCTGGGACAATGCCTTCTACAAAAGCTATTTGGAGTCAGATGTTCCAATCAGTGCGGTGAGATTGGAGGTGTGGGTTGTAGAGGTGCCCTGCCCTATAAAAAAGATACACCAAGTCAGGTTACTGACAGAGCCTGCTCTTCTCAAGAAAGATCTGTTTATATGCACCATGCCTCGATCAAATAACTTTCAGAGGACCTTAGAAGAAGGATTGTAAATGAATGAAGTCTGGAAAAGGCACAAAGACATTTCTAATGACCCAAGTGTTCATCAGTCTACAGTCAGAGAAATTGTCTACAAATGGAGGAAATTCAGTACTGTTGCTACTCTCTGTAGGAGTGGGCATCCTGCAAAGGTCACACCAAGAGCACAATGTGCAATGCTGAAGGAGGTAAAAACCCAAGGGTAAGAGCAAAAGACCTGCAGAAAACACTAGAACTTGCTAAAGTCTCTGTTTATATGCCCATTGTGTTAGGGATCTGGAGCAGCAGCTGAATGACTTTTGGCTTTTACAAGAGAGTAAAGAGATAATCAGGGAGCTAGTCACCTTGAAGTTGTAGGAGGCAAGTAGCTGGGTGACTGTCAGGAGAAATGGAAATATAAATAGGCAGTTAGTGCAGAGAACCCTTGTAGTCATTCCTCTCAATCATAAGTACACCACTTTGGATATTGTCGTGGGGGATGACCGGGTTACTGGCACTGTGTGTAAGTCCTGGTGCAGAAGGGAAAGAGGGAGAAGAGGGGAGCAGTAGTGATAGGGGACTCAATAGCCAGTGCAACAGATGGGAGATTCTGTGGACATGAATAGGACACCCAAATGGTATACTGACTCCCAGGTGCCAGGGTCAGGGACATCTTGGATCACATCCACAAATTTTGGAGAGGGAGGGAGAGCAGCCAGATGTCTTGGTATATATTGGTACCAATGACATAGGAAGGAAAAGCAAAGAGGTCCTGAAAAGTGAATTTAGAGAGCTAGGTGGAAAGCTGAGAAGCAGGAATTCCCAGGTAGTTATTTCTGGATTGCTATCTGTGCCATGTGCAAGTGAGGGTAGAAACAAGATGACCTGGAAGATTAATATGTGGCTGAGAAGCTGGTGCAGGGGGCTGGGCTTCATGTTCTTTGATCATTGGGAGGTATGGGGAGGTATGACCTGATGAAAAGTGACGGGTTGCACCTGAACCCAAGGGAAACCAAAATTCTCATGGACAGGTTTGTTAGAGCTGTTGGGGGGGGGGGGTTTAAACTAATTTGGCAAAGGGGTGGGAACTAGTGTGAAGGGACTCGGGATAGAATGGACGGTAAAAAAAAAGATAACGTGCAGTCAGACTGTCAGGAAGAGCAGGCAGATGATAGGACATTATTGCAGCCAGCAGGGTGAGTATCAGTGCATTAGGGATGCAGAATCAAAAAGGGTAGCACATACAGTTATACCTCAATGCACTGAGTATAAGAAATAAGGTGAGTGATCTTGTTGCAGTATTACAAATTGTCAGGTATGATGTTGTGGCCATCACTGTCTGAAGGATAGTTGTAGTAGGGAGCTAAATGTCCAACATTACACTTTGTATTGAAGGGGTAGAAAGGTAGGCAGAGGGGGTGGCATGGCTCTGCTGGTAAAGATGTGACATAGGATTGAAAGATGTTGAATCCTTGTGGGTTGAGTTAAGAAATAGAAGGGGTAAAAGGATCCTGATGGCAATTATATACAGGCCTCGCAACAACAGCTGTGATGTGGACCACAGATTATAACAGTAAATATTAAAGGTGTGTCAAAAGGACAATGTTATGATAGTCATGGGAGATTTTACTGTACAGGTTGATCGGGAAAATCAGATTGGAAATGGAATTGTCAATCTTACAGTCTTCAGGCCATGCCACTCAGGGACTTGTGCTAATATTATTTTGTGACTGTATGTGCTAGATAATAACTATATGTGCTGTGTGACTATATGTATTATGTTTTGCACCTTGACTCCAGAGAAGTAATGTTTCATTTTGATGTATACATGTGTATGGTTTAAATGAAAATAACTGAACTTGAATTTGATATACCTCTGCTAGGGCCACTGCAATTTCTGAACTAGTCGCCCAAAAGGTCTGAGGGTACACCTTGTCAGGCTCTGCAGATTTATCCACTCTAATTTCCCTCGACAGCAAACACCTCCTCTGTAAACACTCCATAGCTTCACTGTTATTTTGCCTCACTTTGATAGAGTCTGCGCCTGTCTCCTGAGTAAATTGTAATGTAAAAAAAAATCCACTTAAGATCTCCTTAATCTCTTTCATACTGGATTACCCTTTAGTCATTAATTCAGGATTATCCTTAGTCTCTGATCACTGACCTTCTACCCCAAATGAATCAGTAATCCTGTCTGCCTCTGATCCTCATGACTATCCCAAAGGAAAATCAGCATGCTATTTCACTAAGACTTTGGGTGTTATATCTTGTTTTAGTGGGTGATCAACAAGATATTTTACACTGAGCAATGCCCATATAGCACACATATTGTGGAAAATTTGAATTTCTAGGCTACAGTATTTAAAAAAAATGAATCAAATTATTTGAATTCTATTGATGTACTTTGGTATAACATACAGACAGTTTTAAAATAAGATCTTGATTATTTCATTTCTACAAAACATTTACACCAGGTCTTCATACTAAAAACCTTACATTCCAGCTTGACTTTTATCCAGTAAGAAAATGGATTAAAGATGATGATATAGCAAATATTTTGCGGAGGTACCGTTCTACTGTCATCCATTTGAGTCTCCGGGGATGCAACAACATTGGTCAGGCCACCTTCAAAGGAATTAGTGAGTATATTTAGAACTTCTTATCTTTGCATATTTTTGCTGATGCTTGAAGAAAAACTTACGTTGTTGTAGCATCTTTCAAGTACTTAAAAGCACTCTACGTTCAATTAAATACACTTGAAGTATTGTCACTCTTGTAATGTGGGAAATACAACAACAAATTTGTGTTTAGCAAAATCCCACAGCAAGAATGTTTCAATAGTGTCAGTTTTGAAAAGTAAATGTATTGTAAATAAACACAATTATATGCATCTTCTCTGTGATGGTAAACAAAATGTCTTTTAAAAGTTAACAAATCTTTGCAGTTCTAAATACAAAAAATGCAATTCTAGAAATACTTTGTTCATATAACATCTGTGGAGTGAAGAATAGATTTAATAGTTTAGATCAATGAACTTTAATCAGAACTAGCAACATGGAAAAAAAGTGTGTTCTTAGTTGCAGAGGAGAATAGTGGGGAAGAACAGCTAGAATTGTGATAGGAAGGAGACCAAGGTTCAAAGTTCCAAGTACATTTATTATCAAAGTATGTATACATTATACAGCCTTGAGACTTCAGCCACAAGACAAAGAAACCTAAAAAAACCCATATGAAAAGGAGACCATCAAACACACAATATGCAAAGAGTAAAAAACAAATCGTGCAAATAATAGAAGTAAGCAAATACCATTCAGAACAAAATTGAGTCCATAGACACGAAGAGCCTGGAGCAGGCCTAGATGCTTTCTGGTTATTTGATGAGCGAAGGTAGTTAGAAAGAGAAAAGAAACAAAAGGATGCTTGGAAACTGTAAGATGTAGAATACAGCAATTTCTAGTAATTTGTCTGTTTAGAGATACAGCACAGAGAATAGGCCCTTCCAGCCCTTCGAGCCATGCTGTCTAGTAACACACCAGTTTAACCCTAGCCTAATCACGAGACAATATACCATGGCCAATTAAAATTTGAAACAAAGGAGAATGCCTTTGAGAATAACCAGAAGATCACGGTTTTCTGTGAAGATTGTGATACCCAGTATTTATCTGAAATTGTAATTCAAGTAAAAAGGATCAGGGAATACTTCAAGAGACACCTTGCTTCCTTCTTGGTCATTTTACAATAATTCTATGTTGGTTGTATAATTTGCATGCATATTTTTTATTTGAGACTGATGATATTGATTTTCCCTAATCACCTTGAAAGGCTTTTAAGTATCAACCATATGAATGCAAATCTAGAAACACTTAAACATCAGACTGGGTAAGGATGGAAAATTTCTTTTTTTTCAGGATATTGGTGAATGAGACTGAATTACACAACAATCCAGTTATGTCATGTTCACCATTACCTATACATTTTTTGGTCATTCTAAATTTACAGTATTTAGTTATTTGAATTTAAATTTTCAGTTGCCATGGTAAGAACCCAATGTCTACTGATTATTAATCCATGTCTCTGGATGCCAATTCTGTAACAGCAAATTTGCCACTATATCCCAATGTGCTTGGGAAAATTATATGTCAAATGTCTGAATAATATATGCAAAGAAATACGGGATGCAGCTATGGCTGTTGCTATGCATGCTCCGGAGATGGAATAGAAAAAAAAACTGCTGGGAAGCCTAAATAATTGAATTGCCAAACGATCAGCTGGATTGTTATATAATGTTTTTGCTAAATAAAGCAAATGCAAATGATAAGAAATGTACTATGTGATGATGCTGAATGTACTCAGTTTATTATCTTTTTGTCATTTGCAATAGTAATAGTCTCTAAACACTATTTAAATAAGAATCATGGTCTTCTAGATCTATTTAAGTGTGGTAGCATACAGTATTATTGTCCTTTTCTCAATTGTTTCGATTTGATTGTAATAACAGCATTGCTGATTACTCATGTTCCAGCATGTGATTACTCATGTGCAGGATGTTTACAGCTTCCAATTCACATTAGTTTTATCTCATTGTCAGTTAATAACCTTTTTAATAATAATACAGAAAGAGAAACAGAGACACACAAAATGCTGGTAGAACACAGCAGGCCAGGCAGCATCGATAGGGAGAAGCGCTATCGAAGTTTCAGGCCGAGACCGGAGGGGGTGGGATGAAGCTAAGAGCTGGAAAGGTGCTTTCACACTTTCGCCAATCACCATTCCAGCTCTTGGCTACATCACACCCCCTCCAGTCTTCTCCTATCATTTCGCATTTCCCTCTCCCCCCCCACTACTTTCAAATCTCTTACTTTCTTTCCTTTCGATTAGTCCTGACGAAGGGTCTCGGCCTGAAACGTCGACAGCGCTTCTCCCTATCGATGCTGCCTGGCCTGCTGTGTTCTACCAGCATTTTGTGTGTGTTGTTGTTTGAATTTCCAGCATCTGCAGATTTCCTCGTGTTTGCGCAGAGAAACAGAGATGTGTTGTCCTCCTGGGTTCAGACTTATTAATAGTGGCCAAATTAGGGTTGCTGGACTTGTAAACTCCACTGATTCAGCCAAATTTTGAAATCTCCTGCCTGTTTCAGATGGTATCTCATTTGCTATGTACATTAATCCCCCCCCCTTATTTAAATATTGATAGCAGGAGTAAGCAGGATTCCAATCTGCCTTGATACAAGCCAAACAATTTAAGGATTATGCAATAGTTATTAATTTAATTTATTGCATTTCCTTTACTATGCACCAGTTTTGACCAGGATGTGACCCTCTGGTGGAAAGAGTCCAAACATCCAATTTAGAGCAATGCGGAATACAGTGCTGAGTGTATGCTGATTGTTAATCCCATATTTTAATTCTCCCTTCATTCTCATCAGCTCATTCACATTAGGGGCAATATATAGTCCTCATGTCTTTGGGATGTGGCAGAAAGCCTGCAGAGATTTCCAATCCACCCCACAGAAGTAGGATCTATGGTGAGGATGGAGTTCTGGTCTTTGGCACAGTGAGGCAGTGGTTCTATAGTTGTGGCACTGTTAAATTTTTGTTTACTGACATTCATTAATTTAGTAGTGTTTGATTTACAAAGTTTTGCAAAAGTGGTAATGTAGATTGATCTACCAAAGGAGTGTAAGACACTCCTTCTCTCCTTCCCACTGCTAACCTGTATGTTACCCTTGGGCAAGGTGTAACACCTGATTAGCTCCCCGATCAGGGTCATATGAAGTCATGGGAGTGGGATGTGATGGTTGTATGAGCAGCTGGGCATATCACAAGTCCTGGTTATGTGACTACTGACACCAGAGGGGCAATATCTGAAGAGTATTGGTAATGGCTGAGGTCACCTGTTTTGTAAAGACACTACCATGAAGAAGGTGATGGCAAATCACTTCTGTAGAAAAGTTTGCCAAGAACAATCATAGTCATAGAAAGACCATGATTGCCCGTGTCATATGACATGGCTCATAATAAATGAACCCTTGATTTATGAAGCTTTTTTTGCTATAACAAAAAGTATGCTATTGTTCATCCATAATTTCATAATTCTTCCATGCTATTTGATCTCTATTTATAAGTGGGCTTCACCACAATTTATTCTACACATCCTTCAAGCTTGCTGCAAACTGCTATCTCAGAGCTATAAGCATTAATACTATACAAGATGTAATGAGAGGGTGTTGCAGTGGAGCTGCAGTGACCCAAGTTCAATCCTCACCTCTGCTGCTTACTATGTGGATTTTGTATGCTCTCCTCGTGATCACGGGTGTTTCCTCTGGGTGATTCAATTTCTTTGCACATCTCAAAGATGTGCCAGTTTTTAGGTTAATTGGTCATTGTGAATTGTTCCTAGATTGAGTGAGTAGTATATTTCTGAAAGAGTTGAGGGGATGTAGGAGGAATAACATGGAATTAGTGTCAGATTAGTGTAAGTGGGTGCTTGATGGTAAGCATGGTCTCGGGGTCATCAAGCCTGTTTCAGTGCAGTGTGGCTGTGATTCTATTACTGAATAAAGTGAGTGTTCAGTGGACCTCATCTATTCATTAGGTAATGCAGCATTGATCGGGTGAACAACAAGATGGACAATATAAAAGTTAGTGCCCAAATTGCTACCCTTGGAAATGCATAGCATTCTACAAAGGACAGACGTGGTATTTTTGTGTGAATGGAAAAATAATTAAACACTTGGCTGAACCATCATAATCACTGATTTTAATTATGATAAGATTTGAAAACTGTGAGGTGGTCATGTATCTTCTGAACATTGTGAAAAGTTCCAAGGCAGTCATGATTAGTTTGAATGTTTTAGGAAACATGTAGACCTGCATGATATTAATCTTGTGGGAGGAGGCAGATGGTACAGAATGTTACAAGAAAGTGGTGGCAGCAGTAATTTTTCCCAAGGAGATGAAAGAAATAATCAAAAAGTGGCTACTATCCTAAATACGGACTCTCTTGGAAGGAAATATTTTCATAAACATTCATCTCATCGATCAGAAAACTGTTTCTGGCTTTAAAGCAGCAGAAAACCATATTGCTCTTTTCCTTGGAAACATTGCTATAGGTGATAGCAATCTTAAACATATTTTCATCTACAACTCAGAGAACCGACAATTACAAAGGAATACTCAAAGGCAATCTTCTAGTGAGCTAATGATCTGTCAGTAAACCTGGACGATAGACACACAAAATCATAGAAAGATACAGCACAAACATTAACCATCCATTTACAATAAGTCTACAAAAATTCAATTTTCTAAACTCCCCTCATAATGCATCATTCTTCTCTCTTTTCATTGCACAATATGGTTCAAGGAATAATCTGAGCAATAAAGCCTTGTTCGTCATTGACGATGTTTTTGGATATTTAGCTAACTTTGGACAAAGCTGATAATAGCACTGAACAACAAATTTTTTCAGAAGTGTTGCTTCCTCAGATTTTTTTTTTATTTATGATAGACTGCTTGAAGCTGAACACAAATATAATTTCAGGCTACTTATATCACTTAGAAATTTGGAGAAACAAGTAATTAAATTTTATTGAATATAATGTGTTTAATTGCATAACTGTGCTGACACTTTGCAATAGTTCAACTAAGCTAAAATGTTTTGTTGATGATATTCATTTGTATGCAGTGTCTGAGGCTTCTCACTTGTGTCCAACAATAATCAGCCAGCATTGATGAATTCCAGTTGCCCTGATACCATTCCTCCATAACCGCAATGTCCTGCTGAAACCTTTCACCATGCTCATCATTGACAGCGCCAAGATTTGCAGAGAAATCTAAATGGGAATGAAGAGAATTAATTTTTAGTGACATGTTGCACTTCATGGTTTTGTGTGCTTGAAGCATGTTGTCAAACAGCTGCACATAGTTTGGTGCTCTGCAGTTGCCAAGAAAATTTTCAACATCCTTGAATGCTTTCCATTTGGTTTTCTCCAATCCCACTAGAAGTTCTTCAAATTGCCTGTCATTGATGACCTGCTTGATTTGTGGATCAACAAAACTGCCTTGCTGAATCTTGGCATCAGTTATTCTGGGAAACATCTGTCTCAAATATCGAAATGCTCCTCGGAAATTTATAGCCTTTTTAAATTTTTTCCTGCCATGCAGCATCTGCCTTGCCTAAGCATGTCCAGGCATGCCTTGACAAGATAGAAAACTTTTCAGCTCACGTTGTAGGCAACATCTTAATTGACTTTTATGAATTGAAATAACAAATATAAGCTGTTTCAAAAAATGGTGCATAATAGAGATATTTCATGGTGACTGTCGTGATCAGCGGCCCAAAATCTAGAAGATACATCCAAGTATTCAGGAGGCAAAATCTTTGTAGTTCAGTGTTTGCCTCTTGTGATGATGTAATGTAAATAACAAAAAAAATTACGGTCAGACTGGGTACGTCAGTCCAGTAGGTTTACGACCTGTAAACTCCCTGAAATTATGTTGTCAAGTTATATATGAGGCTGAGTTTGATGCAATAGACCAGGATGACATGAAAGAACATAGAACATCGAACTATATAGCACAGCAACAGGCCCTCTGATCCATGTGCCAAGCTTAAACTAATACACCCTATGCCAGCTCACAGTCCACATCCCTCCATTCTCTGCAGTTTTGTGACCAATCTAAGAGGCTCTTAAATGCTTCTGTTGTATTTGCCTCCACAACCCCTTAATAGCATATTTCAGGCACCACCCTGTGTATAGAAAAAAAAACAAAAAACTCCTTTGAATTTTCCCCTTACCTTAAATGCGTGCCCTCCAGTATTAGTCATTTTGAGCCTTGAGAAAAGGTACTGGCTGGTTACTCCATCTATACCTCTTATAATTTTATAAAGTTCTATCAGGTCTCCTTCAGCTTCTGCCATTCTAGAGAAAACAACTAATTTGTCCAACCTCCCCTCTTAGCACACATTCCCAAATCCAGGCAGAATTCTGATAAATCTTCTATACCCTTTCCAAAGCATCAACATCCTTCCTATAATGGGGTGACTAAAATTGAATGTAATGCACCAGATGCACTTGACCAGAGTTTTATAAAGCTGCAATATATCTTCCTGACTCTTGAACTCAGTGTCTAGACTAATAAAGACAAGCATGCCATATACATTCTTAACTACTCTATGAACTTGTGCTGTCACTTTCATGGAGCTATGTACTTGGATCCCAAGATTCCCCCTTACATCAACACTGGTAAACATCCTACCATTAATTGTGCACTTTCCCTATTAACTCCCAAAGCACAGCATCTCACACTTGCCTGGATTAAACTCCACCTATCATTTCTCTGCCCATATCTGCAACTGATCTATATCCCTCTGTATCCTTTGACAATCTTCTACACTATAAAGAATGCTACAATCTTTGTGTCATCTGCAAACTTACAAGCCCACAAGGTCCCGGTATAGATCCCTGAGGAACCATTAGTCATGGATCTCCAGCCAGAATAAGACCTATCAACCACTACCCTCTTTGGGCACACCAATTCTGAATTCAAATGGCCAATTCATTGTGCTTACTATGCATCTTAATCTCCTATATGAGGGACCTTATTGAATGATTTACAAAAATCCAAATAGACAACATCCACTGCTTCATTGAATTGCTGGAATCTCATGGTAAAGAACTTGTAAATGAAGATGCATTATAGCATGAAATATATAAGTCACAGGATGAGCAAGAAACCATCAATTTAGTATCGCCATTAACATCACCATCACCACCAAAATGGCTGACTGCAAAAAAAGGCTTTTGGAGGTGTTCTCTTATATCAATAAAACAATTGTCAACTTCAAAAATGATTATCCAAC
The DNA here is from genome assembly GCF_030144855.1 of Hypanus sabinus. Classification (NCBI taxonomy): domain Eukaryota; kingdom Metazoa; phylum Chordata; class Chondrichthyes; order Myliobatiformes; family Dasyatidae; genus Hypanus; species Hypanus sabinus. Next base: position 17,438,498 of record NC_082718.1, read on the forward strand.
TTTATTATCAATGTTATTAGATGTGGCTACATGGCAGAGAATGATACATTTTTTCTAAAGGGATCTATAAGATGAAAGAGAGAGTTGTCCTCTATCTGTGCCTCTCTTTGTTTTTCTATTACAAAACAGTATTTTGTGTGCTGTTAATGCATGAGCATGAGGTTATTGCTGAGGGGAATGGCCATGAGTGGAAGAGGCAGACAGTGCAGGGTCTCCTTGTGGCCATTTCCCTCAACAACAAATATACCCTAGGATACTGCTGGGGTGGAAGAGGGTGTGGAAATTACCTTCCTGGGTACAGCAGCAATAGTCACATTGGACTCATAGAGATTTGCTCTGAGGCTCAGTGGTTAAGGGAGTAGCTGCAGAACATTCTCAATCAGGAGGGTGAACAGCTAGAGATCTTGGTATATGTTGGTACCAATGACATTGAAGAGTGAATGCGCAGTGAACATACAAAGTTTGGAGAAAACCTAAAAAGGACCTCAAGATTACTCCCAGTGCCACATACTAGTGAGGGTAGAATAGAAAGATAGCGCAGATGAAATGTGTGGCTGAGGAGCTGGTACAGGAGTCAGGAATTCAATTTCTTCAATCATTGGGCTCTCTCTTAAGGTAGGGATGATCTATATGAGAGACCAGTTACACCTGAACTGGAGGGGGATAAGTAACTGGGCTGAGAGATTTGCTAGTGGTGCTCAGGAGGGTTTAAACTAGAGTGGGATGGTGCCTTGCACACAATAGTGCCTAATGATAATAAGGATGGACAGAAGCACAATAAAATCCTAAGAACTTTCTATAGGGGTACAGTTGAGGGCATTCTGATAGGCTGCATCACTGTCTAGTATGGGAACTGTACTTCCCTCAATCACAGGACTCATCCTAGAGTGGTGCAGACAGCACAACACATCTGTAGATGTGAACTTCCTACTATTTTGGACATTTACAAAGATAGGTGTGTAAAAAGGGTCCGAAGGATCATTAAGGACCTGAGTCATCCCAACGACAAACTGTTCCAGCTGCTACCATCTGGGAAATGTTACCGCAGCATAAAAGCCAGGACCAACAGGCTCCGGGACAGCTTCTTCCACCAGGCCATCAGACTGCTCAATTCATGCTGACACAACTGTAGTTCTATGTTATATTGACTGTATGTATAATATGTTATATTATACATACTATTTATTATAAATTGCACATTGCACATTTAGATAGAGACATAATATAAAGATTTTTACTCATGTATATGAAGGATGTAAGTAATAAAATCAATTCAATTCAATTCAAAAGGAGAAGAAAGACCATTGGTTTAAACTGCATTTATTACAATGCAAGAGGAATGTTGGTAAGGCAGAAGAATTCATTGGCTCTGGGGGCTGGGATATCACAGCCATAAGAGAAACATTCCTGAGGGAAGGTAAGACTTACAGAATACAGATGCTACAGCTCTTAGAGTCATAGAAAAGTAAAGCTTAGAAATAGACCCTTTAGCCTATCTAGACTGTGCCGAGTGATTTAAACTGTCTGACACCATTGACCTGCACCCGGATCATAGACCCCCATAACCCTCCCATGCAAGTACCTATCTAAAGTTCTCTTAAACTTTGAAATCGTGTTACCCCCTTAATGAAAGTGGATGCTTAGAGAGGATATTCTTAGGGTATCATCCAGTAAAGCTATATGGATAGAAATTAGAAATGGTATGGTCATTCTGATGGGATTGTATTATAGGCCCTTCCCAATTGTCAGCAGAAATTGCAGGAGCAGATGTGTGTAGAGTTTGCAGCTAGCCGTAAACATAATAGGGTAGTATTATTGGGTTATTTTAACTTCCCTACATACAAAGCTGCTCCTCATCTCTACATCAGATTTTCTAACCACTTACCTATTATGCTAATTCTTGCATACCAGCTACTGTTTAAATGCGTCATCAGTTTAAAGGGAAATAAGGACCTGGCCAGAGAAGCAACCTCAGGGTTACAGGTCCTCAAAATAATCCAGGGAGGCAGCTACCTACAACCATCATACTGGCATAGAACACGGCCAAGAGATTTGAATACTGCTTTCAGATTGGGGGATAAGACAACTCTCAGGTCAGCAAGAGCTGCGCCTTCCCATGGCATTAGGAAGGTAAAATTGGATTATTCACAGAGAAAATACAGCCATTTCTGTGACATCAGAGACATGTGGCACATGTGCCAGGGCATTCGTTCCATAATGGACTACAAGTCCACCCTGTGCATCAATGACAGTGATGTTTCTCTTCCTAATAGACTGAATGTCTTTTACACTTTGGTGCACAGAATAATGTGCTGGTGAGGAAACCCTCCCTTCCCCCTGAGGAGCAGGCACTCTGTTTGGAAACAGTTGATGGGAGGAAGCCCTAGCCAGGCTCAATCCAAGTAACATACCTGCTTGAGTGCTGAAGGACTGTGCAGCTCAGTTAACTGAGGTTTTAACAGATATCTTCAGCATCGTGATGCCCAAGAGGATGACAGTAACTTGTCTCAATGACTATTGTTTAGTGGCACCGACTTCAATGATAATGAAGTGCTTTGAGTGGTTGTTTATGGGTTGCATTGAATCCCATCTTCCTGTTACATTGGACACTTTCCAGCACCTACACTCCACTGTGTTTTATCCTACCTGAAAAATGCTGCTTCGTATGCCAGGACGCTGTTTATTGACCAGCTTCAGGAGCTGGTGGGTAGACTATCTTCATTGGGTCTCAACAACTCTCTCTGTAACTGGATCTTGGACTTCTTGACAGAAAGGCTACAGTCAGTCCGTGTTGGGAGCAACATTTCTAGCTCCATCATGCTGAGCTCTGACTCTCCCCAGGGCTGCATGCTCAGGCCACTGCTGTTCATGCTGCTGATGCATGACTACATTGCTGGATCCAGTTCAAACGGAATCAAGTTCGCTGATGACACAACAGTGGTTGGCCTCATCATCAATGATGATGAGTCAGTCTACAGAGAGGCGGTAGAGCAGCTGGTAGGATGGTGTGAGTAAAACAACTTGAGTCTTAACGTGCACAAGACCAAAGAGATAACTATGGACTTTAGGAAGGTGCAGGCTGATCAATCCTCGATACACATGCATGGCTCCTCCATGGAAAGAGCTGGGAACATCAACTTTCTGGGGAGTGCATATAACAGACAATCTCACCTGGTCCTTCAACAACACCTCTGGTTAAGGAAGCACAGCAGTGTCTCCACTTCCTGAGGAAATAGAGATGAGCGAGGCTCTCCCCCTCCATTTTAACCAAATTTTTCAGCTGTACCATTGTGAGTGTCTGATGCACCATCAATAACTCTCTGAGACGTGAGGCGAGATATAGGCTTTTATTGACTGGAAGAAAGAACAAGCAGCAATTGACCACCATGCTACATCCTGGAGACTGAGGCCAGGTCTCAGGCCCCAATCGCCTTTATACCGGGGTCTGTGGGAGGAGCCACAGGAGCAGTCAGCGAGGGGGGGGGGGGCGTGTCCAGACAGGTATATGTAGTTCACCACAGTGTCCTGACCAGCTGCACCACTGTCTGATACAGGAATTGTAAGGCATCTGACTGCATCCCTAAAAAGGATTGCAAGAACTGCTGAGGGGATCATAGGGGAGTCTCTCTTCCACCTATTAGAGATATCTATCAGGAGCACTGGATACGCAGCCTTAGCATTGTCAATGATCCTTCCCATCTGTCCATCAATTTTTTTGCCCCCTGCCATCAGACAGGAGATACCATAGCATTAGAACAAGAGCTGTTTGACAGAAGTGTGCAGTTATGGCCCAAGTGCAGAGGGAGAGACACTGAAGTTAATGAACAGTTCACTGACTTTTAATAAGAACTGTGTAGAATTAATTGAAAATCAGTAAGCACTGGGCCAATAGGGTTGTTAACCGTGGCTTGGAAGCAGTAACTTAATTCTAAATAAATACTGCTCTTTTACAGCATCAATCTAAATGTAGTCTTCTTTCTTAGAAGAAGGACAAAGCTGGGAGTGTTGACGTTACGTGCTTATCAAAATTTGACAAAACTGAAACAGTAAGTTTATGTTCAGTTTTGGCTCACCCTGTTATTGGAAAGATGTTATCAAACTAGAAAGAGTGCAGAAAAGATTATCAGTCCAGATTACTGTATACTGGACTTGGGGCTTGAGTGGCATGGAGAGGTTGTATAGTCTACGATTCTATTCCCTGAACTAGACAGATGTGTATAAGATGATAGATGTACATCATGAAGAAAATAGACAGGTAGAAGCGCTTAGTTGTTTACCCAAGGACGAGATGCTAAAAATAAGAAGACATATATTTAAGATCAGAAGTGAGAGATTTCAAAGGGACATCAGGGGTAGCTCCTTAACATAAGTAAGGTGCTTATTTGGAATGAGCCACCAGAAAATAATGGTTGAGGTGTGCACATCAGCATCATTTAAAAGTCATCTAGATATGTATATGGAAAGAGGGGTTGAGAAGGCTATGGGCCAAATGTGAGCAGATGTATTAGCTTGCTGGGCAGCACAATCAGCATGAATGAGTTAGCTGAAATACCATTCTGAATACCTCTTTAACTGTCATTCATCAAGATTGCCAAAAAGCAATGAGAGTTTTACATTTTTGTAAGGAGTTGTGGAAAAAAACACAGGTGGTGTCTTTCTAATGTTGAGAGGTGACTAGCTGCCGTAGTAAGTAGTTAAAATGTCAGAAGTACATATAAAACCATAGAACATTACAGCACAGAAACAGGCCCTTTGGCCCTTCTTAGCTGTGCCGAAGTATTTTTCTGTGTAGTCCTACTGACCTGCACCTGGACCATATCCCTCCATACCCCTCTCATCCATGTACCTGTCCAAGTTTTTCTTAAATGTTAAAAGTGAGCCGGCATTTACCACTTTATTTGGCAGCTCATTCCACACTCCCACCTTTCTCTGTACGAAGAAGCCCCTCCCCCAATGTTCCCTTTAAACCTTTCCCCCTTCACCCTTAATCCATGTCCTCTGGTTTTTCTCTCCCCTAGCCTCAGTGGAAAAAGCCTGCTTGCATTCACTCTATCTATACCCATCATAATTTTATATACCTCTATCAAATCTCCCCTCATTCTTCTACGCTCCAGGGAATAAGGTCCTAACCTATTCAACCTTTCTCTGTAACTCAGTTTCTCAAGTCCTGGCAGCATCCTTGCAAACCTTCTCTGCACTCTTTCAACCTTATTAATATCCTTCCTGTAATTTGGTGACTAAAACTGGACACAATATTCCAAATTCTTTCTTTTTCAATCTTTTTATTAAATTTCATATATAAAAAAAACAACACAAAATAATGAATAGATTACAGATTCAATAGACTTGAGATTACATTAGTAATAGGATAATAATATCCTATTAAAACATCCATCAACAAAAGGTACATAAATCAATCAAGTCTATATAAATATATATGAAAAACAAAAATAATCGTCGAAAAAAGAAAAAAAAAATTGAAATTATATATGAGAGAAAATATATAATGAACAAAAATACTAAACTAAAACTAACATGGGCAATAATAGCACTTTATAAATATATAAAGGTGTCAAGAAAAAACTCCAGAACTCCATACCTGAACAAGTATAAGTAGAGAAAAGGATCTGAAATAAGCCAAATTAATTCATATGAAAGTGTCGAATAAATGGTCCCCAGGTTTCTTCAAATTTAATTGAAGAATCAAAGATAGTGCTTCTGATTTTTTCCAAACTCAGATAAGAAATAGTTTGGGAGAACCACTGAAATGTAGTAGGAGGATTTACTTCTTTCCAGTTTTGTAATATAGACCTTCTGGCAATTAATGTTACAAAAGCAATCATTCGTCTGATTGAAGGGGAAAGCTGATTGCCATCTTCATTTGGTATACCGAAAATTGCAGTAATAAAATGGGGTTGTAAATCGATATTCCATACTGAGGAAATGACATCAAAAATGTCCTTCCAATAGTTATGTAAAGTGGGACATGTCCAAAACATGTGAGTCAATGAAGCCACTTCTAAGTGACATCTGTCACATTGAGGATTAATATGCGAATAAAATCGGGCAAGTTTATCTTTAGACATATAAGCTCTATGTACAATTTTAAATTGTATTAAAGCATGTTTAGCACAAATAGAGGAGGAATTAACCATTTGTAAAATTTTTTCCCATTTATCTGTTGATATATTACATCGAAGTTCTTTTTCCCATTCTTGTCTAATTCTATCCGATATTTCTGGCTGTATCTTCATAATCATGTTATAAGTAAAAGCTACTAATCCCTTCTGACAAGGATTGAAAGTAAAAATCAAATCTGAAAAATCCGATGGAGTTGAATTAGGAAAAGATGGAAGAATTTTATGTAAGAAATTTCTAATTTGTAAGTATCTAAAAAAATTAGATTTAGGTAATTCAAATTTGTTGGATAGTTGATCAAAAGACATCAAAGTACCTTCAAAAAAAAGATCACGAAAACATTTTATACCTTTCCTTTTCCATATACTAAAAGCTTGATCTGTCAATGAAGGTTTGAAAAAAAAATTACATAAAATAGGGCTGTCCAGAGCAAAGTTTTTCAGATTAAAGAATTTGCGAAATTGAAACCAAATTCGTAGTGTATGTTTAACAACAGGGTTAGATATCTGTTTATTGAATTTGGCTAAATCAATAGGAAGAAAAGAACCAAGAACGGAAAATATAGAATATCCCTTAACCTCACTACATTCCAAATTTACCCACTGTGGGCACACAGGTGAATCCAAATCTAGTTTCCAGTACATTAGGTTACGAATATTATTCGCCCAATAATAAAATCTAAAGTTAGGTAAAGCTAGACCACCATCTTTTTTAGACTTTTGTAATTGCCTTTTGCTTAACCTAGGATTTTTATTTTGCCAAACAAATGAGGAAATCTTTGAATCAATATTATCAAAAAAAGATTTAGGAATAAAAATTGGTAAAGCTTGGAATAAATATAAAAATTTCGGTAAAATCATCATTTTAATAGCATTAATCCGACCAACTAATGATAAAAATAAGGAAGACCATCTAGTAGTAAGTTGCTGAATTTGATAAAGCATAGGTAAAAAATTCAGTCCAAATAAATCTTTATATTTCTTGGTGATTTTTATACCTAAATAGATAAAGTTATCAGTAACAACTTTAAATGGCATCCTATCACTCAATAAAGTTTGCGCGTTTAAAGGGAATAACTCACTCTTATCTAAGTTTAACTTATAACCAGAAAAACTACCAAATTGAGCCAACAAGGATAAAATAGCAGGAATAGACCTACTAGGATTAGAAATATATAACAACAAATCATCAGCATAAAGCGATAATTTGTATAACTTCTCATTACGGGTAATACCAAAAATATTAGGAGACTCACGAATAGCAATAGCTAAAGGTTCTAATGCAATATTAAATAATAAAGGACTTAAAGGACAACCTTGTCTCGTACCACGAGATAATTGAAAAAAAGAGGATCTATAATTATTTGTAAGAACAGAAGCAACAGGTTTATAATATATTAATTTAATCCATGATATAAAATTAGGACTAAAATTAAAGTTTCTCAATGCATTAAATAAATATGTCCATTCAACTCTATCAAAGGCTTTTTCAGCATCTAATGAGATAACACATTCTGGGGTTGTAGGAGATGAAGTATAAATTATGTTAATCAATTTTCTAATATTAAAAAAGGAATATCGATTCCTAATAAAACCAGTTTGATCTTCTGAAATAATCTGTGGTAATACCTTTTCTAATCTAATGGCTAAAATTTTTGTAAGAATCTTAGAGTCTACATTTAATAATGATATAGGGCGATAAGATGCACATAAGGTAGGATCTTTATCTTTTTTAAGAATTAAAGAGATAGTAGCTTCATAAAACGATTGAGGTAATCTCTTCTTAACAAACGCATCATTAAAGATTTCACATAGCCAAGGAGAAAGCAATAAAGAAAAAGTTTTAAAAAATTCTACAATAAAACCATCAGGACCAGGAGCTTTCCCTGAATTCATTGATGAGATAGCCTCTCTTATTTCATCCATAGAAATAGGAGCATCAAGCAAGCTACAATCTTCATCTATCAGTTTAGAAATATTCAAATTATTAAAAAAATTATCCATCGTAAACCGGTCACCGTCAAATTCTGATTGATATAAAGATTTATAAAAATCTTGAAAAGTGTTATTGATTTCTTTATAATCAGTAGTTAAATTACCGTCTTGTTTACGAATTTTAATAATTTGTCGCTTAGTCGAAATAGCTTTTAATTGATTAGCTAACAATTTACCAGTTCGATCACTATGAATATAAAATTGAGCCCTAGTCTTAATTAATTGATTCTCAATTGAAGAAGATAATAATAAACTATGTTCCATTTGAAGCTCAACTCTCTTCTTATAAAGTTCTTTGGTAGGAGTAACGGAATAAATCTTATCAATTTCTTTAATTTTATCCACCAATAAAGCTATATCTGAATATCTTTGTTTTCTTTTACCAGCGGAATATGAAATAATTTGTCCACGAATAAAAGCCTTGAAAGAGTCCCAAAGTATTCCTTTATCAATCTCTTCATTATAGTTTGTTGAAAAAAATAAGTCAATTTGTTGTTTTATGAAGGTAATAAATTCTGGATCTTGAAGTAAAGTAGCATTAAGTCTCCAAGATCTAGTATTGATAGAAGAATCCGAAATCTTGATAGATAACTTCAAAGGCGCATGATCCGAAATAGCAATAGAATCGTATTTACAATCAATAACATCTGTTAATAAACGATGATCAATAAGAAAGTAATCAATTCTAGAATAACTATGATATACATGTGAAAAAAATGAAAATTCTTTACCTTTAGGATTCAAAAACCGCCATATTTCAGTAATTCCAGAATCAACCATAAAAGAATTAATAAGTAAAGCTGATCTATTCGGAAGAGTTCGAATAGGTTTAGATCTATCCATCGAAGGATTCAAACAACAATTAAAGTCTCCACCCATAATCAACATATATTCATTCAAATTAGGAAGAGAAGTAAATAAACGTTTAAAAAATTCAGGACAATCAAAGTTTGGAGCATAAATATTAACTAAAACAACTTTCCGATTAAAAAGTGAACCAGTTATCAACAAAAATCTACCCTGTGGATCCGAAATAATTTCATAATGTGTAAACGAAATTGAGGCGTCTATAAAAATAGACACACCCCTAATTTTAGCGGTACAATTTGAGTGAAATTGTTGACCTTTCCAGAACCTAAAAAAACGTTGATTATCCTCCCTCCTAATGTGGGTCTCCTGTGCAAAAATAATATTAGCGTTCAATCTATGGAATACTTTAAATATTTTTTTACGTTTAATCGGATGATTTAAACCATTAGTATTCCACGAGATAAAGTTAATAGATTTATCCATCATACCAATATTAATTGTGTGTATCATAAAAGGTTAAAAAGACACATAACCCACAATTTAGGAAGAAGGAAAATTGATTCAGGAGCAACCGGAGATCCTGACACCTCAACAATATTAACAATTTAAAGTCAGCCCATAAACTAAAAGCAAAAAAATAAAAAGCAAAAGCATGAAAAAAGATCCCTCCCCCCTCCCCCCACCCTTTGAAAGAAAGCCAAGCGGCAGGCGCATAAACTAATACTAATATTACCCCCATTTCAAGATGGCAGCTCCATAAGAAAATTTTTTAAGAAAAAACTATATAACACCCCAATTAAAATATAGAGTTGCAAAAAAAAATAAAATATATATATATATATACCTACATATATATATATATATATATACACATACACATACACACCCATATCAGACAAATCAAAAAAAAAACTAAAATAGTAAAACCAGAAAGATCATTAATAAAAAAAAATGCACATTAAAGTTTAAAAATGTGATACACCTTTAAAAAAGAAATTCCATATTCAGATACAAAGATGACGTTTCACAAGCCAAGACTTATGGGAAGAAGAAACGACATTTTGAGAAAGCCATATTACAAAATATGAATATAAATTCAGCAATCTAATAAGAAAATATAGTAAAAGAGTTATCAAAATAGAATATTTTTATAAAAAAAAAGATTTAATAGACACTACAACATATTTAAAAAAAAACTAAAGAAAAAGAATTCAAAACCTTTGTTCCATTTCTAAATACAGGCAAGCAAATAAACGCTTATAAAAAGTAAAGACTTATGGGAAGAAGAAACGACATTTTGAAAAAAAATAATTCATTATTACAAAATACAAACGTATATAAAAAAAGGATATTATAAAAATTAAAACAGCATCTATAAGCAATAATAATAGTAGTAAAAAAAAAGACCCAGACCCATAGTTCAAAATAAGAAGTTATAACCCAACTTCCAGGGTTAAAACTTAAAATGAAATAACATCCTCTCTCCAAAAAAAATCTTCAATGTAACTCATAGTTCAAGTTGCACTAGAGGATCGATATTCTTCAACAAATTTCTTCGCTTCTTCAGGAGTGATAAAAAAGTGTAGACTGTTGTCGGGCAGCACCATTCTAAGCTTCGCTGGATACATTAAAGCTTGTTTAAAACCAAACGAATGAATCTCTGCCATCACTGGTTTAAAAGCGATCCTGGCTTTCATAACTTCATACGAATAGTCTTCAACTATTCGAAATGAATAATTTCTGTAGGAGATCATACCTTTTTTACGAGCTAATCGAATTAGAAGCTCTTTCTCACGAGGATAATGAAGGCGAACAATCACCGCTCGTGGTTTATCAGACACAGACGAAAGCCTCGCAACTCTATGAGCGCGGTCAATAACAGGTTCATTTTTCAAACCTTCACCACCGAAAATTTCCCACAGTAATTTAGAGAAAAATTCAGTTAAATCACCGGACTCAACTTTTTCGGGAATTCCGATGATGCGCAAATTCTGTCTGCGAGAACGATTTTCAAGATCAGTAATTTTAAACTTGTACTGATCTAAAGTTTTAGCAGTCGACTCTATCTTCTTCTCTAACACTTCAATTATACGTGCTTTTTCACAAATTGATTGTTCAAGAGTCGTGATCTTATTTCCATGCTGTTGAACCTCTAACGCCTGCGACTGAAACTTAGTTTCAAGCGATTTAACAACTCCTTCAAGATCGGATATTTTCGAAGTAATCCTCCTTTCAAAACTTAACAGTTTACTGTCCAATTTACCTTCTAGTCTGCCTTCCAGAGCCGCAAATTTAGCATCCAGTTTATTGTCCAATTTACTTTCCATAGCCGCAAATTTAACATCCAGTTTAGTGTCCAAAAGACCAACAATTGCGTCGATGGATACAGGATCCTTAGCCGATTTCTTACTTGTAGCCATTTTAGGTTTGACAAGATTAGATCAACTATTATTTTAGGAAAAAAGGGTCAATCAAAGGTAGCAACCTATATGATTAAGTTCGAAAAGGTCTAATTAAAGGGTGATTATAGTTAAAAAAATAAAGAGCGCCTAAAAGGCAGATGCTTACGCCGCCATCTTGAAACTCCACCCCACAATATTCCAAATTCAACCTCACCAATGTCTTATACAACCTCACCATAACTTTCCAACTCTTATACTCAATACTTTGATTTATAAAGGCCAATGTGTCAAAAGCTCTCTTTACGACCCTATCTACCTGTGACGCCACTTTTTGGGAATTATGTATCTGTATTGCCAGATCCCTCTGTTCTACTGCACTCCTCAGTGTCTTACCATTTCCCTTGTATGTTCTACCTTGGTTTGTCCTTCCAAAGTGGAATACCTCACACTTGTCTGCATTAAACTCCCATCTGCCAGTTTTCAGCCCATTTTTTCAGCTGGTCTAAATCCCTCTGCAAACTTTGAAAACCTTCCTCATTGTCCACTACACCTCCAATCTTTGTATCATCAGCAAATTAGCTGATCCAATTTACCACATTATCATCCAGATCATTGCTATAGATGACAAATAGCAATGGACCCAGCACTGATCCCTATGGCACACCACTAGTCATAGGCCTCCACTCAGAGTAGCAATCCTTCACTACCACTCTCTGGCGTCCCCCATTGAGCCAATGTCTAATCCAATTTACTACTTCTCCATGTATACCTAGCGACTGAACCTTCCTAACTAACCTCCCTTGTGGGACCTTGTCAAAGGCCTTACTGAAGACAACACCCCCTGCCTTTCCTTCATCCACTTTCCTGGTAACCTTTTTGAAAAACTCTAATAGATTGGTTAAACATGACCTACCATGCACAAAGCCATGTTGATTCTCCCTAATAAGTCCCTGTCTATCAAAATACTTGTAGATCCTATCTCTTAGTACTCCTTCCAATAATTTACCTACTACTGACATCAAATTTATCGGCCTATAATTTCCCAGATTATTTTTAGAACCTTTTTTAAACAATGGAGCAACATGAGCTATCCTCCAATCCTCCGGCACCTCACCCATAGATACTGACATTTTAAATATATCTGCCAGGGCCCCTGCAATTTCAACACTAATCTCCTTCAAGGTCTGAGGGAATACCCTGTCAGGTCTTGGGGACTTATCTACCCTGATTTGCCTTAAGACAGCAAGCATCTCCTCCTCTTCAATCTGTATAGGTTCCATGACCTCACTACTTGTTTATCTTATTTCCATAGACTCCATGCTAGTTTCCTTAGTAAATACAGATGCAAAAAACCCATTTAAGATTTTCCCCATTTCTTTTGGTTCCATACATAGCTGACCACTCTGATCTTCAAGAGGACCAATTTTGCTATCCTTACTATGCTTTTGCTCTTAATATACCTGTCGAAGCTCTTAAGATTATCCTTCACCTTGACTGCCAAAGCAACCTCATGTCTTCTTTTAGCCCTCCTGATTTCTTCCTTAAGTTTTTTTTTGCACCTTTTATACTCCTCAAGCACCTTATTTGCTGTTCCCTGTTGCCTATACATGTTATACATCTCTTTCTTTATCAGAGTTCCAATATCCCTTGAGAACCAAGGTTCCTTATTCTTATTCACTTTGCCTTTAATCCTAACAGGAACATACAAACTCTGCACTCTCAAAATTTCTCCTTTGAAGGCCTTCCACTTACCAATCACATCCTTGCCAAAGAATAACCTGCCCCAATCCACATTTTTTAGATCTTTTCTCATTTCTTCAAATTTGACCTTTTTCCAGTTTAGAACCTCAACCCGAGGACCAGATCTATCTTTATCCATGATCAATTTGAAACTAACGATGTTATGATCACTGGTACCAAAGTGTTCCCCTACACATACTTCCGTCGCCTGTCCTAACTCGTTTCCTAATAGGAGATCTAATATTGCATCCTCTCTAGTTGGTACCTCTGTATATTAACTTAGAAAACTTTCCTGGACATATTTCGCAAATTCTAAACTGTCTAAACCTTATGGGAGTCCCAATCAATATGTGGAAAATTAAAATCCCCTACTATCACAACTTTATGTTTCCTGCAGTTGTCTGCTATCTCTCTGCAGATTTGCTCCTCCGGTTCTCGCTGACTATTGGGTGGTCTATAATAGAACCCATTAATGTGGTCATATCTTTCCTGTTTCTCAGCTCCACCCATATGGCCTTAGTAGACAAGCCTGCTAATCTGTTCTGCCTGAGCACTGCTGTAACATTTTCCCTGACTAGCAATGCCACCCCCTCCCACCCTTCATTCCTCTGCCTCTAATACGTCTGAAACATCTAAACCCTAGGAGGGTTTAAGTCCTTGTTGCTCAGGGGTTTGAGTTATTGATCTTCAAACACAATTTTTCCTCAAAGTTGTGCGGGTATACTGAAAACATTGATGAATCTCATATTTGATAAATTTCTTAAGAAAATGGGAAATGGTTCTCTGGCATTATTAATGGTCTTGTACTGGACCAACATTTTTGGAGAGTGTTGTTGTATACTGAGAGAGCACATGCGCAGACTATTTGCAGATGTTGAGTATAAGGCCCATTGCAGCCTCTGTCTCAATACTCAATTTGATGAAAGCTTGGAGCTCTTCATCCAAATCTATATGTACAAGCCCATTTGTTGTGCTGCAGGAGCCTTTCTTGACTCTGATCTGAACAGAAGTAGACTATGTTGTGTGTTTTTTGGTTAGGATCATGGCTTGCATCCATGATGAAGTGAATGTAAAAAAGAGCTTAATTTTTCTAAATGAACTCTACTGTCCCTCCCATTTGACAGAATAAAGGTTTTAGTGACATTGGAAAATGCCATGTATGTGCTTGAAGATGCACCCTATAATCCTCTTGGAGTTTTTTTATGATGAAAGTCACGTCCACTCTGCCTTGGATGGACAGAGTCCACGTTATGATTCAGGGATCAGTTTCATGTTTGTGACTTAAGTTCTGATAAAGGATATTTGACTTGAAATCTTACCTTTCTTTCTCTTTCCACATATACTGATATGCTGAGTTTCTAGAATTTTCTGTCTTTATTTCAGATTTCTAATATCTTTAATTTTAATACATATTTGCATTTATTATTGAGGAGCAAAAACAGCTCTGAAGACAGTTAGTTGCATTCATTCTTGCTTTCCAGACCTATAAACTTTTAGCTTATACATACATATTCACCAAAAAGGAACATATACAATTGTACTGTGACAAGCCTTCTTAAGATCTTCAATATACCCATAAGAAATCATTGGGTTTATTTATGTAAATTAAAATTCTTAAACTTGCTTAAAGATTCAAATGCTACTTCAATCACTTCTGGCATCTATTTATTAATTCTGCAATGACAAAAATATGTATTGCTGTTGACTACTATTTCTAATAAGAATTTGCAAAATCTTTAGCAGTCTTGGTAAATTATTGAAGTTCAGTAAGAATTGCAAATGCTGGAAATCTAAAAATGTACAGGAAATGCTGGAAATACTCAACATCTGTGGGTAGAGAAACAGAGTTAATGTTTCACATTGAAGATCCTACATCAGAAATTGACTAAGTTACTGGTGTGTTAGCTTTAGCTGTTGTTATGCTGTATCACTTTTTGACTACTGGCAATTATATGGGCAAATATATGGATGGTTATTGACACAGACTTTGTGATTAAAGGTACTTTATCAATACCATAAATCACTTATAGCTCTCACTAGGCTGAATGTCATGTTGCATTGGAGTAATGCCATAAATTCTGCTGAATGTTTATGAAAAGTTTTCTTTAATGGCATGGCTAAGTTCCGTTCCTACATGCTGACTGAAAAATCTTATTTCTTGAGTTCCTTCCAATTTTATCATCTGCCTCCATTGCTTTTGCCATAAAACAACAATGGAAAATTACCTTCAAAATTTTAAATAGAGATGAAAGACTGATTGAAGTTGGTGGGAGAAAAATAATGACAAAGATTGCATTTAAAAATATAGATTAGGAGGGCTATCTTTTCACTTACTTTAATGCTAAATGTACTGGTCATTTACATGCAATGGTTAAAAATGAATAAAGGATATGATTTTATTATATGACCTAGAATGAATGCCCGAAGTAAATTTGTCATATCATTATTCTTTCTTTCTTTTTCAATCTTTTTATTAAATTTCATATATAAAAAAAAACAACACATAATAATGAACAGATTACAAATTCAATAAACTTGAAATTACATTAGTAATAGGATAATAATATCCTATTAAACATCAATCGACAAAAGGTACATAAATCAATCGTCTATATAAATATATATGAAAAAAAACCCAAAAATAATCATCGAAAAAAGAAAAAAAAATTGAAATTATATATGAGAAAAAATATATATTGAAAAAAAAAATACTAAACTAAACTAACATGGGCAATAATAGCACTTTATAAATATATAAAGGTGTCAAGAAAAGAACTCCGGAACTCCATACCTGAACAAGGATAAGTAGAGAAAAGGATCTGAAATAGGCCAAATTAATTCATATGAAAGTGTCGAATAAATGGTCCCCAGGTTTCTTCAAATTTAATTGAAGAATCAAAGATAGTGCTTCTGATTTTTTCCAAACTCAAATAAGAAATGGTTTGGGAGAACCACTGAAATGTAGTAGGAGGATTTACTTCTTTCCAGTTTTGTAATATAGACCTTCTGGCAATTAATGTTACAAAGGCAATCATTCGTCTGATTGAAGGGGAAAGCTGATTGCCATCTTCATTTGGTATACCGAAAATTGCAGTAATAAAATGGGGTTGTAAATCGATATTCCATACTGAGGAAATGACATCAAAAATGTCCTTCCAATAGTTATGTAAAGTGGGACATGTCCAAAACATGTGAGTCAATGAAGCCACTTCTAAGTGACATCTGTCACATTGAGGATTGACATGCGAGTAAAATCGGGCAAGCTTATCTTTAGACATATAAGCTCTATGTACAATTTTAAATTGTATTAAAGCATGTTTAGCACAAATAGAAGAGGAATTAACCATTTGTAAATTTTTTTCCCATTTATCTGTTGATATATTACATCGAAGTTCTTTTTCCCATTCTTGTCTAATTCTATCCGATATTCTGGCTGTATCTTCATAATCATGTTATAAATAAAAGCTACTAATCCCTTCTGACAAGGATTAAAAGTAAAAATCAAATCTGAAAAATCCGATGGAGTTGAATTAGGAAAAGACGGAAGAATTTTATGTAAGAAATTTCTAATTTGTAAGTATCTAAAAAAATTAGATTTAGGTAATTCAAATTTGTTGGATAGTTGATCAAAAGACATCAAAATACCTTCAAAAAAAAGATCACGAAAACATTTTATACCTTTCCTTTTCCATATACTAAAAGCTTGATCTGTCAATGAAGGTTTGAAAAAAAAATTACATAAAATAGGGCTGTCCAGAGCAAAGTTTTTCAGATTAAAGAATTTGCGAAATTGAAACCAAATTCATAGTGTATGTTTAACAACAGGGTTAGATATCTGTTTATTGAATTTGGCTAAATCAATAGGAAGAAAAGAATGGAAAATATAGAATATCCCTTAACCTCACTACATTCCAAATTTACCCACTGTGGGCACACAGGTGAATCCAAATCTAGTTTCCAGTACATTAGGTTACGAATATTATTCGCCCAATAATAAAATCTAAAGTTAGGTAAAGCTAGACCACCATCTTTTTTAGACTTTTGTAATTGCCGTTTGCTTAACCTAGGATTTTTATTTTGCCACACAAATGAGGAAATTTTTGAATCAATATTATCAAAAAAAGATTTAGGAATAAAAATTGGTAAAGCTTGGAATAAATATAAAAATTTCGGTAAAATCATCATTTTAATAGCATTAATCCGACCAACTAATGATAAAAATAAGGGAGACCATCTTGTAGTAAGTTGTTGAATTTGATGAAGCATAGGTAAAAAATTCAGTCCAAATAAATCTTTATATTTCTTGGTGATTTTTATACCTAAATAGATAAAGTTATCAGTAACAACTTTAAATGGCATCCTATCACTCAATAAGGTTTGCGCGTTTAAAGGGAATAACTCACTCTTATCTAAGTTTAGCTTATAACCAGAAAAGCTACCAAATTGAGCCAACAAGGATAAAATAGCAGGAATAGACCTACTAGGATTAGAAATATATAACAACAAATCATCAGCATAAAGCGATAATTTGTATAACTTCTCATTACGGGTAATACCAAAAATATTAGGAGACTCACGAATAGCAATAGCTAAAGGTTCTAATGCAATATTGAATAATAAAGGACTTAAAGGACAACCTTGTCTCGTACCACGAGATAATTGAAAAAAAGAGGATCTATAATTATTTGTAAGAACAGAAGCAACAGGTTTATAATATATTAATTTAATCCATGATATAAAATTAGGACTAAAATTAAAGTTTCTCAATGCATTAAATAAATATGTCCATTCCACTCTATCAAAGGCTTTTTCAGCATCTAATGAGATAACACATTCTGGGGTTGTAGGTGATGAAGTATAAATTATATTAATCAATTTTCTAATATTAAAAAAGGAATACCGATTCCTAATAAAACCAGTTTGATCTTCTGAAATAATCTGTGGTAATACCTTTTCTAATCTAATGGCTAAAATTTTTGTAAGAATCTTAGAGTCTACATTTAATAATGAAATAGGGCGATAAGATGCACATAAAGTAGGATCTTTATCTTTTTTAAGAATTAGAGAGATAGTAGCTTCATAAAACGATTGAGGTAGTCTCTTCTTAACAAACGCATCATTAAAAATTTCACATAGCCAAGGAGAAAGCAATAAAGAAAAAGTTTTAAAAAATTCTACAATAAAACCATCGGGACCAGGAGCTTTCCCTGAATTCATTGATGAGATAACCTCTCTTATTTCATCCATAGAAATAGGAGCATCAAGCAAGCTACAATCTTCATCTATCAGTTTAGGAATATTCAAGTTATTAAAAAAATTATCCATCGTAAACCGGTCACCGTCAAATTCTGATTGATATAAAGATTTATAAAAATCTTGAAAAGTGTTATTGATTTCTTTATAATCAGTAGTTAAATTACCGTCTTGTTTACGAATTTTAATAATTTGTCGCTTAGTCGAAATAGCTTTTAATTGATTAGCTAACAATTTACCAGTTCGATCACTATGAATATAAAATTGAGCCCTAGTCTTAATTAATTGATTCTCAATTGAAGAAGATAATAATAAACTATGTTCCATTTGAAGCTCAACTCTCTTCTTATAAAGTTCTTTGGTAGGAGTAACGGAATAAATCTTATCAATTTCTTTAATTTTATCCACCAATAAAGCTATATCTGAATATCTTTGTTTTCTTTTACCAGCGGAATATGAAATAATTTGTCCACGAATAAAAGCCTTGAAAGAGTCCCAAAGTATTCCTTTATCAATCTCTTCATTATAGTTTGTTGAAAAAAATAAGTCAATTTGTTGTTTTATGAAGGTAATAAATTCTGGATCATGAAGCAAAGTAGCATTAAGTCTCCAAGATCTAGTATTGAAAGAAGAGTCCGGAATCTTGATAGATAACTTCAAAGGCGCATGATCCGAAATAGCAATAGAATCGTATTTACAATCAATAACATCTGTTAATAAACGATGATCAATAAGGAAATAATCAATTCTAGAATAACTATGATAAACATGTGAAAAAAATGAAAATTCTTTATCTTTAGGGTTCAAAAACCGCCATATTTCAGTAATTCCAGAATCAACCATAAAAGAATTAATAAGTAAAGCTGATCTATTCGGAAGAGTTCGAATAGGTTTAGATCTATCCATCGAAGGATTCAAACAACAATTAAAGTCTCCACCCATAATCAACATATATTCATTCAAGTTAGGAAGAGAAGTAAATAAACGTTTAAAAAATTCAGGACAATCAAAGTTTGGAGCATAAATATTAACTAAAACAACTTTCCGATTAAAAAGTGAACCAGTTATCAACAAAAATCTACCCTGTGGATCCGAAATAATTTCATAATGTGTAAACGAAATAGAGGCGTCTATAAAAATAGACACACCCCTAATTTTAGCGGTACAATTTGAGTGAAATTGTTGACCTTTCCAGAACCTAAAAAAACGTTGATTATCCTCCCTCCTAATATGGGTCTCCTGTGCAAAAATAATATTAGCGTTCAATCTATGGAATACTTTAAATATTTTTTTACTTTTAATCGGATGATTTAAACCATTAGTATTCCACGAGATAAAGTTAATAGATTTATCCATCATACCAATATTAGTTGTGTGTATCATAAAAGGTTAAAAAGACACATAACCCACAATTTAGGAAGAAGGAAAATTGATTCAGGAACAACCGGAGATCCTGACACCTCAACAATATTAACAATTTAAAGTCAGCCCATAAACTAAAAGCAAAAAAATAAAAAGCAAAAGCGTGAAAAAAGCTCCCTCCCCCCTCCCCCCACCCTTTGAAAGAAAGCCAAGCGGCAGGCGCATAAACTAATACTAAAATTACCCCCATTTCAAGATGGCAGCTCCCTAAGAAAATTTTTTTAAGAAAAAACTATATAACACCCTAATTAAAATATAGAGTTGCAAAAAAAAAAAAAAAAATATATATATATATATATATATATATATATATATATATATATACCTACATATATATACATACATACACATACACACACACATCGGTCAAGTCAAGAAAAAAAACCAAAATAGTAAAACCAGAAAAATCATTAATAAAAAAAAATGAACATTAAAGTTTAAAAATGTAATACACCTTTAAAAAAAAAATTCCATATTCAGATACAAAGATGACGTTTCACAAGCCAAGACTTATGGGAAGAAGAAATGACATTTTGAGAAAGCCATATTACAAAATATGAATATAAATTCAGCAATCAAAAAAGTTATCAAAATAGAATTTTTTTTTAAAAAAAAAGATTTAATAGACACTATAACATATATAAAAAAAAGACTAAAAAAAAGAATTCAAAACCTTTGTTCCATTTCTAAATACAGGCAAGCAAATAAACGCTTATAAAAAGTAAAGACTTATGGGAAGAAGAAACGACATTTTGAAAAAATAATTCATGATTACAAAATACAAACGTGTATAAAAAAGGATATTATAAAAATTAAAACAGCATCTATAAGCAATAATAATAGTAGTAAAAAAAAACCCAGACCTATAGCCCAAAATAAAAAGTTATAACCCAACTTCCAGGGTTAAAACTTAAAATGAAATGGCATCCTCTCTCCAAAAAAAAACCTTCAATGTAACTCATAGTTCAAGTTGCACTAGAGGATCGATATTCTTCAACAAATTTCTTCGCTTCTTCAGGAGTGTTAAAAAAGTGTAGACTGTTGTCGGGCAGCACAATTCTAAGCTTCGCTGGATTCATTAAAGCTTGTTTAAATCCGCTCGAATGAATCTCTGCCATCACTGGTTTAAAAGCGATCCTGGCTTTCATTACTTCATACGAATAGTCCTCAACAATTCGAAATGAGTAATTTTTGTAGGAGATCATACCTTTTTTACGAGCTAACCGAATTAGAAGCTCTTTCTCACGAGGATAATGAAGGCGAACAATCACCGCTCGTGGTTTATCAGGCACAGACGAAAACCTCGCAACTCTATGAGCGCGGTCGATAACAGGTTCATTTTTCAAACCTTCACCACCGAAAATTTCCCACAGTAATTTAGAGAAAAATTCAGTTAAATCACCGGACTCAACTTTTTCGGGAATTCCGATGATGCGCAAATTCTGTCTGCGAGAACGATTTTCAAGATCAGTAATTTTAAACTTATACTGATCTAAAGTTTTAGCAGTCGACTCTATCTTCTTCTCTAACACTTCAATTGTACGTGCTTTTTCACAAATTGATTGTTCAAGAGTCGTGATCTTATTTCCAAGCTGCTGAACCACTAACGCCTGCGACTGAAACTTAGTTTCAAGCGATTTAACAACTCCTTCAAGATCGGATATTTTCGAAGTAATCCTCCTTTCCAAATTTAACAGTTTACTGTCCAATTTACCTTCTAGTCTGCCTTCCAGACCCGCCAGTTTAGTATCCAGTTTAGCATCCAGTTTAGTGTCCAAAAGAGCAGAAATTGCGTCGATGGATACAGGATCCTTAGCCGATTTCTTACTTGTAGCCATTTTAGGTTTGACAAGATTAGATCAAATATTATTTTAGGAAAAAAGGGTCAATCAAAGGTAGCAACTCATATGATTAAGTTCGAAAAGATCTAATTAAAGGGTGATTATAGTTGAAAAAATAAAGAGCGCCTAAAAGGCAGATGCTTACGTCGCCATCTTGAAACTCCACCCCCATATCATTATTCAATGGGATGTTAAAATGCTAAAATGTGGGGAAACTGAAATACTTTTATTTGGTCCTTGAGCAAATGAGCAGATTTTGGTCAATTTAAAGTTGAATTGGGAGTGGTGTCAAGCAGGTGCAATCCTAGCTTGGTTAAAATTATCCCATGGCCATATTTTCCAGCAAAGTATAACATTTTAATGCTCTTTCTCAAACAAAATGTTTACCAAGTTTTGAAAATTGTCAATATAATGAAAATCTTATATATATAAGTGGAGGGTATTGAATATAGTAAAACAGCTTTATAGTTGTGCTGAATAAGTATCTGGCATCGATTTGGTGTTGCTGGAGAGTTTGAAGTGAATGTGTTATGTAAAGAAGATAAACTGGCATAGATTAAAAACTGGAAAAATGGTGATGACTTGGAATCACATCTGTGGGAAGGAAGCCAAAGTTCTGGACTAGTGAACTAGGAAAAACTCAACATCAAGACTAATGCAGAGAAATAAATACTATTAGGACTTACAATGGAAGCGTACAAGATGTTGAATCCGTGGTGGTTACTAGTGATTTGTGCTCAACACCTATGACTGTTCAGTGAAACAGCAGGTATTTGGTTCAGGAAGTGGGTCAGAAGCTTTTAGTTAGAGAAGCTGGAAAAAGATACAGAGACACTGAAATATTTTATCAGACTTTACCAATTGTTATACTTTGTCAAAATACAGGATCTTACATTCAATTAAGGACACCAAGATACAATACATTTTAATCTCACAGTAAGATTTTTAATTGCAAGGCTAGCTTTTAACTCTTGAATGCTGCCATTGATTATTTTTTTAACAGCTATTTATAAGACGAGTCTATTGCTGGCAAGGTCAACATTTACTGCTGATTCACATTTGCTCTTTTTGAAGGCAGAGATGAGCCCCTTTTACTAATAGTTATGTCCTTTCAAAATTCTTTGAATATGATCTTTACAAGTTATGTAAGATCAAAACTATTATTCCATCTTTTGAATTTTACTTTGTTCTTTTGACACTTTTCTGTAATTGCTACTTTCATCATTTTACTCCAAACTAATACTCAATGCAATGTAGCATTTGAGTTAAAATATAGTGGTTCATTGGGCCATCTGTTAATTGGGGAGTCACTTACTTGGGACAACTCTTAAAGAACAAAAACTAATTGAGAAAATAGCTGGGATTCCTTTAATTTATTTGGAACAGGAGACTGTTGCCAAACAGTTTCCAACTAGCATCAGTCGCATCCATTTGTGTGGCCATTAGACACAGCACTGTTTAAAATGAACAGTTTTTAAATAGCATCTGTTGCATGTGCTTGTATTATGTTATCTGTTTGGACTAATGGATGCTGATTAAAAAAAGCAGTGATTTTTGATAATTTTGTTTTCTATTTTGACTTTAAAAACTTCAGATCCTTACCAAGATGTCACAAAAAGATTTGACACTAACCAAAAAAAATTACCCTACTGGACCAAATTAAAATCCATCTGCCTAACACTACTCATTGTCACTATTCAGGTGCAGGAAATCCAAGTGACACATACAAAATACTGAAGGAACAGGCAGCACCTGTGGAAATGAATAAACATTTGATGTTTTTGAGCCGAGTCCCTTCATCAAGATTGACAAGGAAGGGGGAAGATGCCAAAATACAAAGGTGGGGGGAAGGGGAAAGAAGTGAAGTGGAAGGTAATAGGTGAAGCTGGGTGGCTGGGAAAGGTCATGGGCAAGAGAAGAAGGAATCTGATAGGAGAGGAGAGTAAACTATAAGAAAAAGAGATGAAGGACGGGATCCAAGGGGAATTGATACGAAGATGAGAAGAGGCAAAAGGTCAGAGTGGGGAATAGAGGATGGTGGGAGGGGAAATTTTTTTTTGGAAGGAGAAATCAATAATCATGCCATCTGATGAAGAGTCTCGGCCCAAAAAGTCGACAGTGCTTCTTCTTATAGATGCTGCCTGGCCTGCTGTGTTCCACCAGCGTTTTGTGTGTGTTGTTATCATGTCATCTTGTTGGAAGCTACCCAGCTGGAATATAAGGTGTTGCTCCTCCACCCTGAGGGTGGCCTCATCTTGGCACAAGAGGAGGCCAATGACTGACATGTGAGAATAGGGATGGGAATCACCGGCTGGCCGAGATAAGTGGAGAGCCAAAATCTAGAGCTGCATGCTTGATACACCTGTAAGATAAATTGTGTGAAGAATGATCATTGTGTGAAGGACAACAGGGAACATCCCAAAAATGAAAGCATGAAAGTAAAAATCCAGATGTTGAGGAGGATTCAATCAATGGTTTTCCATTGTAACTGCAGGAGGCATGTATGTGTGTCTGTGTGTGTGCACGTATGCCAATATTATAAAGACGAGTCAGAGGAGCTAGCCAAATGTTGGTCATAAAGATTTTAAAGCAACAGATAGTTGTATCAATGGAAATGTTGGCACCACATTAAATTCAGGAAGAAAGATAGTGCTGATGCTGTAAGTGCAGAAACAAGTCTACAAAACTCCCTGACTTGCCTCAAAGATTTTGTTCAGTTGATATCTACAAGGCTGATGAAACAGCCCTTTTTAATTGTAATGTGCTGAACCATTCCCTTGGCTACAAACACACAACACTACCGGGTTCAGAGAAAGCAATGGATAATTTACTTACACTAGGTGTTTGCACTGATTTTGTTCTCAGCAGCTTATAATGGTTAAGTCCACTGTCAGTGAATTTTAGGAATTAATACACAGTTTTAAAGTGCTGTTGTAGTATTGCTAGTGTTCTATTTTTTTCTTACAGTATTATGTTTAAATACATAATTTGTTACTCAGTTAAATGGTAGTTTTTTAAAAATACCTTTTTAACTCTTTCAACGAAACTTCAGCTCATTGGGGCAACTGTTTAATTGGGCCAAAATGTACAGGTCTCGATGTGTCCCAATTAACCAGAACCCACTGGGAGTTTCATGTCCGTTGGCAAAGGAAACATTCTACAGCTTTACAGATTTTTGGTTACATTTTCCAATATCAGGAGTACGGTCACTGCCATGACTGCCACCATTGTACTGTGAGAAAAATTAAGATAATCAGGTAAAAGCTGGGGCAAAGAGAAAAACAAATATACAGGCAGTCCCCGAGTTTCAAACGTCTGACTTATGGACGTACTTATGGACAGACTGCCATTAAGCCTATTATATTGAAAATTTGAGTTAAATACAATGGTTCATAATAACGAATGCACGCACTACATTGTGACACTCATGAAAACATTGCACGGCTTTAGTGGTTCATTGGCTCGAGGAAGGAGAACGCTGTCCACCATTTTAATGAAGACCTTATGGAACTAGAGCAGCAGATGATTGCATTTGAAGGACCTAGGAACTCCTGAACTGAAAAAGTTTGTGACGAAAGAGTTAGCTGAAGCCTTTTGTCTCATTGAAGTAGAGATGGCAAAGTTAGAGATCCTAATACAGAGAGGTTCACCGAAGTTTACCGTGCAGATACCAAGGACCTCAGCTGCTATAAAGCCATTTATGACGAGAAAAAGAGAAGCTCTGTACAAGCCTCCCTTGATACCTACTTCAAGAAATTGACTCCAGTATTAAACCCCACCTCTCCAGCAGCAGAATCAATCCCTGACTCTAGCACCAGGTCCATCATAACGTTACCTCACCAATGCCCCTTCCGGTATGCAAGACATCAATGAAACTGTACGTAGTTACTTTTATTATTACTGTATTATTATTATTATGTACTATATTATTATGTTTAAGATGTTTTAGTGTATTTGGAAGTGTTTCTTAAGTGTTTTATATGCATAGAAAGGAAAAATATATACTATATACTAAGACAAACATTTGACTAACTGACGCTAAATAAGACTGGATGTACCTGTTCTGACTTACGTACAAATCTGACTTAAAGACAGGCTTAGGAACGGATCTCGTTCATAACCTGGGGACTGCCTGTATAAAAAGTCTGGCTATGAAATCTGAATTCATGAATAACAATACAGAAATTAAATGGGATTTTCTGTTTGTTTCTTTACATAGATACATAAAAACAACTTGTAAAACTTTTCAATGCATGGTACAATATCATAACAGCACAAAATAATAAGGCATTGAAAGGTGCTTATTGACTAGAAAGTATAATATCTTTAGCTGGTGTATTCTTTATTATGCTACAAACATGCAGCTTTCTAAATTGCAACAAAGAATATGATACCTTACAAAGTTTCATGAGAAATGCAGCCATACAATAAGATATATAAGTATCAACTTTCTCAGTACTAATGCTGTATCAGGAAAAGCTTATTGAAATTCCATGAATGAGGTGGAATGTGTGTAATATGAACCCTTTATACTAACCTATACAGACTAGAACAATGTGATTTTGACATATCTAATGCCTGTATGAAATTTGGTTATATACATATTCTATCTCATATTTAAAGGACAAGCATGAAATATTTAAAACTTCAACATATCAAGGTATCTTTCTGGTTTCTTCCTCTTCTAACTTATCAGAATCATAAGGATCAAAATCTGCTACTGACTTTTCTTTGGGGCAACCCTCATAATATTTTTTAATGTAACGCTGCACAGTCCAGCCCTTGTATTCACTGGGCTCTGTACATTCAAGGCCTTCAAACTCCACAGTGTAGTGAACTTGCAGCCAATAAGCCAAGTAGTGGATCTCATAATCACACCTCCACCTGTTTTGGGTAAGAACTATCCTCTCGATAAAATAGAGGTGCTCCAAGACTCCATATTCAAAGTTATATAAAAGATTTCCAGATAGATCCAGTTCCTTCAGACGGAGAAGACCAACAAAGGCAGCTGAAATTGAAAAATATCATAATAGGTTTTCCTTGGAAATTATTTCATATGTTTTATTTTAAATATAGTTTATTTTGATCATTTCATCAAACTGAAATGTGCTATCATTTTTTTTCAAGACTGCTACTAAATGGCACAAAATTTGTAAGAGTGGATTCTTGTGTTTTCAGTTTATTTATATACATAGGTTACATGTTTTAGTAATATTTTTCAAACTTATCAATGGTGGCTGGATACTTTCTTGTCTTTGTGATTTACATAAACAGAAGCTATTCATAAGATTGAAAATTGTACCTCAATATTTACAATATATTTTTATACTCTAAGATAGATTTTTTAATTTGCAGACTATAAAATTCATTTTTTCGAAAACAGCATATTTACAATTGCATATACTGGGAATGTTCTTACCAGGATTTATGTGATCTATTGCATTGCTGCTGAGATTTAATAGTTCTAATTCTTTAAATTTCATGAAATTCCTGGCATCCAATCGCTTGATTTTGTTTCTTGAAAGATCAATTTCCAGTACTTCATCAGGTATGTTTTTGGGAACATTTTCCAAATCTGTAAAAAAAATGTTAAGGGTAAAGTATTAATGTTAAACATAAATATATGTACAAAAATAGAGGAACGGACTGAGGAATGTGCAGCAGGTTGGGATAGAAAAGCAGGAGTGCATTGACGAAGAAAAGGAATTAAAAGTCAGGTGATAGGGAGGAACGGGGAATGCAAAAAGAGCAGAAAAAGAATGATCAGAGAAGAAAAGAACAAAGTCAGTAGTCCCATTGATGGAAGAGTTCCAGGAGCCACTCAAGAGAAATATGTATAGTGGGGGTAAAAGTAGGTGTTCTGATAGGTATTTACAAGCTTAAAAATGTGCCATTTGTTTTCGTAGGAAGTCTTCTGCTTATTTTTTTTTTCCCAGTCCAACTTTTCTCTGTTGTATAATTCCAGCATCCTGTACATTCCCTCTTCAGGTATGGGTGCTGCCAAATTAGCAGAGTACATTTTGGGCTGTGGGGCATCTCAAGAGATACTTCTCCCAATATACAGAATATTCATTTAAATAAAGACTTCAGAATTGCATGAGGACATTGTATTTGCCAAATACTACTTATATTCTGATATGTTTGTTTATTTATTCCCATTTATCCTTAGGGCCAGTTCTCTCTCTGGCCCATTCAAAATCTTTGTTGTCTGTTTCCTCTCATTCTCTTTGACAGAAGGTCGTTATGCTGGATTCCAGTGACGTGGCTAGTGATATGGTATCAGAATCAGAATCAGATTTATTATCACTGACATGTGTTGTGAAATTTATTCTTTTGAGACAGAAGTAAAAAATGGGATTAATGTATATCGGGGGAAAAAAGGGCTCATTTTTATTTTGTCTGTTCGACTCCATATCTGGACTGTATGGTGGGCAAGGAAAGAGGTGATGATGGTATCTAGAATTGATAAATGTGAGTTGGAAGATTGTTGGGATGCCAACATCATGGAACTGGCAGAGTGTCAGTGTGAAGTAGGATCTCACTGTAGGGAGCTGTCAGATGGCAGACTACATATGGCAGATATGTAGTCTAAAGGGAAAGTATTCCTTCGAAGACTGTTCATTGTGAACTTTACACACCAGGGTTAAAAAGCAAATGGGGCCTGTTGGGACTTGTCTGCGGAGTGGGAGATTGCTTGGGTTATTGGTAACTTAGCAAGGGCCAATAAAAAGAAGCAAGGTATAAGAGGAGTGGCCATTGTAGGAGTGGACTAGTGTTAGAGTGGTCACCTATTTCATAGAATCATAGAACGTTGCAGCACATAATCAAGCCCTTTGGCCCAGTTAGTCCATGGTGAACTATTAATCTGCCTAGTCCCATTGACCTGTACCCAGACCATAGCCATCCATACCCCTCCCATCCATGCACCTATCTAAATTTCTCTTAAATGTGGAAATCGAACCCACATCTACCACACTTTCACCATCTGAGTGAAGAAATTCCTCCTCATGTTCCCCTTAAACATTTCACCTTTTACCCAACTTCAGTGGAAAAAGCCTGCTTGCACTTACCCTATCTATACCTCTTGTAATTTTGTATACTTATATCAAATCTCCCTTCATTCTCCTACTCGCTAGGGAATAAGGTCCAAAACTATCTCTGTAACTAAGTTCCTCAATTCCTAGCAACATCCTTGTAAATTTTCTTCGCATTCTTTCGATCTTATTGACATCTTTTCTGTAGGTAGGTGACTGAAATTGCATGCAATATTCCAAATTAGGTCTCATCAACATCATATAAATCTTCACCATACTGTGTGTGACATTCAAACATATGCACTCACTACCTTGATTTATGAAGGCCAATATGTCAAAGAATTTCTTTGTGACTTTATCTATTTGTGATGCCACTTTCTAAGAATTATGGATTTGTATTCCCAGATCCCTCTGGTCTACTGCACTTCTCAGTACCCTGCCACTCACCATGTAAGATCTACCCTGGTTGATGCTCTGAAAGTGCAACACCTCACACTTGTCTGCAGCAAATTCCACTTGCGATTTTTCAGCCTATTTTTCCAGCTGCTCCAGATCTAGCTGCAAGCTTTAATTGTCTTCCTTGCTGTCAACTACACCCCAAATCCTGGTGTTATCCACAGCTTTACTGATCCAGTTTACAATATTATCATCCAGATCATTGATATAGATGAAAACAACAATGGACCTACACTGATCCCTACAACACCCCACTAGTCACAGGTCTCCAGTCAGGGAGGAAATCATGTACTACCACTCTTTGGCTTCTCCAGTGAAGCTAATGTCTAATCCAATTTACTACCTCATTTTGAATGCCAAGCAACTGAACTTTCTTAACCAGCCTCCCATGCAGAATTTTATCAAAGGCCTTGCTGAAGACTATGTTGTCAATATCCACTACCTGACTTTCATCAACTTTCTCGGTCACTTCCTTGAAAAACTATAAGATTGTTTAGGTGTGACCTATCATGTACAAAGCCATGTTGGCTATCCCTAATTAGTCCCTGTCTATACAAATGCTTACTATATCCGGTCCCATAGAATAACTTTCAATAACTTACCCACTATTGATGTCATGCTCACCAGCCTATAATTTCCTAATTTATTTCTTAGATCCTATCTTAAAAATGGAACGATTTCCTGCTTGCCTGTGCTCCTCTCTTTGCTTCTGCCCCCTTCTTTTCCGGTCTTGATAAAAGGTCTTAGCCTGAAAAATCAACTGTCCATTTCCCTCCATAGATGCTGCCTGACCTGAGATTTTTTTAATTTAGAGATTCAGCATGGAACAGGGCCTACCGGCCCAATGAGATGCACAGCCCAGCAACCCACCTATTTAACACGAGCCTAATCACATGACAATTTATAATGACAACTTAACCTACTAACTGGTAAGCCTTTGGACTTTGTGAGGAAACTGGGGCATTCAGGGGAAACTAACAGGAACAGAGAATGTATAGCATTTTGTGTTGCCCAAGATTTTGAGCAGCTGCAAAATCACTGTGTCTTCGTAGATGATGAAGAAGCTTTGAGCAGTCAGCAGCTAAATGTTCAGCCTCTGACTTTTTTTTACAATCATATCATTTAAATTGCTGGTACAGTTAAGTTCCCAGTTAATGGTGACTTCCATTACCTGGTGCAGTCAATGGACCTGGGGTGCAATGTTGGGATGCACTGGGTGTCCCATAGGCCTTCCAGCTAATAGATATTTTATTTATAAACACAAAAGATTCTCCAAATGCTGGTAATGCAGAGTAACATATGCACATATTGGAGGAACTCAGAAACATAGAAAACCTACAGCACAATACAGGCCCTACACCCACAAAGTTGTGCCAAACATGTCCCTACCTTAGAAATTACTAGGCTTACCCATAGCCCTCTAATTTTCTAAGCTCCATGTGCCTATCCCAAAGTCTCTTAAAAGACCCTATCATATCTGCCTTCACCACCAAGGTCAGGAAACATTATGGTAAGGAATAAGCAGTTGACATTTTGGCCTGAGTCCCTTCATCAGGACTAATTTATTTATCTCTTTTTTCTACATTTGAACAAGCTTCTAATGAAGTTTGGAGCTTGAATTTAAACTAATCATCACTCAAAGTTAACTAAATGTGTTTGACACAATGTCAATAATACAGTTATATTCACAAATAAACATTTCAGACTTGCAATTCTGGGTAAGAAAAGTAAAACTCAAAGGTAATGTTCTACATATAGCAACCTTTTATTGAGTACTGTGTATTGAAATTCAGTCTTACAATTAATATGTAATATTAATATAATGTAATATTAATATAAGGGGCTGATAGTGATGAAAATGCCCATCTCACTGGCTGCATAATTCTGCTTAACCTAAAGCCTTCTCTGTGGTAGCAAGCTTACTGGCCGTCACCCAACATTATGGTTGTGTGATATTTCTGCAGTCGCCATTTATTTACAACTGGACTTGTATCAAAATAAATAATATATGCTATTAGCAGATAAATTTAAATATTGGCAATGCTCAATTTAACTCCCTAATAGTGTTCAGATAGAAATGACATAAGATTACTTTGGTATATGACAAATTAATGTTAATTGGTTTTATTGTTATCATTGTTCCTTCTAAACATTCCTAAATTGTGAGTTTTCTTTTTGCAAAGCAAAATATTGCAAATACTGGAAACTTGAAATTATAACAGAAAATGCTAGAATTACTAAGCAGAAAAAAGAAAAAATGTTGATGTTTCGTGTTAGTGATCTCTCATTAGGACTATATTTCTGGTTTTAGAAATTGTCATTGATCTGAAATGTTAATTCTGTTTCTCTTCACAGTTGTCTCATTTGTTGAGCGTATTCTGTATTTGTTGCTATCAAAGCAGATCTTGTCACGAAAGAACATATTTTTCAGATTCACACAAAGACAGTTTTGCTGTTGAATCAAAATATAGAATGAATGAAAGAAAGGGATCATTGGAGGAAATGATGGAATGAATTAAAAGGTTGATAAAAGGTTGTATTTCCTCTGCCTGAGAAGCTCAATGTGGCATGAACTTTAACATTTAGCTATCAAGGAATGACATCAAAGAGCATTTCTTCACTGAAAGAATTATAGAAATCTGATGGACAACAGTTAAATAATGCAATTAAATAACCCTAACCCTCGCATTAAACCCTCGAATAATGGTAATGGACAACTTGTGTAGAAGTTTGTCGAAATATTAGATGTCATGCTGAGTCTTTGCAAACTTCTAAGGAAGTAGAGGTGCTTCAGTGCTTTTTTTTCATAATTGCTCTTAAATGCTGATAACACTAGGAATTGAAAGTTGCTAACCCTTCCCCCTCTGATCTCTTGGAGCTCTAGTTTCCTCCTCTCAAAGTCAATAATCAACTCTTTGGTCTTGCTGACATTGAGTACAAGGTTATTGTTATGGCACCATTCAGTCAGATTTTCAACCTCCCTTTTATATGCTGATTCATCACCACCTTTGATTTGGCATCAGGAAATGTAATTATGGCACTGGAGCTGTGCTTAGCCACTGTCATAAGTGTCAGGCAAGTAGAACAAGGGAGCTAAGCACACAGTCTTGTAGTGCACCTGTGCTTATGGAGATTGTGGAGAAGACGGTTTTGCCAATCCGAACAGACAAGGGTCTACAAGTGAGGAAATAGAGGATCCAGTTGTACAAGGAGGTATTGAGGCTAAGGTCTTGAAGCTTATTGATCAATTTTGAGGGATGATCACATTGAATACTGAGCTGTAGTTGATAAAGAGCATCCCGATGTATGCATCTTTGTATATCAATCTGCTCAACCTTTCTCAATAACTCAGTCATTTAAATCCCAGCAACATCCTTGTTTACTCTTTCCAGCATAATGACATATTTCTTATAGCAGGGTGACCTAAACAGAACCACAATATTCCAAATGTGACCTCACAAACATCATTTACAACTGCTACTTAACATCTCAACTTCTATACTCAGTGCCCTGACTGATGAAGGCAAGTATGCCAAAATCCTTTTTCACTACCATTTCTAACTGTGACATCACTTTCAAGAACCATGAACTTGTTCTCCTATGTCCCTCTGTTCTACAATGCTCCCTAGGACTCTACACTGTATTGTAGAAGTCCTACGTTCATTTCTCTTCTCAAAATGCTACATTTCACACTCATCTAAATTAAACAACTTGCATTTCTTGGCTCATTTAGCTAATCAAGATCCCTCTGTATATACTGATAACCCTCTATTTTAGTATGATCTGCAACTGCAATTATTTTTGAAAATTAAAAAATAATAACATTTGTGTTTTGTCTCCATGAATTCACTTGATCCCAACTTCCCTTCCCTCTTTATTTCAATTCCCATTTTGCATCATTTAATTATGCTACCATGTACATGCTTCCATAGATTCTGTGTGTCTCATTAAGTATTCTTCAATTAGATTAGTTAAGGATATATTCAGTTGTTTACTCAGTTCACTAGCAATCCAGCTACTCTAGAGGGCAGAGTAGTTTTAGTTTTCTAGTTAGTGCCAATTCCATTGCAGTAAAAACCATATTGTTTAACGTAAACCATTTGGACCAATGTTATATGCAAAACACACAAAATGCTGAAGGGGCTTAGCAGGCCAGGCAGCGTCTACAGAAAAGAGTGCAGTTGACACTTCAGGCCAAGGTGCCGACTGTACTCTTTTCCATAGATGCTGCCTGGCCTGCTGAGTTCCTCCTGTATTTTGTGTGTTGCTTGGATTTCCAGCATTTGCAGATCTTCTCTTGTTTGTGATGTCATATGTGAAGATTGCAAAAAGAACTTGTGTTAAATAATTCAATCAGAAAATGTGCCTTTTTAAATCTGTCATCATAATCTTTACAAGATACAAGATTACTTGAATTTGTTTACATAACTTTCATTAAATTGTAAAGATGTACTTTGGAAACATAATTATTTATAAGTCATTGCAGAATTGATTAAGTGAAAAACTTAACTAAATTACAAGGCTTTCATTCCTGATTATCCAGTTTATGAAATAGCCGTTGATAGATATCTTTTGGAAGAACTCTTAAAACAAAAGAATAACCATTCTAAACATGGTTTTGGGACAATTCCAAAAGTGTAAGCTCTATATGTCATTATGGTTAGACTGATGGAAGGCAGCAAAGACTTGCATTGCTTTGTAAGTCTATTACTGAGTGATAACTAAAGGGCTAACAGTTCAAAGTAGAAGTATAATTCAGAAGTCATACTAACCTTTATTTTGACAGTCTATTCTTGACTTTGGAAAAATGTAAATGTTGCATTCTGTGGAATCAGGAGGAGTAAGTACTGGTGCAGGAAGCTGATCTTTAGAACAGAGCAAGCTCACATTGACAGTCTTCAGTTTATAACCAGCTAATTCTTTTGGACTTTTACACTTGGCCAAGGTGCCTAAATTTCGTTGGCCAGGTATCTGTAACTTCCTAACTATTTGTTCTAGTTCACAGCTGCAATTCCAGGGGTTGCCATAGATACGCAGGTATTCTAGTTTAGGGATAGGAATAAAGATGTCCTCTACAATAAATTGTAATTCATTGTGCTGCAGCAATAGTGTTTCTAGTTCATCCAAGCCATCAAAAGCATCTGCTTCAATACTTGTTATGGCATTCCGTTGCAAGTCAAGGCTCTTCAACTTTTTTAATGTCAAAAATGTAAAGTTTTTTAAAATTTCAATTTTATTTCCTGCTAATTGTAAATGGACAACATCCACTGGCAAATTACGAGGAACTGTAATGAGCTGCTGATCTTGACAAGTTAAAAGTTTCTCATTCACATACAGACTTGCACTACATTTGGTTCTGAGGAACTGAGCATATCTTTTGACGTGACTGGATCTGTCTCTGAGGCAATTTTCACCACAGTTCTTCATTCTGTTTCTTTGGCTGCCATTTCTTCTTTTCATGAACTCAGCTGCTCTACAAAGAAGGAGTAACATAATAATCCTAACCACTTGCATCCTGACATCCAGATGGTCCCTGTAACCAAGTGATGACTTGATAGGACAGAGGAATCCAATGAAATTTGAGAGCCAAGGTAGCCTTAAGTGTTTTTGACTTTGGACTGATTTAAACACGTTTTTCCTTGCAAGGCAGTCTGTAAAAGGAGAAAAAGTACATGGTCACATGTGATGTTATATATGTAGAAGACCACTAAAGTTAAAAATATTTCAGATTTACAGATTACATAACATGCAAAGTATTTCAATTTTTAACAAAGAGAAAAAGGAATAAAATTATATTTTGTGCTTTAGCTTAAAATGAATGATACTAAGTCAACAACTATATTGGCACTCCCTTCTCTAGACCAGGGAACTATATCCTATACTTGAATATGCGATCCAGCTGGTACTGATAGCAGGAGGCACAAAGGTGACCTAGAGTCAGTGAAGGGATGGAAATAGGCACAGGAAAAGTTTTTAAGGGGTGGTAACTATAGGAGAATTCACATGTCTGATTCTAAGTACATGGATTTATTTAAGCTGGTCTCCTTCAAGCTGCACAAAAATAATCCTCATCTGTCTTGTGAGGTCCTGCCCCGTACTATTTGCATGCTATGCATATGCCAACATATTTCTCTATGTGACAGGCTTGTATAAATCTTGGTACCACTCATATATCTAAATCCCTTCATGCACAAGCACATAGGAAGTAGAATGTAGGTGTATGTAAGATCCAGAACCAAACTGGTGTTCTACAAGAGTGTGCAGGAAATTGTAATCAGATTTCTTTTACATTAAACTCCTTCACTTCTTACACAAAGATATTGTGCTACAATAAGATAGGCCATTTGGCCCATGGACTCTACTCCACCATTTCATCTTGGTTGATTGATTTTCCCTCTCAGTCCCAATCTCCTGCCCCCCACCCCTCTCCATATCGCCCATGCCATGACCAATCAAAAATCTGTCAATCTCTGCCTTAAATATACATAAAGACGGCCTCCACAGCTGGCTGTAGCAGCAAATTCCACAGATTCACCACTCTCTGGCTAAAGAAATTCCTCCTTATCTCTGTTATAAAAGGACACCCCTCTTTGAGGCTGTGTCCTTTGGTCTTAGATACTCCCCCATAGGAAACATCCTTTCCACATCCACTCTATCAAGGCCTTTCACCATTCTTTTTTTCTCCAGTCCTGCCAAAGGGTCTTGGACTGAAATGTCAACTGTACTTTTTTTCCATTGATACTGCCTGGCCTGCTGAATTCTTCCAGCATTTTGTGTGTGTTGCTTTCACCATTCAATAGGTTTCAATTAGGTCACCCCTCATACTTCTGAATTCAAGCGAATCCAAGCACAGAGCCATCAAATGCTCTTCATATGATAATCTCTTCAATCCCGAAATCATTTTTGTGAACCTTCTTTGAGTCCTCTCCAGTTTCAGCACTTCATTTCTGAGATAAGGGGCCCAAAACTGCTCACAACATTACAAGGGAGGCCTCACCACTGCTTTATAAAATCTCAACGTTACATCCTTGCTTTTATATTCTAGTCCTCTTGCAATGAATGTTAACATTGCATTTCCCCTTCTCACCGCAGACCCAACCTGCAAATTAACTTTTAGGGAATCATGTACAAGGATTCCCAAGTCTCTCTGCATTTCAGTTTTTTTTGTATGTTCTCTCCACTTAGAAAATAGTCAGCTGATGCACCGTCAATAACTCTCAGAGATGGGAGGTGAACGATAGGCTTTTATTAGCAGCAAAAGGGAGCACGACATCTCGGAGACTGAGGGAGGAGCAGTGCTTCCAATTGCCTTTATACTGGGGTCTGTGGGAGGAGCCACAGGAGCAGTCAGCAGAGGGGCGTGTCCAGACAAGTATACATAGTTTACCACAGTCACCCCCACCTCTGTTTTAAAATAGAGCCCCCATGGGGCAAATTTTCTTACAAGTATATTTACAGGTTAAGTCTATCAGGCGGTCGAGTCTGTTGCTGTGATCTACGTAGCACCGGTGGTAATTCCACCAGTGCCGGTGGTTGTGCTGGCTCCGGCCTGATTTGAGGTGCCAGCCCGTAAGGCATCAGTAATCCCTCATACGTGTGCGTGGTGCCCGGTATGGGAGAGTCGTGAGGAGTCTGTGTAGGGCTTGGTGTGCGCAGTGTCTCGTGAGTATATACATTGGTGGGTACGGGGTTCATAGTCACCGTGAAGTGTTCGGGGTAGGGGTCTGGTGCTCCTGCGGGCACCAGGTTGCAGACGGAGACCGTATCCTCCCGCCCATCAGCTAAGACCACGTAGGCATACTAGGGGTTTGCATGAAGTAGGTGAACC
Source organism: Hypanus sabinus (assembly GCF_030144855.1). Classification (NCBI taxonomy): domain Eukaryota; kingdom Metazoa; phylum Chordata; class Chondrichthyes; order Myliobatiformes; family Dasyatidae; genus Hypanus; species Hypanus sabinus. The sequence continues at coordinate 17,475,416 of NC_082718.1, forward strand.
CTCTCGACCATCGGGGAGTATTTATTGCTCCTCGCATGTTTCCGGAGCAGCACTGGCCCTGGGGACGTCAGCCAAGCCAGTAGGGTGGTCCCAGTGGCAGACTTCCTGGGAAAAGAAAAGAGTCGCTCATGAGGGGTGGCATTGGTGGACGTGCATAACAGGGAGCGATGGAGTGGAGTGCCTCGGGGAGGACCTCCTGCCAGCGAGAGACCGGCAATCCCTTTGACCTAAGGGCTAAGAGTGTGGCCTTCCACACCATGACATTCTCCCTCTCCACCTGTCCATTCCACTGGGGACTATAGCTCGTGGTCCTACTAGTAGCAATACCCCTAGCCAGCAGGAACTGGCGCAACTCATCACTCATAAACAAGGACCCTCTATTACTGTAGATATAGCAGAGATATCCGAACAGAGTAAAGAGCTGGCGCAGGGCTTTTATGACGGACGTGGCAGTGGTATCGGGGCAGGGGATGGCAAAGGGGAACTGTGAGTACTCGTCGATGATGTTGAGAAAGTACACATTGCAGTCGGTGGAGGGAAAGGGGCCGTTAAAGTCAACACTCAGTCACTCAAAGGGGTAGGTGGCCTTGATAAGTTGTGCCATTTCAGGACGGTAGAAGTGCGGTTTGCACTCAGTGCAGACTTGACAGTCCCTGGTCATCGTCCTGATTTCCTCAAGGGAGTAAGGCAGGTTACGGGCTTTCACAAAATGGTAAAGCCAGGTGACTCCTGGGTGGCAAAGATCTGCATGGAGGGCGTATAGCCAGTCAAGCTGCGTGCTGGCACATGCTCCCCGGGATAGGGCATCAGGGGGCTCATTGAGCCTTCCAGGCCGGTACAGGATGTCATAGTTGTTGGTGGATTCTATTCTCCACCTCAAAATTTTATCATTTTTGATTTTGCCCCACTGTTGGTTGCTAAACATGAACGCAACTGAGCACTGGTCGGTCAGCAAGGTGAACCGTTTGCCGGCGAGTTAGTGCCTCCAGTGCATAATAGCTTCCACTATGACCTGGGCTTCTTTCTCCACTGCGGAGTGCCAAGTTTCAGGGTCTTGAAGGGTACGAGAGAAGAATGCTATCGGCCTTCCTACCTGATTGAGGGTAGCAGCCAGCGCAAAGTCGGAGGCGTCACTCTCTACTTGGAAGGGAATGGTCTCGTCCACCGCATGCATCGTTGCTTTGGCAATGTCCTCTTTAATGCGGCTGAAGGCCGCGTGGGCCTCTGCTGAGGGGAAATGCGGTGAACTTGATCAGGGGGCGGGCCTTGTTTGCGTAGTGAGGGACCCATTGGGCGTAATAGGAAAAGAAGCACAGGCACCGTTTGAGAGCTCTGAGGGTGGTGGGAAGAGGGAGTTCCAAAGTTCCAACAGGGGGCGCATACGGTCAGGATCAGGGCCAATGACCCTGTTCTCCACGACATACCCAAGGATAGCAAGTCGGCTAGTTCCGAACACACACTTGTCCCTGTTATAGTTAAGGTTAAGAGCTTTGGCTGCTTGGAAAAATTGTTTGGAGGTTGGTGTCGTGATCCTGCCAGTCGTGACTGATGTTATCCAGATATGGGAATGTGGCCTTCAGTTGGCACTGGTTCACTATCCGGTCCATTTCCCTCTGGAAGACAGAGACACCATTCGTGACACCGAAGAGGATGCGCATGAAGTGATAGAGCCTGCCGCCCGCCTCGAAGGTGGTGTGGGGCGGTCCTCCGGGTGGATGGGAAGCTGATGGTAAGCGGATTTCAGGTCTATGGTCGAGTACACCTTGTACTGAGCTATCTGATTGACCATATTCGCGATGCGGGGTGGGGGTACGCGTCAAGCTGCGTGAACCTATTGATGGTCTGGCTATAGTTCATGACCATCCTATTTTTCTGCCCGGTCTGAACAACGACCACCTGGGCCCTCCAAGGACTTGTGCTTGGCTCAATGATCCCCTCCCTGAGTAGCCGCTGCACCTCTGACTGAATGAAGGCCCTGTCCCCCGCGCTGTACCTACTGCTTTTACTTGCCACAGGTTTACAGTCGGGGTTCAGGTTGGCGAACAGCGGTGGGGGAGGGATCTTGAGGGTGGAGAGGCTGCAAGTGGTGTCAGTAGCACGGCTGTTGGCATGGTGTTGGGTGGGATGTGTGGGTCGGAGTGTGTGTGTGTGTTTGGTCAGTAGCGGGGTATGTGACGAAGTCCCACAGAACTGAGGATTTCTGACAGTGATTGGTGGGTGGGGCCTGTCATACTCCATTGTCACACTTTTCAGGTGGCTTTGGAAGTTGAGCCCCAATAGCACAGGAGCACACAGTTGAGGCATGACCAGTAACGCAAAGTCCCGATATTCTGTGCCCTGCACCAACAGTATCGCTACACAACCCCCCCCGCCTGCCCTGGATGTCTGTGGAATGCAATCCAGAAGCCATGGTGACCCTCTGGCTTACCGGTTGTGTCACGAGACCTCAGTGTCGCACCGTGTCCAGATGAATAAAACTCACAGTACTGCCCGTGTCAAACAAGCAGCTAGTCCTGTGCCCCTCCACCAGGATGTCCATCATTGACCTTGTGAGCTGGTGTGGAGTGCTTTGGTCGAGGGTCACGGAGGCCAGAGATGCATCGCCGTCTTGGTATCCGGTAAGCACCTGTGGGTTGGAGGTGGGGCGAATTGGTGCCGACAAAGATGGCCGCCCTCATGCCTCGCACGCGGCAGGCAGGCAAGATGGCGGTGACCAAGATGGCGACCCCATGCCTTGCACGCGGTGCTGCTCGACCCCGCTCGTAGTTTGGACTTACAGGCCTTGGCGAAGTGGCCCTTCTTTCCTCAGCTGGAGCAGGTAGCTTCTTGGGCTGGGCAGCGTTTTCGGGGGTGCTTTTCGAGTCTGCAGAAGTGACACTGCGTGGACTAGCGACTGGCAGCAGCCATGGTCGACTCACCGGTGGGTTGTGTGGACTTCACGGACTCGCGACTGGCAGCAGCTGAGGTCGATTCACCAGCGGGTTGCAGGGGCTGCAGCGACCACGGGGCCAGCGGGAGATCATGCACCTGGACAGCGTCAGCATCATGCAGAGCGGCCTCCAGCATGTCAGCCAGCCCGATCGCCGAATGTAAGGTAAGATTGGCGTGTTCAAGCAGCTGCTGGCGCACGTACACTGACCTGATCCCCATAACAAAGGCGTCTCTTATTAGCAGCTCCGCATGCTGTTCCGCCATCAGTCCCCTGCAGTCACAGGCCCGCACGAGTGTCTGTAGGGCCCGGACGAACTCAGCGCTTGACTCCCTGGCCCACTGTCGCCGTGTCACTAAGCGATGTCTTGCGTAGACGGTGTTCACCGGCCGCCAGTATTGTCTTTTGAGGGCATCCATCGCACCCTGGTAGTCTGTTTGGTCTCTGATCATGGAGTAGACCCTTGCACTGACTCTGGAGAGGAGAACCCTGCGCATTGTGGCAGGGTTGGTCATATGAATCTCCTCCAGGTATGATTCGAAGCATGTTAGCCAGAATTCGAAAGTGTCGCTGGCTTCCTGGGATTGAGGGTCCAGATCCAATCTGTTGGGTTGTAAAATGCTCTCCATGTTTTAAAATTGCTGCTAATAAAATTAATGCACCATCAATAACTCTCAGAGATGGGAGGTGAACAATAGGCTTTTATTAGCAGCAAAACGGAGCACGACATCTCGGAGACTGAGGGAGGAGCAGTTCCTCCAATCGCCTTTATACAGGGGTCTGTGGGAGGAGCCACAGGAGCAGTCAGCAGAGGGTCGTGTCCAGACAGGTATACATAGTTTACCACATCAACCCTTTCATTTCTTCTACTGAAGGTCATGACCATACATTTCCTTACACTGTATATCATCTGCCACTTCCTTGCCCATTCTCCTAAACTGTCTAAGTCCTTCTGTAGGTTTCCTCAAAACTACCTGCCCCTCCACCTATCTTCATATCATCTGCAAACTTTGCAACAAAGCCATCAATTCCATCATCCAAATCATTGACATATAACATAAAAATAATCAGAACCAACATAGACTGCAGAACACCACTAGTCACCAGCAACCAAACAGAAATGTCTCCCTTTATTCCCACTCTTTGCCACCTGCCAATCATGCTACTGCTTTATCCATGCTAGAATCTTTCCTGTAATACCATGGGCTCATAGCTCATGCCTCATGTGTGGCATCTTGTCAAAGGCCTTCTTAAAATCCAAGTTTGCAACATCAACCAAGACTCTTTTGTCTATCCTGCTTGCTATTTCTTCAAAAAATTCCAACAGATTTGTCAGGCAAGATTTTCCCTTGAGGAAATCATGCGGACTATGGCCTATTTTATCATGTACTTCCAAGTACCCCAAAACCACATCCTTAACATTCTTTCCAACTACTGAGGTCAGACTAACTGGCCTATAGTTTTCTTTCTTCTGCCTCTCTTCCTTTTTGAAGAATGGAGAGACTTTTGCAGTCTTGCAGTCTTTTGGATCCATTCCAGAATCTAGTGATTCTTGAAAGATCATTACCAATGCCTCCACAATCTCTTCAGACACCTCTTTCAGAACCCTGAGTGTACATCATCTTGTCCAGGTGACTTACCTACCTTCAGACCTTTAAGTATTCCAAGAACCTTCTCTCTAGTAATGGTAACATCACACACTTCATGACCCCTAACACTGCAACTTCCACCATATTTTTGGTGTCTTTGACAGTGAAGACTAATGCAAAATACTTATTCAGTTTGTCCGGCATTCCTTTGTCCCCTTTACTACCTTTCCAGCATTGTTTTCTAGCAGTCCAATATCCATTCTTGCCTCTCTTTTACACTTTTACGTATGTGAAGAATCTTTTAGTATCCTCTTTAATATTATTGGTTAGCTTACTTTCATATTCCATCTTTACTTTCTTAATGTTTTTTTTTAGTTGCTTTCTGTTAGTATTCAAAAGCTTCCCAATCCCCTAACCTCCCATTAACTTTTGCTCTATTATATGCCCTCTCTTTGGCTTTAATGTTGGCTTTGACTTTCCTTGTTAGCCATGGTTATCTGATCTTGCCTTTAAAACACTTCTTCCTCTTTGCATTCTGAATTGCTTCCAGAAATTCCAGCCATTGCTGCTCTGCAGTCATCCCTGCCAGTGTTCTTTTCCAATCAATTAGTGGCCAACTCCTCTTTCATGCTTCTGTAATTCCCTTTTCTCCACTGTAATGCTGATACATCTGACTTTAGCTTCTCCTTCTCAAATTTCAAGGTGAATTCAATCACATTATGTTCATTTGTCCCCAAGGGTTCTTTTACCTTAAGCTTTCTAATCAATTCCAGTTCATTGCACATCATACAATCCAGAATAGCTGGGCCCCTAGTAGGCTCCACCACAGGCTGCTCTATAACACCATCTCATAGGCACTTTAGAAATTCCTCCTCTTGCAATCCAGAACCAACCTGATTTTCCCAGTCTACCTGTATATTGAAATCCCCCATGACTATTGTAACATTGCCCCTTTGGCATGCATTTTCTATCTCCCGTTGTTACTTGTAGACCACATTCTTATTAATGTTTGGGTGTCTATATATAACTGCCTTCGGGGTCTTTTTATCCTTGCAGTTCCTTAGCTCTATCCATAATGATTTAATACCTTCTGACCATATGTCACTACTAATGATTTAATTTCATTTTTTACCAACAGAGCGATGCCACCCCCTCTATCTTCCTGCCTATCCTTTCGATACAATGTGTACCCTTGGCCATTTAGCTTTCAGCTATAATCTTCTTTCAGCTATGACTCAGTGATGCCTACAACATCATACTTGCCAATTTGTAACTGTGCTACAAGTTCATTGACTTTATTCTGTATACTGTGCATATTTAAATATATCACCTTTAATCCTGTATTCGCCTTTTTCGATTTTGTTCACCTTTTACATTGCAATTCATCCTTTTGCCTGCCATTTTGCCTTATTATCTGCCTCCTTGCTAGGAGTCTCACTACACGTTGCCTCTGTTTGTAAATCAACTACCTCATCTTCAGCACTATCACCCTGATTCCCATCCCCTTGCCAAATTCCTTTTAAATCCACCCAAACAACTCTAGCCTACCTGTCTGCAAGGATATTGGACCTCCTTGGGTTCAGGTGTAACTTGTCCCTTTTAAATAGGTTGTTTCTTCACCAGAAGAGATCCCAATGATCCATAAATCTGAACTCCTGTCCCTGCACCAATTCTTCAGTCATGCATTCACCTGCCAAATCATCTTATTCTTTCCCTCACTGGTACGTGGCACAGGCAGCAATCCAGAGATTACTACCTTGAGGTCCTGTTTCTCAGCTTTCTACCTAGCTCCCTAATATCTCTCTTCAGGGCATCCCTCACCTTGTCAACCTATGTTATTGGTGCCAATATGCACTAAGACTTCTGATACCAAGATATCTAAGATATCCTGATCCAGGCACCAGGGAGGCAACATACCATCCAAGCTATGAACTTATACCTCAAGACCTCTGCCATTTACTCTATATGTTCCATAAGAATTTAACTTCCTTAAGTGCATTACCTCACTAAATTGTAGGAAATATGCATTACAATGATCTCAAACAGAGAATTTTGCTATCATTGACAGCCACAGAAAAACAGCTGTTTGTTAAGCTGTTTGTACTCTGAGTAAATCTCTACTCAAAACTGCATAATTTCAGGAACAAATGTGTACCTTTATAAGCACCTGTAGTGAACCTAATCTCGTTTCAGATCAATTTCAGGAATTATGGAGCACCTGAAACAAAATTTGTTTCATACTTTTTTCCATGTTGTACAGGCATGGGAAAAAGACCATTGCAAAGAGATCCATATTTCCTCAATTCCATTTACACTCTAGCAGCCTGAAGATTAAATTACAGTATAAATTGAAAATGAGTGATGCTATTAATAAAAAACAGAACTACTTTTTAAATCTAAATTATTTGTAGGAATTTGCAAGGGACTGTCATCATTGTAAGAGTGTATAAATGTTTTATGATGTAACTTTTACTAAAAAGACCAGCATTGAATATATTTTCCTCAAGAAAGTGACAATGAAGTACCATATTGAAGCGCTATAGTCATTGTAGGATCAAAGAACTGTTACCGTGCAGGAAATCATTGGGCTCATTATCTATCCTGCTCATGGCTCAGCAATCCTATCATTCTTCCTCACAACTCTTTCTTAATAGCCTAGAAAATTATTCTTTCTCAAGTGCCTAAAAAATTATTCTTTGAAGGCAATGATTGATTCTGTTTCCATTTCCCCTACAGGCAACAAATTCCAAATCATAACCGCATAGAATATGAAAAAGCTCATTCTCACATTCCTCTTGTAACATTTGCCCCAAATTTTAAGTCTGTGTTTCTGGTACTTAACCGCATATTAATATGAAAATATTCCCTCAGTTTACTCCACCTAAACTACTCTTGTATATATTTACCAAACTTACACATTATGGAGAACAATCCAGATTTTCTGGTTTAGTCCTATAGATAAAATGATCATCCTAACAAATACTTTCTACTCTCTCCCTAGGATCTTTACATTGTAAATCCTCTTGCAAACTCCATGGATCTGTTCTTATTTCTCCTTACTTTCTGTGCTGTGTTTCACTTAACACTTTCCTGTCCTGAATTTCATTTGACACTCATCCAATCAGCTAACCCATGTGTCTTCTTTAGTTATTTATTCTGAAGGTTCTCCCATGTTATTAGGTGGAATTTTAGCCCTGCAACAATCAGAGTCAGGATAATATGGAACTTGCAGGTATGTGTTTGTGGCGACAGAGCTGGAGATTTTGATGAATACAGTTGAGCAAACCATGTTCCATTGCTGCAATGCATTTTGTAGCTGTGGTGCACTGATAGCCAAGGGAATTAATATTCAGGTTGATGGATGGAGTGTGAGTCAACAACAGTCTGCTTTGTTGCAGATGTTGTCGAGCCTCCTGACTTTATGAAACTATTTGTAAAAAAAAGTACTAGTAATGTTCCTGACATGTGCCTTGCAGATGATGGAAGGCTTAAGTACTTAAGAGATGAATAATAATGCTGTAGGATGCTCAGTCTTCAAGTTGCTTTTCTAGCTATAGTTTTTATGTAGCTGGTCTAGTTAAATTGTAGGTAAAAGGTGACTACTAGCCTCCTCCAGAATGTTATTGGAGAGGATTTGTTAACACCAATGCCACTGAGTGTGAAGGGAAGGCCTCTTAGTGGGAAATGATAATTGTAATGAAAATACTGCTTTCCACTTCCCTTTTAGAAGCAGCGAGAAAAGAGCATGTCCTGAGTGGTGGGGATCCCAGATGATGAATGTTTCTTTGCTAGGACAATGCTTCGTGTAGATGTGCTCAGTGGTGGGGAGGGCTTTACCTGTGATGGACTGAGCTGTATTCAATACTTTTTATAGGATTTTCTGTTGAAGGATATTGCTGTTTCCATACCAGGCTGTAATGTACTGTTGTAACTATATGTTAACTATATGTAACTATGTGGTTTTGTGTAGGTCTTGTAGCTTTAGTTTTTGGTTTGTTGGATGGTAGAGTTGGTCTGCTGATTTGGTGTGTCTGGGTAGTCTTGTTTTGTCTGGTGGATTTGGAGCACCTTTCTGGGGAATGCGCTAAGATGGTAGCTCAATATTACTACGCAGCAGCCTCTCCAGACTCTGGATTTGGGGATTGCCAAATGTTATGTGGATTTTCTGGTGTAGTCTGTTTTGTTGTGTGCTTTTGTGATATCATTCTGGAGGATCGTTGTTTCGTTTTTTAACTGCATTGCAGTTGTGGTTTCTAAATGACAATAAACCGAAATACAATTCAATTCAATGCAGCCAATCAATATACCCTCCACTACACATCTATAGACGTCTGTCAAAGTTTCTAATGGTCTGTGCTGAACCATTTAAACTGCCTTCTCCCATCAACCTGCAATGAGACCATAGTCTTCCATACCTCTAACATCCATGTACCTATCCAAACTTCTCTTGAACGTTGAAATCAAGCTTTTGTGCATCACTTGGTCTGGCAGGTCATTCAACACTCTCACAACCCTCTGAGTGAAGAAAGTTTCCTTCATGTTCCCCTTAAACTTTTCGCCATTCATCCTTAACCCATGACCTCCATTTGTAGTCCCACCCAGCTTCAGTGGAAAAAGCCTACTTGCATTTACCCTAACTATACCCTCATAATTTTGTATACTCATATAAAAATTTCCTTTCAATCTTCTACATTCCAGGAATGAAGTCCAAACTATTCAATCTTTCCTCATAATTCTGGCCTTCCAGTCCTAGCAACATCCTTGTAAATTTTCTCTGTACTCTTTCAACCTGATTTACATCTTTCCTGGAGGTAGGTGCCCAAAAATGCACACAATACTCCAAATTAGATCTCACCAATGTCTTGTACAACTTCAACATAGCACCCCATCTCCTGTACTCAATACTCTGATTTATGAAGACCAATGTGCTAGAAGATTTCTTTACCATCCAATCAACCTGTTACACTACTTTCAATGAAATACAGACCTGTATTCTGAGATTCCTTTGTCCCACTGCACTCCCCTGTCCCCTACCATTCACTGTGTAAGACATAGCATAGTTGGTCCTACCGAAGTACAACACCTTGCATTTGTCTACATTAAATTTCATCTGCCATTTTTCAGCCCATTTTTCCGGCTGGTCCAGATCCCACTGCAAGCCATGACAGTCTTCCTCACTGTCACTACACCCCCTAATCTTAGTGTCATCTGCAGATTTGCCGATCCAGTTAACCACATTATCATCCAGATCATGGATATAGATGACAAACAACACTGGGCCCAGCACCAATCCCTGAGGCACTCCACTAGTCACAAGCCTTCAGTCAGAGAGGCAACCATCTACTACCACTCTTTGGCTTCTCCCACAAAGTCAATGTCTAATCTAATTTACTACCTCATCTTGAATGCCGAGCCAAACCTTCTTGACCAACCTCCCATGAAGGACCTTATCAAATGCCTTGCTAAAATCCATGTAGACAGCATCCACTGCCTTGCCTTTATCAACGTTCCTGGTAACTTACTCAAAAAATCTATAAAATTGGTTAGACACGACCTACCAAGCATGAGGCCTTGTTGACTATCCTTAATCAGTCTATATCTGCCCAGATCCTCATATAGCCAGTCCCTTAGAATACCTTCCAATAATTTTCCCATTACTGATGTCAGGCTCATCGGTCTATTATTTCCTGGTTTATTTTTAGAGCCTTTCTTAAATAGCAGAACAACATTGGCTTTGCTCCAATCCTCTGGTAAATATTTCTGCTAGGGGCCTGGGAGATTATGTACTTGCCTCCCACAAGGTCTTAGGGAACACTTTGTCAGGTCCTGGGAATTTATCCACCCTAATTTGCCTCAATGCAGTAAACACTTCCTTCTCTGTAATCTGTATAGGGTCCATGAAGTTGATGTCGCTTTACCTCACCTTTATAGATTCCATGTCCGTCCTTTGAGTAAATACAGATGCCAATAATTAATTCAAGATCTCCCCCATCTCGTTTGGCTCCATGCATGAATTTCCATTGTGATCTCACAGAGTACCAATTTTGGCCCTTACAATCCTTTTTCTGTTAGTATATCTGTAGAATCCCTTGGGATTCTCCTTCACCTTATCTGCTAGGGCAATCTCATGCAGTCTTATTCCTCCGGATTTCTTATTTGATCCTACCTGCCTATGTCTGCTAGGCACCTCCTATTTTTTCCTTAACCACCGCCTCAGTATCTCTTTTAAACCAAGGTTCCCTATACTTGTTGTCTTTACCTTTTATTCTGACAGTCTCATACAAGCTTTGTACTCTCAAAACTTCACTTCTGAAGGCCTCCCACTTACCAAGTACACTTTTGCCAGAAAGAAGCCTGTCCAAATCTATACTTCTCTCCAATTTTGAATCTCAGCCCGCAGTCCAGCTCTATCTTTTTCCATATTTACTTTGAAACTAATGGCATTGTGATCACTAGATGCAAAATGTTCCCTACACAAACTTCTTTCTCCTGCCCTGTTTCATTCCCTCATAGCAGATCAAGTATCACACACTCTCTTGTTGGGACTTCTACATACTGATTAAGGAAACTTTCCGGAACACATTTGACAAACTCTATCCCATCTAGTCCCTTTATTGTATGGGACTCCCACTCAATGTGTGGAAAGTTAAAATCACCTACTATAACAACCTTATGTTTTTTTTCTTGCAACACTCCACAACCTCTCTACAAATCTAAATCCCTCAGACTGTTTGGTGCTCTGTTATATAATCCCATTAATGTGGTCATACCTTTCATATTGCTCAGTTCCACCCATGACACCCCATGAGTTGAGTTCTCCAGTCTGTCCTGACTGAGCACAGCCATGATATTTTCCCTGACTAGTATCACTACCCCTCTTCCTTTAATCCCTCCCGCTCTCTCACATTTAAAACAATGGACCCCTGGATTTTTGACAAGCCAATCCTGCCCTTCCGGCAACCAAATCTCACTGATGGTTACAATATCATAATTCCAGGTGTTGATCCATGCCCTGGGCTAATCTAATCCCTATGATACTTCTTGCATTGAAATATATGCACCTCAGGACATAGTCACACCATACTCAACTTTTTGATTCTTAACTTTGTCTGATTTCTTAACAACATCTTTCTGCACAACTTCTCTATTATTGTTCTGACACTCTGGTTCCTATCCCTCTGCAACTCTAGTTTAAACCCCACTCCGCCGGCCTGTACAGCACTAGCAAACCTTTCCACTGGGATATTAGTCCCTTCCATTTCAGGGTTAAACAGTCTCTCCTGTACAGGTCCCACCTACCCTGGAGGAGAGCCCAATGATCCAAAAATCCATTGCCCTCTCTCCTACACCAATTCCTTAGCTGCATATTAAACTGTATAATCTTCCTATTTCTGATCTCACTAGCATGTGGCATGGGTAACAATCCTTATATCACAACCCTGGAGGTCCTGCTCTTTAACTTGGCATGTAACTCCCTGAACTCACTTTGCAGGACCTCCATGCTTTTTCAACCTATGTAATTGGTATCAATATGGACCATGACCTCTGGCTGTTCACTCTCTCACTTAAGAATTACACTTAGCATCTTATGCTAAGTGTAACTTTTGCCTGTGCAGAGTATTCTCTCTGTTGTGGGCTCTGGTGGGTGGAGGGTGATTTTAGATGCATATCATAATTATACTGAGTTAAATACTGTATGTAATTAGTTTTGCTACAATAAGTGTATGGGACACTGGAAAAATGTTGAATTTCCCCTTGGGGATGAATAAAGTAACTATCTATCTATCTATCTATTCCCTGAATGCCTATTGACCAGTTCTTTTGGGGCTCTTGGTGCCACATTTATTCACCTGGACACGGTGCAAAGCTGCGGACTCGTGACACAGCCGGTAAGCCAGAGGGTCATCATGGCTTCTGGATTGCATTCCACAGACATCCGGGGGGGGGCAGGGGGAGGGTGTTGTGTAGTGACATTGGTGGTGCAGGGCACAGAATATCGGGACTTTGCGTTACTGGTCATGCCTCAACTGTGTGCCCCTGTGCTATTGGGGCTCGACTTCCAGAGCCACCTGAAAAGTGTGGCAATGGAGTATGATGGGCCCCTGCCACCAATCACTGTCAGAAATCCTCAGTTTTGTGGGGCTTCGTCATATACCCTGCTACTTTTTAAATTTTAAAAAATTTATTTATTAAAATTTTAAGAGAATTACATAAAATGAATAGAATATTAGAATAGTGAAAAATTAATATTGACCTTCCCCCCTCCCCTTAACCCTCCCCCCCCTTAGATCCCTATCTGGGAAAAAAAGAAAAGAAAAAAGAAAGAAAGAAGAAAGATAGAAAGATTGCCTGGCTATCGGAGGATCCCCACATGCTCCATGGAGTTTTAAGTAACTTTAGTTTTTATTTTCCCCAAATAACTTATAATTTTATCTTCAAAGGACCTATATATTTAATCCTATCTTTTGTAGATAGGAGTGCCAAATTTTCAAAAATATATTCATTTCTTAAATTATAAGTTATTTTTAAAGTGGAATGCAGCTATATATTTCATTATTCCAATGATCCATAGTTAAATATGAATCTGATTTCCAAGTAACTGCAATAGCTTTTTTGGCTACTGCCAATGCAATTTTTATAAATTTTTTGGGATATTTATTCAATTTAGGTTTCGGTATTATCCCTTCAATATCACCTAATAAAAATAATATTGGGCAATGTGGGAGTTGTATTCCAATAACTTGTTCCAGTAAAAGTCTTAAATTTATCTAAAAAGGTTAAATTTTAAAACAAGACCAAGTAAAATGTAAAAAGGTACCAATTTCTTGATTACATCGAAAACATTGGTCAGATAAATTTGAATTTAATCTATTTATTTTCTGTGGTGTTGTGTATAATTGATATAAAAATTATATTATACTAATCTAAGTCAGACATTTATTGTGTTTATTATACTATCAAGACATAGTCTTGACCAATTTTTTTCATCAATTTTAATATTCAAATCAGTTTCCCATTTTTGTCTTGATTTATGAATTCCTGGTTTAATTGTCTGTTTTTGAATCAAATTATACATACAAGATGTTAATTTTTTAATTTTTCCTTTTTGAATTAAGATTTCTATTTCATTAGGTTTTGGCATTAACATTGTTTGACCCCATTTATCTCGTAAATAGGCCTTTAATTGAAAATAACAGAAAAGAGTGTTATTTGATATTTTATATTTATTTTTTAATTGATCAAGTGACATCAATATACCTCCTTCAAAACAGTCACCTATATATCTGATCCCTTTTTGAAACCAGTTATGTAAAAGTTGATTATCCATTGTAAAAGGAATAAGCCTATTTTGAATTAAGGTTCTTTTTGCTAATAAGGATTTCTTTATTTCATCGTCCATATTTACCTTATTCCATAAATCAATCAAATGTCTTAATATAAGAGATTCTTTCTTTTCCCGTATCCATTTGGATTCCCATTTATATATAAAATCTTCTGGTATATTTTCTCCTATCTTATCTAGTTCTATTCTAATCTAATCCATGCCGGTTTTTCTTCATCAAAAAAAGATGCAATAAATCTAAGTTGATTTGCTTTGTAATAATTCTTAAAATTTGGAAGTTGTAACCCTCCTGAATCAAATTTACATGTCAATTTTTCCAACGATATTCTTGACATCTTTCCTTTCCAAAGAAACTTGCTCACACATTTATTCAATTCTTGAAAAAACTTCTGGGGCAGTTGTATTGGTAATGTTTGGAATAAATATTGTAATCTAGGAAATATATTCATTTTTACAGCATTAACTCTACCTATTAATGTTATTGGTAACATCATTCATTTATCAAGATCTTCTTTTATTTTTTTCAATAATGGCAAATAATTTAGTTTATATAAATTCTTTATATCATTATCGACTCTTATACCTAAGTATTTTATACAATTTGTCGGCCATCTAAATTGAGTTACTAGTCGACATTGACTATAATCTCCCTTGGTAAGGGGTAAAATTTCACTTTTATCCCAGTTTACTTGATGCCCTGATATTTTCCCATATTCTTCCAATCTAAAAGATAATTTTTGCAATGATTGCATTGGGTTTGTTAAACAAATCAGAACATCATCAGCAAATAAATTAACCTTATATTCTTCTTGGTTAACTCTGAAGCCCACAATATCTGAGTCCGTTCTAATTATTTCAGCTAATGGTTCTATCGCCATTACAAATAGGGCAGGTGATAAGATCCCTCCCCCACTGCTGTTTGCCAACCTGATCCCCGACTGTAAACCTGTGGCAACTAAAACCAGGAGGTACAGCGCGGGGTCAGGGCCTTCATTAAGTCAGAGGTGCAGCGGCTGCTCGGGGAGGGGATCATTGAGCCAAGCACAAGTCCTTGGAGGGTTCAATACCAGAGGATATCCTTTTAAAGTGAGGGATGGAAAGTTCAGGGGAGATGTCAGAGGTATGTTGTATTACACAGAAAGCAGTAGGATGCCTGGAATGCACAGCCAGGGTCTGATACAGTAGGGACACTTATTCCTTAGATAGGCAAATGACAGAAAGAAGAATGTAGGGTTATAGGCTTTGCAGGACAGAAGGGATGGATTGGTCATGGAGTATGTTTATATAGGTTGGCACTCATTGTAGGCTGAAGGGCCCATATTCTACGTACTAATTTTCCCTTCCCCCCCGCTTAATTTAGCAATGGATTACAAGCGCCTGTTTGCTCAATCATCAATATCCAAACTTCATATCTATCCTCCCTCCTTATAACGCATAATTCTCACTTACATAACAACTACCACTGGGCTCCCACATTGTTCTGACATCTTCCCCTTACAAGAAATCTGTTTGATATATGCAGCTAAGCAATGGAATGTATATGACAAAACCTTTAATGAACTTTGGAGAGCATATCAGCTGATCACTAAACATAGCAGAACAGTTGAATAAGGCAATTAAAGAAGTACATGTTATGCTTTTCTTTATTAACATAGAATAAGCACAGGAAAGTTATATTAAACTGCACAGCACCGGTTAGATAACAGTTTGAGTGTGGCATAGAATTCTACCCCAGATTGTGGGCTCTCTCTGGGTTACAACAGGGTTCCATTCCTGAGAACTGCTCATAACTTGAAGAGTTTGCAAGTCAAAAGTTGCAGCCCTGCAGCGGCCTGCAAATGCATCTCACTCTAATCCCAAATACTCATTCATATGTACAGGCAGTGATCATTCAGAGAGGACATATACAGTGAAGATGCACTGGATATTTACAGTACAAGGATTTTGCCAGGTTTGGAAAATTGCAGGTCTGAAGAAATACTAGATAAGCTAAGATTATTATTAGAAGAAAGGGTTCTGAGGGGACACGTTGTACAAAAGTGTATAAAATTATGGGGTACCAAATCATAAACACAAGAGATTCTGCAGATGCTGGAAATCCAAAGCAACACACACAAAATGGTGGAGGAACTCAGCAGATTAGACAATATCTATGGAGATGAATAAATAGCTGACATTTTGGGGTGAGAACCTTCTTCAGGCTGGAAGGGAAGGGGAAATGGAGTAAATAGAAATGATTATTTCCTTTTGGTAGAGGAGCCATAAACCAGGGAGAATAAATTTAAAGCAATAGAGAGAAGAGAATGAAATAAATTTCACTTGGAAAATGGTAAGGTTCTGGAATTTGCTGTCTGAGAATACTTAGATGTGTAACAGAAAAACAGTAACTTTGATTTGTTATATGTATAAGTTTACAAATTAATTTCATGCTCTATAAATTGTTATGAGACAGTTAAAATTAGATTTTTTTGTTTGCGTCGTTAGATCATTCTTGCTACTTTCAAGATTTCATCAAAATGGCTATTGCCAACCATAATGCCTACCTAGCAAGCCCCAATTTCCTGTGTTTGGTCCATAGCCCTCTGAACTCCATCCCTTTATGTACCTGTCTTAAGTGTTTCTTAAATGATACTAATCCTCTAATTAGCACTTGCAAATCTCCGAGTCAGTATAATGGTCCTCCTCCATTTCAGGTTCTGAGATAGATCACCCCCTCTCAGAACAGATCCCAATGATCCGAACTTGAATCCCTGCCTAATGCACCAGCTGCTTAGCCATGCGTTCATCTGGTTTATCCTTCTATTTCTGACATCTCTAGCACATGGCACTAGGAGCAACCTGGAGATCACTACCCTTGAGATTCTGCTTCCTAACTTCTTACCTAACTCCCAAAACTCATTCTACAGGAATTCCTCTCTTGTTCTATCAGTACAATTTGTATCAATATGCAAAATCACTCTGACTGTTCACTACTACCTCTGGAGAATTTTCTGCAGCCACTCAGAAACATCTTTGACCTTGCCATGTGGAGGCAACACACCACCCTGATGTCTCTTCTGTGGCCTCAGAATCTCCTGTCTTCTGCCACCCCCCCCCCACCCCACCACTGGGTCTCTTATCATTATTGCCCTGTTTGAATGCACCCTTCCCTCTGTGTCTTAGGCTAGTCACAGTGTCAGAGACTTAACTATTGCTGCTAGCCCGTGGGGAACATCCTCCTAAACATTTCCCAAGGAGATATACCTGTTTGTGAGGTAAATGGCCATGGGGGAACCGTGCCCTAACTGCCTGCTCTCCTTATTTTTCCTTGTGGTCATCCATTTGTCTGAAGCCATTCCACTGCTCTAACTGCTATCCTGCCTAGATTGAGTCAAGTGATATGGATAAACAGTGGTGTTGATGAATCCAAACAATGGAGATCATTCAATTCTTTTAGTACCTTTCTTTGAGTTTAATGAACACTTTTGCATTCCTTCAGACTACAGAATCCTAGACGCCAAGTAAAGATGGATTAGTAGGTGGGAGTTCAGTTACTTAGGAAAATTATCTTACCAATTTTGTTGGAATCTAACTATTTAATTGAACCCAGTCTTTTGCATGCACATTCCTATTCATAGAAAAGCTCAAGAAATTCAGGGCAATATCAAAGGCTTAGAAGCCCAACAATCTGAATGTACTCTCAAAATACTTTTACTTTTTCATTTTTTCAGTAAATTTTCTTTTGCTTCCTTTAGAGGCCTCATTAAAGTTTTAACCATCGACCTCAATCTCATCTCAATTAATCTCACTTGATACTTCTGTCTACTATCACTACTCTAGCAAATGAAAGCAAATCCTAGATTCAATTAAGTCCAAACAGTAGGAGTACCCACGATATTCAAATGGATTCTAATTTGTTCATTCATCAGTTGTGGATCTTCATAGGCCCTGATGTAATCAGTTCCACCCTCAGTCCACTTGCTATGTATAGTACTAAGAAAGACCTGCTGTTACATGTAAAGAGATAAAGCCATTCAATGCATGGCATGAAAAACAACCAGCTTAATGCTGAGCATTAAGCGCACATTTCAACCAGTCTTACACATTCCAGTTATTTATTCTCCCCACATTAGTTTCTCACTAGACTTTATCTCTCACCCACATTTTATCAACAGTTTGCATTGGTCACTTAATGTATGAACCTGCCTATCTTTGAGATATGGGAGGAAGCTAGGTATTCAGAGGGAACTGAAGTGGTCAGAAGAAAAATGTAGAAACTCTACTTAGACAGCACCAGAGGTCAGCATAGAACTTATAGATCATAGATCTACAAGCTGCACCAGTTTGCCACCTAGATCCTGCATTATATATATAAAATGTAAATGTACATATATTTTTCCACAATATATAAAATTAAGTGTTTTGAATAATTCTTTAATATCTATTTCTATTTCAGGTGGCTGCCGAAACTTACAAGATCTAAATTTATCTGAATGTAAAAATGTAACCGTAAGTAACGTAGTACCATAGTAACACTGGCTCGTTTGGCTGTATTCATGAGTACTCATATATGGCTAAATGACAATTAAACTTGAACTGAATTGAAGTTTCAAAACTTCTTGCTCAAATGTGGGGTACTGTCTAGCTCAACTTGCCAGAACTTAAATATGGAGGAAATTTTAACCACATCTCGTCCATTTGCTTGGTTGATCAAAATACTCTGAGCAAGTAGTTAAAATGGAGAAGCCCCAATTCCTGCTCCACTGGCATTGACTTTAAAATTTACTGCTGCTTATGTTATGCTTGAGGCAACTGCCAGATGAGTACAAAATGACATTTATCTGGTTGTGGACTTCAGGAAAGGTAAGATGAAGGAACACAAACAAATCCTCATAGAGGGATCAGAAGAGGAGAGAGTGAGCAGCTTCAAGTTCCTGCTGTTAACATCTCTGAGGATCTAACCTGGTCCCAACATATCGATGTAGTTATAAAGAAGGCAACACAGTGGCAATACTTCATTAGGAGTTTGAAGAGATTTGGCATGTCAACAAATACACTCAAAAACTTCTATGGTTGGATCGTGGAGAGCATCCTGACAGGCTGCATCATTGGTATGGAGGGGCTATTGCACAGGACCAAAAGAAGCTGCAGAAGGTTGTAAATCTAGTCAGCTCCATCTTGGGTGCTAGCCTACAAAGTACCCAGGATATCTTTAGGGAGCAGTGTCTCAGAAAGGCAGCATCCATTATTAAGGACCTCCAACACACAGGCATGCCCTTTTCTCACTGTTACCATCAGGCAGGAGATACAGAAGCCTGAAGGCACACACTCAGTGATTCAGAACAGCTTCTTTTCCTCTGCCATCCGATTCCTAAATGGACATTGAATCTTTGGACACTACCTCATTTTTAAAAAAATATACAGTATTTCTGTTTTTGCATGTCTTTTTTAATCTGTTCAATATACATAATTGTTTACTTGTTTATTTATTATTATTATTATTTTTTTCTCTGCGCTAGATCATTGAACTGCTGCTGCCAAGTTAACAAATTTCACGTCACATGCTGGTGATAATAAACCTGATTCTGATTCTGATTCTAAATCTAATTATCCCACCATACCAATGATAACCTGATCTTGGTTTCAATTTGGTCCCAAACAAGGAAGCTACAGTGCGTTTTCATAGAACATAGAACATAGAAAACCTACAGCACAATACAGGCCCTTCGGCCCACAAAGTTGTGCCGAACATGTCCCTACCGTAGAAATTACTAGGCTTACCTATAGCCCTCTATTTTTCTAAGCTCCATGTGCCTATCCAAAAGTCTCTTAAAAGGCCCTATCGTATCCCCCTCCACCCACCATTGCCAGCAGCCCATTCCACGCACTCACCACTCTCTGAGTAAAAAATGTACCACTGACATCTCCTCTGTACCTACTCCTCAGCATCTTAAACCTGTGCCCTCTTGTGGCAACTATTTCAGACCTGGGAAAAAGCCTCTGACTATCCACACGATCAGTGACTCTCATCATCTCATATACCTCTGTCAGGTCATCTCTCATCCTCCGTCGCTCCAAGGAGAAAAGGCCGAGTTCACTCAACCTATTCTCATAAGGCATGCTCCCCAATCCAGGCAACATCCTTGTAAATCTCCTCTGCACCATTTCTATGGCTTTCACCTCCTTCCTGTAGTGAGGCGACCAGAACTGAGTCCAGTACGCCAAGTGGGGTCTGACCAGCGTCATATACAGCTGCAACACTACCTCTCAGCTCCTAAATTCAATTCCATGATTGATGAAGGCCAATACACCATATGCCTTCTTAACCACAGAGTCAACCTGCGCAGCTGCTTTGAGCGGACTATGGACTCAGACCCCAAGATCCCTTAGATCCTCCACACTGCCAAGAGTCTTACCATTAATACTATTTAAGGGGGTTTCTTCTTTGTATTGGGGTTTCTTCTTTCTTTATGTTACTACGTGCGTTAATCAAAATGGCTTCTTTGTTTTGTTAAAAATAGGAATGCTTCTTTGTTATGATAAGTGCTTTCTCTTGCAGCTTGTTTGGGTTAAAATTTACTGATAACGAGAATTGTATTCATTAACCAATTGGGATGGAGGTTATTCCTTCTTGTGGGTCTGTAAGCTAGTGTTGGCAGGCTTTTGGGGCGGCGACACGAGGGGGAGAGAGAGAGAGAGAGAGAGAGAGAGGATGCAATGCTGTAAGCTGGGTGACGGAATGGACCCCGAGCGTGGGTCCGAGGCTAGGATTTTCGGTGAGGAGAGGAGATGAAGACAGGCGTGCCGGGGCTGCTTGGTTGATTACTTTGGGTGGTCCTGAGCTACGAGACGAGGAGGTTTGAGGGGATCGCATGGTGGCCGGAAGACTTCGTTAATTGAGCTCCAGTGGTTGTGCACGAAGTAGCACTTTGATAAGTTTTGGCGCCTTTTCTTTATTTTCTTTTCCTTCATATATACTGTATCGTTATTAGTCACTCAGTTCTAATAAGATCTATAAAGTGTAACCATATGGTGTACTGTCTGTTATCTGGTGGGGTGGGGACATCACACAGCATCCACACAAGCTGATTACCCAGTCTGACGAGGCCGAAGGCTGCTCCCCCTAGACGGCAGCGAGCTGAGCGAGCCTAAGGCGTGCCAGGGGATTACACTATATTCTGCCATCATATTTGACCTACCAGAATGAACCACTTCACACTTATCTGGGATGAACTCCATCTGTCATGTCTGGTCCATGAAATCCGCGTTCCAGTTCACGGTCCTGTCCTTGGACTCCGGACTCAGAGTCTTCTGGCTGTCCGTTGTTTCAGTTGGGCTTAATCACAGGCACCTGATTCTCATATTGGGGCTGGAATATAAGTGGCCCTGGGTTTGAGCGTGGTTGTTGGTTTGTCTTGCCGGTATCCTGTCCTTGCCTCTGTGGGGTAAGTCAGGCTGTCCTTGCTGTTACCCTACGATGGAATCTGTCCCTTCCTGTCCTTGCCTCTGTTGGGTAAGTCTTTGCTGTTACCCTGAGGCTGGACTGTACCCCACCCACGCCTGAAGTCTTGCCGGCTACTCACACCTGAAACCGTACCGGCTACCCAGGCCTGTGTCATTGCCTGTATTGCCATCAAATTCAGCCGCCAGAGTGAGACCAAAGCCTTGCCATGCCAACAGAAGGAACTATCTATCGTTGAGCTTGGAACTGTCTCTTTGTATCCCTGTGTTTAGTGTTCGTGTATGAGTCCTGGCCCTATGTCCTGTTACCAAGGAGGGGTCCCGACTCTGTGTTCTGTGTTGCTGTGCTCCAGTCCAAGGCTCAGTGTTGCTGTGCTCAAGTTCAAGGCTCCAAGGAGGTTCCATTCTGTGTCTGTGTCCAGCTATGCCTCTCCCCTCTTCCGCTTTGCTCTCCCTCAACCTAGGCTCTGCGTTCCTGCTCTCCCTCGACCTAGGCTCTGCGTTCCTACTCTCCCTCGATCAAGACCAAGTCTGAGCTTCATGTCCTCATCCAGCCCTTTTGCCTTGCCACGTCCAGTCCTTGCCTGGATCTGGAGTCCGAGTCCGAGTCAAGACCCAGGTTCTGGGTCCCTGTCTAGTCTCTGGCTCGGAGTCCTTGTCCAGGTTCCTAGTTCCTAGTTCCTTGTCCAGGTCCCACTTTCCTACTCTAGTCCTAGCCCATGCCCTGTCTCCTAGGGCATGGTCCAGGGCCTGTGTCTTGTCCAGTGTCGTTTCTTCCCCACTTCCGTTGCTTTCTTGATACAGCTAGTCCTCTCCCTAGTACTTCACTGTCTGTGTCTTGCATTTGGGTCCGTTCCCAACGCCCACCATCTGCTACTTCTCAGCCCAATTTTACATCTTTTCAATGTCCCACCGTAACCTGTGACAGTCCTCCACACTATCCACAACACCTCCAACCTTAGTGTCATCAGCAAACTTACTAACCCATCCCTCCACTTCCTCATCCAGGTCATTTATAAAAATCACGAAGAATAAGGGTCCCAGAACAGATCCCTGAGGCACTCTGCTGGTGACCAGCCTCCATGCAGAATATGACCCATCTACAACCACTCTTTGCCTTCTGTAGGCAAGCCAGTTCTGGATCCACAAAGCAATGTCCCCTTGGATCCCATGCCTCTCTTCTTTCTCAATAAGCCTTGCATGGGGTACATTATCAAATGCCTTGCTGAAATCCATATACTCTACAACTACTGCTCTTCCTTCATCAATGTGTTAAGTCACATCCTCCACAAAAACTTGGTTTTCCACAAAACCAAGTTAACCATTTCAGGAGGACAAAAGAATTTATCCAAAATATACTCAAAAACTGAAAGCATTGGCTATAGAAAGACATGGGTCAAGATAATACCCTGACAATAGCACTGAAGACTTTTGTTGTAGTACTTACTGGCTGTGCCTCCAGTCAAGCTGTTGCAATATGACTACAACAGTATCATCCACCTGACAATGTTAAGAAGTTCTCAGATATTTCCTGTGCACAGAGGTAAGACAACCCCACCCCAGCAGTGATAGAAGAAATTGTTGATGTTGCTATTAATTGGCTGTTTATACTTCACAAATTAAGAAGGATGTTGTTCAAGGCTAATCAATTCAGTGCTAGGACATTGATATAGGACCTCCTCAGAACAATGACTTAGTGATAACCTGACTTAACAATGTATTTCCTTCCAACAAATCTAAACTGTGATCCAAGTACTCTTCTATTTCTCTCATCTACTTGATTCACTGAAGAACACTAAACTGTCATTTACATGGACACTTGCATTGAAATTTAAATCTCCTAGACTTTGAAGAAACATTTTAATATTTCCATAATACGATGGGGCAAATGGTTGTACATTCATCAGTGACTTCATTTTTTAAAATGTTGTACAGGGATATGGGTGTATAGATTTGTGCTTTTGCTTGCCATTGCAGACAACCCTCTCTGCAAACCTTGCTCTTTCCTCTGTTTAAATAAGAAAATGCAGATTACTTCAACCACTCCAAATAGGAGCAAATTACTTGTACTTCTAGTTTGTGCAAAGAGTTTCCTTTGAAATAATTTTATCTTTTATTACATTTATGCTTCCTTGTTCTGGACACACAAAAGCATTAATAAATACTCTACGTTGACATTGATTTTCTTTAAAGAAAAGTATTTTAGGTCTTTTTTCTCTCAGAAAGTCATCTCAATATTTCCTTTAATTACACTTCTTTTAATGAGAGGATATAATTATTGATTTTTGGAAAATCTGCGAAGTTGTGCAAATGTAGGCAGAAGTCTGACTCTGGAGATCAGAGTATGTCTGTGGCTTGGCGCCAGAGATACAGGGATCATCTTTGACAAAGTGCAACCTGCTAGGCCAGATTCTAGTTTCTGGTCCAGACCTATATTCAGCTGCATTCTCACCATTACAGTCCCACATCAATGGTGCATTCAGATTGTATAGCACTGTGGTGCAGAGACCTCATTCTTTGCTGTCTACCACTGGGACACCATGTCAAATTACAATGGGTACAGCGTTGCTAGATGTAGGTACCTTATTAACCTTACTACTGTTACGAACCGTGTAACTGGGTTACTTACCAGCAAAGATAGAGACATCTGTTGGAGTCTGATGATACTATTTTTAACAGTATTTATTAGTAAAAATACACAAAAATAATATCAATGCAAATATACAGATAATATACATCGTCAATACTAAACCTAAAAGTGCGGGTATAATAATAATCAATAAGAAATAAGCTGTATCGTTGTCTAGGGGATAATGAATTGTCCGATGAAAATCTAAAGTTCATTTCAGTTCACACAGGCTGCCATAGTTTGTTTGTCGCTGTGTTGCAATTGTTGGAGAGAGAGAGAGATAGGAGAATGGGAACAGTTACCGCTACGGGTTTTGCCAACCTTCCTTTATGATTTTGATCCATCAGTGCCTCGTTGGTGTGGCCGTTCAAGTGTGACCTCTCCTTTAGCTAAACCGTTCTTCTGTGATGAGCCCGCCACCCAGGCAAGGGAGGACGCACATGAGCTCCCACCGGCTTTCGCTATAAAACGCTGTCACTGGATTTCTAGCGTTTCTCCTGGTGCGTCAAAGGGCTGTTCCCCAGACCCGTCTTTTATCCTCACTCACGGGGTCTCAGATGTCAATCAGGTTGGGATGGTGCAATCCCTCAACCAGACCACTCTGGTTGTCCCCTGATGGGTTTCAATGAATAGTACAGTACCCAATACACAATTCCTTCTCCAAGAGACAATAGCAGCAATCAGTGGTTCCGTTCCACTTATGTCAGGAGACATTCCACGTGGTTGTGTATTCTGCATCTTTCTCTCTCATTTCCTGACATGCTGTGTATCTCTCTCATTTCCTGGGTCTCAGACCCGAAATAATAGCGATCTTGTGATTCTCAAAAAGGAGGGGGCGACTTTATACCCTTCGGCCCCTCAGAGTTGCTCCACATTCGTAACTCTACAATTTCAAATGATTATTTTAAAGAGCTGGTCAAGCATAATAGTCTGTAAGACTTTGAGCTACCATCACTGATTCAACCTCCCTCCTAGATTTTATACTCAAAAGTGACATTCCTGTGAACATTAATTTGGGGGATTTCAGGTTAAAGCTAATGCTGCAAAATACAGTTGTTATTAAGGGTGCAGATGGAGGAAATGCAACCTTGACTTCAGAAGTTATAAATCTTTATCCTGTCAGGACGAAGAGTACAAGTTGAACAGCTTGCTTCAAAATAGAACTTAGTTTTTATGTTTATTTGGAATACTGCCAGTCGCATTTATCTCTAATTTAATAGCACACACTTTAAAGACTCCAAAACTTTATAAAATACAGTTAATTTCAGGAATGGTAATATCATTTTTTATTTTCTTTATGCTCTTTAGCTTCTTTAAAAAGATTTTAAGCAATTCCCACTATTACAGTAGTCGGTTTGGCCTGCTGAGCCAGAACTGTTTCAATAAACTTGTGATAAATCCTGGGGCTTTCAGTGACTCTGCTCACAATGGTGTGTGTGTGTGTGTGTGTGTGTGTGTGTCTGTCTGTCTCTCTCTCTCTCTGTCGAGGGTGTGGAGGAGGGGAAGTGGGTATGAAGGAATTCACTAGTTTTAATGTTTTCCCAAGGCACTAATAAATTCTAATCTATTCCTTGTCTGCATCTAGTTGTTCATTGCCTGAGCCACAGCATTGTTTTAAATTGAATAACAAATCTTTAAGAGTAGTTACATCTAATTATGTATCCTACTAATGCTTCCTACAGTATTCTTGTGCCGGGAACAAATATTTATTATAATAAGCTGATTTTGCATGGTATTTGTTGTGTCAGCCTTAGTCCACAATGTCTAATGAACAGCAGTTTGAAATCACTGGGGACTGCATTTTCCACTCTTTCTACCCCTTACCACGTGCCACTTTAAGACTGGATTGTCTGGAGCCTGAACTTATGTGTGACTGATTGCATGGCTTCGCTTTATTTTAATTATCTAACAGAAGACAGCTCCTACCAAATATTGCTTTTCCTTTTCTCTTCTGTTCTATTTTTTTCTCAAAGGTTTGGATTGCCTACCATTTCTTCTAAACTGTATTGATCTTCACTTTATTAATTTTCTTTATCTATCAAATTTATCATTAAAACAATCACAAAAGATGCTTGTCCTAAAGTTGCTCAATTTTTTTAACTCGCTGGAGGAAATAAATACCGTTAATAATTATAGAGATCAAGAAATAATTGATATTCCATATACTTTTAACATAGAAGGAAGCCATGTCACTTCAAACTCATTCACCTACAAGTTTTTGCCAGTACCATATCTTCTCTTAATTCCCGTCAAATCCTCACGGATTCTGTCATCTGCCTACATTAGAAGCAATTTACAGTAATCACTTAACTTACCAATTCATATATCGTTGGGTATAAGAGAAAATTAGAAATCTCAGAGGAAACACAGTCATAGGGAGAGAAAGTGCAAATTGCACACAAATAGCATCATTTTCTTACTGAACATTTGTTCTGATGTTTAATAAGGGCAATCACACAATTATGTTTTTCCAGTGGGCATCTGTTTTAGTAAAACATGGATTAAGGGTAATATGTATTCAAAATTGATCTTGCTTGTATATTATTTAAAAAGAGAATCCATAATGTTACAACCCATATTGTTTATGTTTATAAGATCATCCATTTCCAGCTTGGAAAAGTGAGGATAAGGTAAAAGAGAAGGAGAGTGCAGGAGAGGTTATAAAACTCTCCAGAATAAATAAAAAAACAATATTTAGAAAAGGATAAGAATTTAACTTCCAGTAACATGGAAATAAAATTGAAAATGGCAATGAATACAGGCCTGAAGGTGTTATATTTAAAAGCACACAGTATATAGAATAAGGCTGATGATCCTGTAGGACAGGTAGAAATTGGCAGGTATGATGTTGAGGGCATCATTGAGTCATGGCTGTAAGAACATCACAATTGGAAGTTTAACATCTAAGGATACACATTGTATCAAAAGGACAGGTTGGTAGGCAGAAGGGTTGGGGTGGCTTTCCAGGTTAAAAAAAATAAAATAAATCCTTAGAGGTGACATAGGATCAGAAGAATCTTTATGGGTAGTGTTAAGAAACTGCTAGGGTAAAAATACCTTGATGAGAGTTATAAACAGGCCTCCAAACTGTTGGCAGGATGCCGGGTACAAATGACAATGGGAGATCGAAAAGACATGTAAAAAGGATAGTCATAGGTGGTTTCAATATGCAAGTAAATAATGAAAATCAAGTTGGTTTTGGATGCCAAGAGAAGGGATTTGTAGAAACCCCACGAGATAGCTTTTTAGAGTAGCTTGTGCTTAAGCTTACTAAGGAGAAGGTAAAACTGTACTAGGTGTTGTGTAGTGAACGGGATTTGATTAGAGAGCTTAAGGTAAGGGAACCCTTAGAGACAGAAATCATAATATTATAAACTTCACCCTGCAGTTAGAGAGGGAGAATCTAAAATCAGATGTTTCTGTTTCAGTATAGTAAAAGGAACTACAGAAGCATGAGAGAGGAGCTGGCCAACATTGATAGGAAGGGGACACCAACAGAGATGATGGCAGGACAGTGATGGCTGCAGTTTTAGGGAGAAACTTGGAAGATGCAGGATTGATTAATCCCAGAGTAGTAGTATTCTAAAGGGCGGATGAGGCAACCATGACTAATAAGGGAAGTCAAAGACAGCCTAAAAGCAGAAGAGACGACTTATCAAAAGTTAGTGGGAAGCTTGTAAAAACTAATACAAGGCAATCAAAAAAGCAATACAGGGAGAAACATTGAAATGTGAAGGTTAGCTAGTTAATAATATAAAAGAGGACACCGATAGAAAAATCCGGATATATAATTCAGTATGGTTTCCTTAAGGGGAAATCTTGCTTGATAAATCTGTTGGTATTCTTTAAGGAAATAACAGACAGGATAGACAAAGGAGAGTCAGTGGATGTGGTTTACTTGGATTTTCAGAATGCCTTTGATAAGGTGTCACACATGAGGCTGCTCAACAAGTTAAGAGCCCATGGTATTACAGGAAAGATATTCCCATGGATAGAAGATTGGCAAGAGGCAAAGAGTGGGAGTAAAGGGGCCCTTTTCTGGTTGGCTGCCGATGACCAGTGGTGTTGGTGTTGGAACCGCTTCTTTTCACATCATATGTCAATAATTTAGATGATGCAATTGAAGGCTTTGTGGCCAAGTTCATGGATGATACAAAGGTAGGTGGAGGAGCAAGTAGTTTTGAGGATGCAGAGAGTCTGTAGAAGGACTTAGACAGATTAGGAGAATGGGCAAAGAAATGGCAGATGGAATAGAGTGTAGAGAAGTGTACAGTCATGCACTTTGGTAAAAGGAATAAAGGCATGCAGTATTTTCTAAATAGGGAGAAAATTCAAAAATCAGAAGTGCAAAGG
The DNA here is from genome assembly GCF_030144855.1 of Hypanus sabinus. Classification (NCBI taxonomy): domain Eukaryota; kingdom Metazoa; phylum Chordata; class Chondrichthyes; order Myliobatiformes; family Dasyatidae; genus Hypanus; species Hypanus sabinus. The sequence continues at coordinate 17,503,699 of NC_082718.1, forward strand.
GACTTGGGAGTCCTTGTGCAGGATTCCCTAAAGGTTAACTTGTAGATTGACTTGATGGTAATAAAGACAAATGGAATGTTAGGATATTTCAAGAGGACCAGAATATAAGGGCAAGGATGTAACGCTGAGGCTTTATAAAGCATTGGTCAGGTCCTACTTGGAATGTTGTGAGCAGTTTTAGACAATGAGACATTGGAATAGAATTAGGCTATTTGGCCCATCGAGTCTGCTCCACTATTTGATTATGGCTGATCCATTTCCCTCTAAACCCTATTCTCTTTCCTTCTGCCTGTAACTTTCATGGCCAGATCTATCAACCTTAGCTTTAAATACATTCAACCTGGCTTCTACAGCTGCCAGTGCAAATAAATTCCAGATTCAGCATCCTCTGGTAAAGAAATTCCTCCTCATCTCCATTCAAAATGGATGTATATCACAGTAAGTACATCTACATGAAATGTTGCCGTAGAAAAGCAGCATTCATCTTCAAAGGTCCTCACCACCTGTCTTTTCTCATTGCTGCCATCAGCTGGAAGGTACAAGTGCCTCAGAACTCGCACCACCAGGTTCAAAAGCAGTTACTGCCACTCAACCATCAGGCTGTTTACAGTTACTGTTCTATAGAGTTGCTAAGTATGTCCGCAGGAAAAAGAATCTCATGGTTGTATGTGGTGACATGTATGTACTCTGATAATAAGTTTTACTTTGAACTTTTTGAACCTTTGATGTAACTATTCTGAGGTTGTGCCCTTTGGTCCTAGACTGCCATTATAGCAGCCCTCCTCTCCACATCGACATTATCTTGGCCTTTCAACATTCGTTCAGTTTCAATGAGATTCCCCACCTCCAAAAGCCATCAAATGCCCCTCATAATATTAAACCTTCCATTTTTGGGCCCCTTATCTAAAGAAAGCAAATGCTGTAATGGTAAAGATCCAGAGGAGATTCATGTGAAAAATGGAAGCACCTCAATATTGAAAGGCCTCAATAGAGTGGATATGAAAAGGATAGGGGAGTATGGGACCAGAGGGCACAGTCTTACAATATAAGGACATCCTATTAGAACAGAGATGACAAAGAGTTTCTTTAACCAGAGGTTGGTAAATCTATGGAATTCATTGCAGCTGATGGCCACGGTGACCAGGTGAATGAGTATATCTAAAGCAGAGGTTGATAGGTTCTTGATTATCAAGCTATCAAAAGTTACAGGGAGAAGGCAGGAGAATGGGGTTGAGAGGGATATTAAATCAGCCATGATGGAATGGTGGTACAGACTCGATGGACCAGATGGCTTAGTTTGTCTAATTCTGGTCCTATATCTTATGGTCTTAATTTCTATCATTCATAAAAAATCACTTAAGTGGAGTGGAAACAACAAATGGAAATAATCATTTGATAGCATAAACCATTTATCTATGCTAGAATTCAAGATATTTATTTTCATTTTATTGCTTATCTCTAATATCCCTTAAACAGCTGGTTGAGCAACTTGCTTGAACAGTTGCAGGCTTACTGGTGAAGGTCCTCCCATAGTGGATTTTGACCCAACAATGATGAAGGGCCACCAATAATAATGAAAGTCATAACAGAACATGGCATAGTGAGGAATCTGCAGGAGGTGGTATGCATGCTGTACTTTGTCTTTTATGCTGATGGAAGTTGGAAATTTGGGGAATATCTCACAAGCTAGTCAAATATTTGGATGATATTGCCATACTCAAAGAATCATATCTTTAAGTAAACGTCAATGATGGCACCTTATCCCACCAGTATGCTTTACCCAGCATAAGTTGCAACACAGGGTGACATGGTTACAAGAGTACTCAGCATTGAATCTGGACTCTTTGAACCTTCCTGCCATCAGGTCAAATACCTTCCATGGTAAACACCAAAGGGAAGAAGCAATATTATTAACAGTCCCATCATGTGATGCCAATAAAATTAGTTTGAATTTACAAGGATAACTCCACCCCAAGGCCTTGAATAAAATAATTAAATTCCAAAAGTAGGGAAGGAATGATTGCTCTTAAACATCAAGAAAACATTTGACCTTATGTGATATCTAGGAGCCCTAGTAAAAGTAAAATTAATACTACTTGAGAGGCAAACTCTCCAATGGGTGGAGTTAAACCTGGCACATTGAAAGATTGATATGTTTCTACATTGTCAGTCATTGCTACAATAGTCCATCTGTTCAATACAAGGGGTGATTGATAAGTTTGTGGCCTAAGGTAGAAGAAATAAATTTTAGAAAACCTAGCACTTATTTTTCAACAGTTCCCTCCTACATTTACACACTTAGTCCAGCGGTTGTGGAGAATACGGATCTTGGACCTCCAGTAAGTGTCCACAGAAGGGGTGATTGATAAGTTTGTGGCCTAAGATAGAAGGAGATGAGTTATACAGCTCTCGTTACATGCACATGCAGTTCAATTCTTTGAGTGATTATGCAGAAAGTTTGAAGTTAATAACTTCCACCTCAGGCCACAAACTTATCAATCACCACTGATGAGTTCACTTTCTGAAGGTCCAAGATCCATATGCTCCACGACCGCTGGACTAAGTGTGTAGATATAGGAGGGGACTATGTTGAAAAGTAAATGTGCTAGGTTTTCTAAAATTGACTCCTTCTACCTTAGGCCACAAACATATCAATCACCCCTCGTAATTTTGACCTAACCATCCTCGTCTGAATATCATTCTGATGGTTAGTGACTGACTTGCTAAACCCTTCCCTCCACTACCCCTGAAGCTTCTTTACTATCTTCAATACACAAGAAAATAGTATAAAGATATCATCTCCACTTGATGGACAAGTCTGGCTCCTAAAACATTCAAAGAGTGTATGATAAAAACATTTGATGAGCACCTTGGTGATCAAACTATTCATTTAGTCTCTCAACCATCAGCACACCATAGGTGAAGAAGCATATACAAAATGCCTGGCAGCACCTGACCAAAGTTTCATTGATAGGTACAAACAAGCTGGGTGAACTCAGCAGGTTGGGCAGCATCCATTGAAATAAGTAGTCGACATTTCGGGCTGAGACCCTTCGTCAGGACTCGGCCCAAAACGTTGACTGCTCATTTCAATGGATGCTGCCCGACCTGCTGAGTTCATCCAGCTTGCTTGTACATGTTGATTTGACCACAGCATCTGCAGTACACTTTGTGTTTTCATTGATAGCACCTTCCAAACCTACAACATTCAATATCTAGGACGAGAACACCAGAACCTTAATTTTTTTTTCCCCAAATGATACATCATTATGTTCTAAAAATTTACCACAATTCTATCATTGTCATTGGGTTTATAAACAGAGACTTCCTACTCAGTAAACAGATGAGAATTTATCATACGGACTGCAGAAGGTTGTCACATTCTTGATGGCAATTAGAAATGGGTGATATGCGTGGGCTTTACAAGGAGTATACACCTAAGTTACATTACCTTTTAAAAATGTTCGAAGTAGCAACAAGAGGCAGAAATAGCATGCACACTTATAACCATATAACAATCACAGCACAGAAACAGGCCATCTTGGCCCTCCTAGTCCGTGCCGAACCCTTAATCTCACCTAGTCCCACCTACCCGCACTCAGCCCATAACCCTCCACTCCTTTCCTGTCCATATACCTATCCAATTTTACCTTAAATGACACAACTGAACTGGCCTCTACTACTTCTACAGGAAGCTCATTCCACACAGCTATCACTCTTTGAGTAAAGAAATACCCCCTCGTGTTTCCCTTAAACTTCTGCCCCCTAACTGTCAAATCATGTCCTCTAGTTTGAATCTCCCCTACTCTCAATGGAAACAGCCTGTTCACGTCAACTCTATCTATCCCTCTCAAAATTTTAAATACCTCGATCAAATCCCCCCCTCAACTTTCTACGCTCCAATGAATAGAGACCTAACTTGTTCAACCTTTCTCTGTAACTTAATTGCTGAAACCCAGGTAACATCCTAGTAAATCGTCTCTGCACTCTCTCTAATTTATTGATATCTTTCCTATAATGCACACAATATTCCAAATTTGGCCTTACCAATGCCTTGTACAACTTTAGCATTACATCCCAACTTCTGTACTCAATGCTTTGATTTATAAAGGCCAGCATTCCAAAAGCCCTCTTCACCACCCTATCTACATGAGACTCCACTTTCAGGGAACTCTGCACAGTTATTCCTAGATCTCTCTGTTCCTCTGCATTCCTCAATGCCCTACCATTTACTCTGTATGTTCTATTTGGATTATTCCTGCCAAAATGTAGAACCTCACACTTCTCAGCATTAAACTCCATCTGCCAACGTTCAGCCCATTCTTCTAACCGGCATAAATCTCCCTGCAAGCTTTGAAAATCCACCTCATTATCCACAACACCTCCTACCTTAGTATCATCGGCATACTTACTAATCCAATTTACCACCCCATCATCCAGATCATTTATGTATATTACAAACTTACTTTGGAGTATTTTTTTAACATTTTAAATAACGTCTTTTTTCCCACATTCAGGATGAATTTATGTCTACAGTGATAGAAATGTGCACATCCCTTGTGTACCTGAACATGGCTTACACTACCATTAGTGATGCTACACTAAGGACATTGTCAAAGTAAGTTGTACCATTGCAGTTCTTTCAGTAACTCTGCAAGCATATAGCTTACAACCATATCCAGCTTATTTTAGATTGATAGCACCACTTTAATTCACACTTCACTGTGATCCTACTTTCTTCCTTCTGTTGTATTTAAATATACGAGGGGTGATTGATAAGTTCATGGCCTAAGGTAGAAGGACACAATTTTAGAAGACCTATCACATTTATTTTTCAACATAGTCCCCTCCTCCATTTACACACATTGTCCAGTGGTTGTGGAGCATACAGATCTTGGACCTCCAGAAAGTGTCCACAGATGGGTAATTGAGGCCAAAGGCAGAAGGAGATGAGCTATACAGCTCTCGTTACATGCACATGCAGGTCAACTCTTTGAGTGATTATGCATAAAGTTTGAAGTTAATAACTCATCTCCTTCTGCCTTAGGCCATGAACTTACCAATCACCGCTGATGAGTTATTAACTTCAAACTTTCTGCATAATCACTCAAAGAGTTGAATTGCATGTGCAGGTAACAAGAGCTGTGTAACTCATCTCCTTCTACCTTAGGCCATGAACTTATCAATAACCCCTGCTGTGGACACCTTCTGGAGGTCCAAGATCCATATGCTCCTCGACTGCTGGACTAGGTGTATAAATGTAGGAGGGGACTATGTTGAAAAGTAAATGTGTTAGGTTTTCTAAAATTGACTCCTTCTACCTTAGGCCACAAACTTATCAATCACCCCTCGTAAATATCAATGAAGTATTAAATTGATCTGCTGTTAGGTAGATTTCTATGATGAGTGAGGGATTTGCAGTGATTCTTTTCTTCACAATGGCAAAAACTTAACATATACTACATCAAAAATACAATGCTATGATTATTATAAATTGGTACTGGGAGGATGTCAAGAACAACTGTGCTTTTGCAGTAGGATTACAAAACTCACTTTCTTTCAGATTTGAGAATATGCACATAGTGAAATTTATTCAGTTTATATTAACAATGTTTTGTTTTATAAGATATAATTTCTGAAAACAGAATCTAATTCTTACTAAAAATGCCTGAAGAACTTCAATTATTTTCAATTGGACTCTGCATGAACGACTTTCCTGGCAGGAATGGTAAAACAAATTCTATAAATAACACTGGTGTTGGGCTTAATAGTTAACAGACCAGCTCCATTTCAGATGCATACGCTCTGGACCTCTGTTAAAGATAAATGCAGGACTGGGATAGTGCATTTGTTACAAGACCTAAAACATGCCTTCAAATCTAATGTATTGTTGCTTTATAGATGAAAAGTTAACATTTGTCTTGCACTTTTTCATTTTATCTTGCCTTAGTTTGCTCTACCATTCCACAAGTAAAAAATAAAACAGAGAAATATCACAGATCTGTAAACCTGCTGTACAGCTGTTTATTTAGACTTAAGTAATCACTCAAAAGACCTACAGTGGAAATTTAACTGCATATTTCACTCCCTTGTTTCTGATTTAATTCTGCTAAAGTCTGAAGCTCATAAAATACCAGCGAAAAAAAACCTTTTATAGTAAGGGACCAGATTTCAATATCTTGATAATGCTGCAACTAAAAATCCTGCAACTTTCTTCTTTTTCCTTCAAGGTTTGGTCTAAATCTACAGTACCTGAGCCTGGCATACTCAAAGCTATTCACAAATAAAGGTTTGAATTACCTTGCCACAGGGAAGGGCTGCCACAAGCTCGTTTATCTGGACATTTCAGGTTGTACTGAGGTTGGTGTATAGAACTTCTCTGCTGCTATGAGAAACTATATTCTTCGATGGTGGCTAACAATCCCAGCTTTTAGTGGCTGGCTGAGTAATGCAGGAAGGGGGAGGGGTATTAAACCTAATGTGGAGTTAGAGAATCCCAGGCTGCCAAAAATGATTGTTCCCTCAGGCTGCTGGCAGAAATCCAAATGGTTTTCATCTTAGCATAGAAAATATATAATTGGCTCTGTTCAAAAAGAATCAGTGTAGTTGTTAAAGGCACATGCCTTTATTTTATCACATTCATCACAGTCATTTGCACCTATAAGCAATATTCAAAACCTTCTCTTCTGCTTCTTCCTCCATGTCATCTGCAATCAACCCTCCTCCCTTTTGCCTCTGCCTTCCTCTCCCCTCCTCTTCCCTCCCTTTCTCCCTTTTCACAACTTTCTCTCTTCCTCTCTCTTCCCTTCTCCTCTTCCCTTTTTTGTTACCCCTTTCTTCTTCCACTTCTTCCACCCACTGCCTTCCTAACAACCCCTGGTCAATTCCCTCTCATCTCACATAACTCCACTGTCCTCTCCACTCTTGCTCTCCCACCATCATCTTCTCCATCCAGTTCCTAATACCCCTTATCCACCTCCCACCTTCTCATTTTATACCCTCACTTTCCTCACACCCTTATCTCCCCTCCCCTCAAAAGCATCCTACAATCAGATGTCTCTTCACATCCACCTTGCTTCCAGCCCTTCCTCACATTTACGCTTCATCTTTCTTCAATTTCCACCCCAGCCTCCATCCCTTAACACCACTGCCTCCCTGTCACTCTCCTCTTCATAGCCCTTCAGCGTCATTCTCTCAATCCCTCGCAAAACAACTGCTCACACTTTAGAACCCCACCTACTCATTTTTAGCTCTACCCAACCATATTGTCTACATTCAATTCCTTCTCCCAACCACCCACATTCTTACCCACCTTCAAATCCAACTTGTCAATCCTATTCCCAATCTCCCTTCATCTGGGATCTACTTTAATCTCCCTCATATCTCCCATTAACTACATTTAAAATGCTTTACCTCTCAACACCACACACTTACACATATGCCTTATTCCCCCAGTAACCCTTTACTTCACCCCTCCATCTGCCTCCAAATTCTTCAGCTTACTTTGCTTTCTTCTCCACTTTCATGCACTTTATTTCCCATCTTCAACCACTCACTTTCCCTATTTTTACCCGCTCACTTTTGCCTTTACTCAACCCTTCAACTCCTCACCTCAAACATGGATGTAATGGCCCCTATTCCCTCCTACTTCACACCCACCTACTCCAACAGCTCTTCCTTTTTACCCCTCCACTCTTTGCCTTCGCATCCATCTCCAACCTCCCCACTCCATGCGGAGTCAAGGGATATAGAAGGCAGGAATGGGGTACTGATAGTGGATGATCAGCCATGATCACAGTGAATGGCGGTGCTGGCTTGAAGGGCTGATTGTTCATTTCCAACCACAACCTCTTTGCAATCACCCCTCTGCCTTCAACACCCTTGATTTTCAACCCTTCTCTAGTATCTTCATCCCATGAACTTCCCTGTCTTCATCTCCCATCCTATCATCACCCGCACTCCTTCTGGCTTTATACCAAATGCCCCCCATTCCATATCCTCTACTCCCATGCTTTCATCCTCAACTCTTTTCCTTCATTTCTCTCCTGTCTCATCCCCTCCCTCATACCTGCCCCTCCTTTCCTCTACCATCTTTAACCTCACCTATTCCATCTGCTTACCCCTCCACATACTCTGTCTTCATCCCAATCCCACCTTCATTCCACACCCTTGTCTCCATTCTCCTCCCATCTTCATTTCACCTCTTCTGCCTTCATCCAAACACTACCTGTGCTTCTACCCCCACCCTTCATCCCCATTCCGGTCCCCATATGCCTTCAGTGCACCTCCACCCACCTTCAGCCTCCCCTGTAACCTAACACCAATGGCAACCCATTATTTCTTATTTTTACTTTTGTTCCCTCTCTTCCATTCCTCTCTTCCACCTTCTACCAGCAAAAGACAGGGAAGCTCAAGATGTACCTAAGGCAGAAAAGCTCCATTTTCATTTTCCATATTTTTCTCTGATAGGCTAATACATTTATTTTGTTGCTGAAGGGAAACGTTTTACTTCCAGTTTAAACTCCAGTATTCCAGTCCTGCTGAAGGATTTCGGCCTGAAATGTCGACTGTACTTTTTTCCATAGATGCTGCCTGGTCTGCTGAGTTCCTCCAGCATTTTGTGTGCATTGCCCAGTATTCAAGCATGAGAAATCGAGGATACCAATGTCTTTTTTTTTGTTATATCCCTCTTTAGAATATCCTAAACTTAGTTTGAAACTTTAGTTTCTGATGAGTAGAGTGTTGCAGACCTCTCAGGAATTCACCTAATAATAGCTCACTTATCGTTACAGAAATGAGCAGGAAATAAACTTCTCAACCCCTAAGGTATATTCCAAAGTGTGGCCATTTGAAATTTATGAACAAGAATGCTACACAACTCTAGTTGAGGGCAGACATACTACTTGATTTTCTGAGTTGGCAAAATTGAATAACATAAATAATATAAAATGCTAAAAAATGCAATATGTGCTTCACAGTTTATGAAATGGTGCACTGTTGCAGTTGATTGAACTCATTCTTCACCTCCTCCGTCTTTAATCTAATTCATTGGATAAACATAACTTTCAGCAAATGACCTTAAGTGGCCAGTAAGGCACTTGTTCCGCTTGCAAGGATAAGTACCATGAGGGAGATCAGTGGGGAGGGACGAATGGACAAGGGAGTTGTATAGGGAGTGAGCCCTATGGAAGGCCAAAGTGAGGTGAGTGGAGGGGAAGATGTGCTTGGTGGTGTTATCCCGTTAGAGATGGTAGAAGTTATGGAGAATTCTATGCTGGATGCAGAGGCTGGTGGAATGGTAGGTGAGGATAAGAGGAACCCTATTCCTGGTGGGTTGGCAGTTTGATAGGGTGAGGGCAAACGTGTGAAATGGAAGAGATGCAATTGAGGGCCACATTGATGGTAGAGGAAGGAAAGCCCCTTTTTTTGTAGAAGGGAGCATTTTGTTAGTTCTGGAATGAGAGCAAATGCGGCAGAGGCAGAGGAATCGAGAGAAGGGGTGGCTTCTTTACAAGTGACAGGGTGGGAAGAGGTATAGTTCAGGTAGTCATGAGAATCAGTGGGTTTATGAAAGATTTCAGTAAAAAGATTTCCAGCATCTGCAGATTTCTTGTTTGTAATTTGACCAAAGATTTCTCAGTCTAAAAATAATACATTTCTTAAAGTGATAAAAACCAATGTGACATCTGATGTCTATGTTACTTTCCTATCATTAAAAAACAATTATCTAAAATAACTCTATATAATACATTTTTCACAAAATATTTCAGATACATTGAGTAATGGACTGTTCTTTCAGACTTAGTCAAGGCACTGTTGTCAAGCTGTAATGATCTCTCTGCAAGGTTACTGAGCGTCCTTTAGAATTTCCATATCTCTTTCTGGGGCAAGCTTATTTGGTCAACCTTTTTGATATTGTAGTTGTTCCTACGATATGAGAAAGCTTCCATCCTGATTTTGTATGAGCTAGTGTTTTGTGTGTGTCAAGTCTCCACTATCTTCAGCTGTGTTTGCTTATCCTTTTTTAGACTATTTCAATTTGTCTTTCTGTACTTAACTGCACATCTGGTTCGGCATTGTTTCCATTAGTAAGTGCACACTTCCACTTTTAATTCAGATCACCTTGATTTCTTTGTAAAGGCTTGTTCTCTTTCTGTCTTGCCCAAATCACCTACTGTAGATTCTACATTTTCTCAGCCTGCTAGACAGCCACATCAGGTCCTGCATCAGTGGCCAGTAGATTGGACTTTGCTTTGTAATCTTCATTAAGTTTTCAGCACCTCTTTCATTCGTGAAACAGGCTTGGTTAAGCATGCCTACATTCTCCCTAAGCATTTTGATGCTCAGTGATGGGACTTCAAGGCAATGATCTGAAGTGTTTTGTGATTACAGTGAACAAATGCAATCCTCTACAGGCATATTGGGGTAAATCTTTTCATCTCAAGATCAAAGCTTCTCATTTTGTGAATAATGCATCTTTACATCTGTCAGAGTTCCTTTCTGTATACCAGTGGCTGATCCCAGACTTACTTTTAGGACACCTGCCTGCTTATTCAGTTCCTTATTATTATCAAAATATTGTATGACAGCCTGTCTACTTGATCTTTTTGATGGTGTGTTTATGAACAGATGTGCTCATAAACAAAATATAGTCTTCTATAGATGTGTAGTGAGAGTATATTGATTGGCTGCATCACAGCACCAATGTTCTTGAATGTAAAATCCCATAGAAAGTAGTAGGTAAAACTCTGTCCATCATAGGTAAAGCCCTCATCACTATTGAGCACATCTACTCAGAGTGCAGCATCCATCATCAAGGACCCCCACCATTCAGGCCATACTTTCTTCTTGCTGTTGACATCAGGAAGAAGGTACAGGAGCTTCAGGACCCACTCCACTAGGTTCAGTACAGTTATTACCCCTCAACCATCAGGCTTTTGAACCTGAGGGGATAACTTCACTCAACCCACTACGACCAATGGGCCACTTTCAAAGACTATTCATTTCATGTTCTTGATATTTATTATTTATTTATAATTATTATTTTCATTTTGTATTTACACAGCTTGTTATCTTTTACACATTGTTGGTTTGTCCATCTTTCATTGGTTCTGTAGTGTTCCTTTGTATTTACTGTGAATACTACGGCTAACGGACTCGTGCAGAGCAAACAACCTGTCTCTGAATGTGAACAAAACAAAAGAGATGGCTGTTGACTTCAGAAGGGAACGAAGTGACCACTCCCCGCTGAACATTGACAGCTCCTCGGTAGAGATTGTTAAGAGCACCAAATTTCTTGGTGTTAACCTGGCGAAGAATCTCACCTGGTCCCTCAACACCAGCTCCATAGCTAAAAAAGCCCAGCAGCGTCTCTACTTTCTGCAAAGGCTGAGGAAAGTCCATCTCCCACCCCCCATCCTCATCACATTCTACAGGGGTTGTATTGAGAGTATCCTGAGCAACTGCATCACTGCCTGGTTTGGAAATTGCACCATCTCAGATCTCAAGACACTGCAGCAGATAGTGAAGTCAGCTGAGAAGATGATCGGGTCTCTCTTCCCGCCATTACGGACATTTACACTGCGCGCTGCATCTGCAAAGCAAACAACGTTATGAAGGACCCCACGCACCCCTCGTACAAACTCTTTTCCCTCCTGCGGTCTGGGAAAAGGCACCAAAGCACTCAGGCTCTCACGACCAGACTGTGTAACAGTTTCTTCCCCCAAGCTATCAGACTTCTCAATACCCAGAGCCTCCCTAGACTGACACCTTACTGCCCTATTGTCTTGTTTATTATTTATTGTAATACCTGCACTATTTTGTGCTCTTTATGCAGTCCTGGGTAGGTCTGTAGTCTAGTGTAGTTTTTTTTTCCCTGTGTTGTTTTTTCACATAGTTCAGTCTAGTTTTTGTACTATGTCATGTAACACCATGGTCCTGAAAAAACGTTGTCTCATTTTTACTATGTAGTGTATCAGCAGTTATAGTCGAAATGACAATAAAAGTGACTTGACTTGAATGTGCACAAAAATATATACTTTATCCTTCTTAAGCCCTCACATCAGGAAATTTTTGATAGTTGATGACCCTCAGAAAGCATAGTACCCATGCATTATCCATCGGGATTAACATCTTTCCTAACTTGACTTCAGTTGGATTTGGGTTCTGGCTATCTCTGGTGGATGTACCCTGGAACTTCAGTTTATGTTTGTTCTGTTGCTTCTCCCCATTTCTGCCTATCAGGATGCATTCTATACCCTAATTTTCATAAACAAAAAGTAACAGAAAAATAGAGAAAATTTCAACACCTACATAATTTCCAAGGTAAAAAAAAACACATGGTTCAGCTGAGAATTGATAAAACACATTTTTAACACAAAAGGGATTTGGTTACCTATTGTCATAAATGACATGGACATCAGCCAATCATGAGTACTTCAATAATTTAGACAGTATTTAAATCACAGCCTTTCATGATGAAATAAATTAATGCATTTCTGATTAATCATGTTTTGTCTTTTAAAGGCTCAATTTTAACTCATTAGGCAAGCAGGCACTGGATAATAAATAAACTTCTTGGCTCACCATCATAAACTTCAGTCACAATTATCTCCCAAGTCCCATTTTAACATGACCTATCAGTTACACATTCCTAATTATCAGGGAAAAGGGTGGTAGACATTATTTGCATTAGTGAGGCCTTTGACAAAGTCCTCCATGGTAGACTGGTCCAGAACGTCAATGCACATAAAATCCAAGCCAAGCTAGCAAATTGGATCTATAGTTGTTTTGGCAGTGCACTGTGACATTAGTGGAGTTATGCCTATCTGATCGGAAGTCTGTGATCATTGATTGGAAATCTATGATACTGTAAAAAATGGTGCTAGGGCTTCTATTGTTCATGATATATATTAACAATTTGGATATGAATGTAGGTTTATTTAGTAATTTTGCAGATGACATGGAAGTTGCTGGTATGAATAACGAAGAGGTTGTTTAAAGCTACAGTAACATATAGAAAGTGAGCAAAAAAAAGATGGAATTTAGTCCCAACAAGTGTAGTGAAGCGTTTTGGGAAGTCAAATAAGGATAGGTTATATACAGTAAATGGCCACGCTCTAATAGGTGTTGATAAATAGAGAAACCTTGGGGTAAAGATCCAGAGTTCCATGAAAGTGGGAGTACTGGAAGATAGGTGGTGGAGTAAACGTACTGTAAGATTCAAAGTACATTTATTATCAAAGTACGTATGCAGTAAACAAATCATCTTCCCACAGAAGACCACGAAACAAAGAAAACCTGTTCAAAGAAGAAACATCAACCTCCCACCCCCCCAACATGCCAAAAACAAATCACACAAATGGTTAAAAAAAAGAGAAAAACACAGAATATAAAACGCAAAATCAAAAGATTCTCATCTTAATCAGCTCAGATCAGTTCAGTTCAAACTAGCACTGTGTATTATCTGCAGGTCACTCTGATCAAAATCACACAAAATAGCAACAAAGAAAAGGAGTGACCAGCAACCAGAAACGGATCATAACTTGAACTACAGAGTCCATCCACAAACTGTTTTGGTTAGATCTTGCCCAAGACCCAGGTCTCCAGCAACATTGAAAGGGAGAGAGAGACATGAATGCAGGGAGAGAGAGAAATAGAGAGAGAGAGAATGAATCACATGCAGACACCTTCCTCTGGCAGCAGCAAGCAAGATGGTGATAGACAGCACAGAACATCCGTTCATCTTCTGCTCACTCCTAATTAGTTCAATCTTCTTTGACACAATATCGGCAAGATTGGGAAGAAATATAATCGGTTATTGACTCACGCCCCATCTCCAGGCTTTGAGGACACACTGTGGTTTCAAGCTTCACAGAACACTCTTGGAGACAGTAAAGGGCCAGGTTGTTCAATTGACCTGAAAACACCCCACCAAAATTTAGATCACAGGTTCCAACAGTAGCAGAACCACCTTTGAAAGAAAGACAAGACGTAAAAGAGGCAAAAGCAGTAGTCTTGTGAACTGCCGCCCTTGGTTGGGTTGTTTGCTGGTGCCATCTTCTTTCATGTATGCAATCATGTCATTAGCCAAAGAATAGAATATAAAACTTGAAACATCATGTTGCAACTTTTCAAAACACTGTTTAGATTGCACTTGAAGCATTGCATTATGCTAAAGAAAGAATGTGAATGTGCTGAGCAAGGTGCATGGAAGGTGTACTAGGATTCTGCCAGGGTAGGAGGATTTCAGCTATAAGGAGAGATTGGGTTTGTTTTCCCTGGTGTTTTCCCTGGATCATAGGAGGCTTAGAGCTGACCTGAAAGAGATATACAAACTCATGATAGGCAGATTCAGCCACAATGTGCAAGATACAGTCACAATGTGGCATCAGTGTTGAGGATAATTGTGATGGAGATTTTATTTCTTATTTTTACTGATTGCAGTCTGATGGTTAGGAAGTCAAGGATCCTGGTGCAAAGGGAGGTCTTGAGTCCCAGATCCAGGAGTTTGAAGAAGTATTTGTATGGAATTATTGAAATATTGAAAATTGGAAGTATTGAAGGCAGAGCTGTAGTTAATAATCAATAGTCTAATGTAGGTGTTTTTATAGTTCCGATGCTCCAGAGATAAGTGTAAGGCTAGGAAGATGGCACCTGCCATGAATGTATTTCAATAGTAGGCAAATGGCAGTGGGTTAAGGTTGTCTGGGAGGCTGGAAGCAATTCTCAAAGCTCTTCCTGATGGTGGATGTCAAAGCCACTGGGTGCTAGTCATTAAGGCATTTACCTTATTTTTCTTTGGTACTTGTCTTCTCTAAAATACAATGCCTCACACTTAGCTGAATTAATCTCCATTTACTCTCCTTGGCCCTCTTACCCAGCTGATCAAGATCCCTCTGTAATTCCTGATAATCATCTCCACTGTCCACAACACCAATAACTTTAGTGTCATCTGCAATCTTATTAGCCATCCTTTGTATATTCTCATCCAAATCATTGACATGCAGTAGATGACAGATAGCAATGGGCTTAGTGCCTGCTCCTGGAAGTACCACTAGTCACAGGCCTAAAGTTCAAAAAATTAATCTTCTGCCAAAACACTTTGGCAGAAATTCCTACCATTAAGCCAACTTATCCATTTATCCAGTGAGTAACACACCATGGATTTCATGTGATCTAGCTTTCCACTGCAGCCTACCATGCAAAATTTTATCGAAGTCCTTACTGAAGTCCATATAAATACATCTTCCGCTCTGATCTTATTGACCTTCTTGGCTACTCCTTCAAAAAAGTTTGTTTGAATGATCCTGCAGGTTTTAACTGAGAGCTTCCCACCCATGAGGATTGTTCTAGCAAAACACAAATGAGCTCTTTATTATGGCTGGTTTTCCAATTTCCTTTGATTACTTTCTCCAGTCTTCACAACCTGGCACACATTAAGCAGTAGGAACAACAAATTGGCTCATACTTGTTTCTCAAACAGAGCTTAGAGTATATTCTGTCATTGGGGTATGCTGTTTCTTATTTTCATTTAGGGAGTGAAATTCTTCTGTTAATTAATTTTAGCAAGAAAACCAGTATTACAGATGGAACAGAACTTCATTCTTCTTTCATTTGATACCAAAGGAATCATGTAAAAGAAGAATCACTTAAATATTTACTACAGTTTTGCAGATTTAGCCTTTTAACTTACTTTAAAGATATCAATTTACATTTGAACAACCTAACTGTTCACATGGCATACATCCTGTCTTTATAATGATGATGTGAGCTCCGTCCTCCTGGACCATGATTATGTGTCAGATAAACACTGATGGTCCTGGGCAGTGAATGGAAACTAATGTGGGCTTTGTATCCTGATTTCCTTTGCATTTCAGTGCTCATGGTAAGGCTTGCGCCAGGTGCTGGAAGCAGTCAGGCAAATATTGGAGGGCTTATTCAAATAAGGTAGTAAAAGTAGTATTGTGAATGACATTTTCTTTTATGACTGCCTTAGCAAGGCTGGGCACTAGTCGTAATAGCATTTTATTGTATCAATATGGCTAGGTTTAAGAAGTGATGTTGACCTGTTGCTAGTAATAAAATTTTGCCAGTGCAAAACAGAAACAGGTCCTTCAGACCACTTAGTCCATGGCCACTGCCAAGCATCCATTTACTCTAATTTTACACTAATGTTTATTTAATATTCCCCATATTCAGTCAGGTTCTCCTGCTCATCTACACTCTGGGGATAATGTAATGTGGCCAACTAACTCATCTTTGGGAAGAAGGGAGAAAATTGGAGCACCCAAGGGAAACCCATGCAATCACAGGAAGAATGTACAAACTATTGTACAGACAACACTGGAGGACAGAGTTGAACCTGGATTGCTACAGCTGTGAGGATTAACTTTTTTCAGTATGTTCACTAGCGAACATTTTATTAATCCAGCTGGCAGCCAACCCCTTTTGAAGGAAGTGTATTTGTCTTAGTAATTGGACTCATTCTTTGATCTTTAGCTCTCTGTAGGAGTTTCCCTGATGCAAGCAAATGAAAGCTATATAAAACCAGCCCCAGGAAGTTTCCTGAACTTAAACAACAGCTTCTGCCACTGTATTTATGATTATGTCGCTTCCTAAGAAGAGTATTCTGTGTGTTTTGCAAATTATTTGTTGACATACTGATTAAAAGGCATATAGAGAAAGATGTTTCTACTTGCTAGTTGCCAATCTAAATTGTCAGCGAACACAAAGCACCTTTTTAACAAAAAATCATATTGTTGTTTAAACTGATATACTCAAACAAAATGTATTTACATTAACTTAGGTTTAAGTTATGTTTTATGTATTTTTTGTTTGTTTAGATTTCAGTGAGAGGCTTTAAGTCATTAGGAATTGCTTGCAATAAAATTGAACACCTTGTTATCAATGATATGGCAACACTTACGACCAACTGCATCACAGTAAGTGCGGTATAAATTTATCAACTATATAATAATAATAGTGTTTCTTTTATTTGTTAATTGAACCAAAATACTTCGTATTGTTTTAAAAAATTAAGTAAGAATATTTGTTTGAGATGTCCTGTTTGCTTCAAAAGAATGAACCTGAATCACAAGAAGCAAATACTGCAGATTCTGGAAACCTGAAATAAAAACAAAATAGTTGGAAGTATTCAGGAAGCCAGGTGACATCTGTGGAGAAAGTAACTCAGTTAACGTTTCAGGTTGTTGACCTATCATAACGATTTTTGAACTTTTTTCAGATTTGATGGAATTTCATTAAGCTGAAATATTAATTCATTTTCTACCTCCATGAATGATATCTGATTTTCTGAGTTTTTCCAAAGCTTTCTGTTGATAGGCAGTACCTGCACCCGAAAAATTATCTCTTTTTTGATAAAAAAAAAGCCTTCAACATAAAGAGCCAACATATTTTTTTACTCTGTTTTCTTTCTCAATGGCATCATTGCCTCTTCATGTGTGATGCCCACATTTAGAAATCAACTTTCCTCAATAATGCTTCTCTAAATTATCCTTTTACAATTTGTTATTACAGAATCTGACATCATGAGTTTCAGCTCTTACTTTCCAAGTTCCTTGTTGGCTGCTGCTCAGTTCATTTCTACCTTTGACTTATTATTTTACTGTTTTCTATATCAGGCAAAATTTTGCAATGTTGCCTTATGGAATTGGCAGGTAAAACTATCATTTCCTTTCATCATGTCTGTTGGTTTCCTAATAAGCCACAATCATTATTAATATATGTACTTACTAGAAGTCACAGAATCTTATCCTATAGTTTCATAGTTATTCAAAGTTCTGAATTTATTATCAGAGTACATAATGTCACCACCTAGAACCCTGGGATACTTTTTCTGCAGTCATGCTTAGCAAATCTATAGAACAGTAATTGTAAACAGGATCAATGGAATACAAACTCTGTAAATGCTGATATAAATAAATAACAATAAATAATGTGCATGAAATACCAAGCTAAAAGAGTCGTTAAATGAGTGTAGTTCTCCCTTTTGTTCAAGAGCCTGATGATTGAGGGGTAGTAACTGTTCTTAAGCCTGGTGGTGTGAGTCCTGAGGCACTTGTACCTTCTACCAAATGGCAGCAGTGAGAAAAGTACATGGCCTGGGTGGTGAGGACCTTTGATAATGGATGCTGCTTTCCTATGGCGCTGTTTCATGTGGATGTGCTCAATGGTTGTGAGGGTTTTACCTATGAGGTACTGGCCAAATCCACTATCTTTTGTAGGTTTTTTCTGCTCAAAGGCATTGGTGTTCCTGGACCAGGTTGTAATGCAGCTAATCAGCCAGTCAGTTCACTAAAGACATTGAATATGGATCTTTTGCTAAGCCAGTGAATATCTGCATTATTTCTGTTATTGATTTCCTATAAGATAGCTAATGTAAAAATCAGTATACCAGACAAGTTTGGGGAAAGGGCTGGTTTCTGAGTGACAGCAAAAAGAAGCGCTGATTATTGTCTCTCCTGAGCCGTCTTGCCAAACTACTGGGGCCAGTTTGGAGTGACTATGTTGTCCATCAATAATCTTCAGGCAAGTACCAAGAGCTGGATCATCCCTAGGCTAGCAGCATCAGGTGCTGTATAGTTGTGCGGGCAGTAGATCGAGTTTTGTAGGAATAATTTCTTTTTTTAAAAAATCAGCTTTGGTATAGGCTGTTTGTTAAGCATCCACTCTTAGAAAATCTGATGATACAGGCTGGTACTTGATGATACTTGTTTTGTTCAGGGAGCACAATTTCATGAAAAAACCCTGAACAAGAACAATATCACTTATTAATGAATTCTAGGATATCCTGGTTGAGATTCAAGTTATCTTTAATCCATTTTGGGAGCATGAATCATAAAAACAAAATATCTGATCTTTTTGAGTCCAAATTTCAGCAAGCAGGTTCATCATGGACTAATTTCTTAATAGGTTAAGCAGAAGTGTTGATAAATTTTGATTGCCATTTGACATGATCAACTGGTAAGTAACCGTTTACAAGTGTTTATTGAAAGATTAAAATATATATTTTAAAGTCATTTTCATATTTTCATAACAGTTTATTATATTTCCATACCAGATGATTACATTTACTGTGAACTTAAAAAAGTAGGCACAAATTATTTTTCAGACTTTAATGTGTTGAGATACAATGCATGCATGTAGAATCATAGAGTCAGAAAAATACAGCTCAGAAATCGGTCCTTTGGCCCATCTAGTCCATGCCAAACCATTTAAGATGCCTACAGCCATTGACCTGCAGCCAGACTGTAGCCCTCCATACCTGCACGATCCATGTGCCTATCCAAACTTCTCTTAAACATTGAAATTGAGCTTGCATGCACCACTTGCTCTGGCAGCTCATTCTAACTCACATAACCCTGCCGAATGAAGAAGTTTCTCCCTGGTTCTCCTTAAACTTTTCACCTTTCACCCTTAACCCATGACCTCTAGTTGTAGTCGCACCCACCATAGATGGAAAAAGCCGGCTTGCATTTACCCTATCTATACTTTTCATAACTTTGTATACCTCTATCAAATCTCCATTCAATCTTCTTTGTTGCAAGAATAACGTCCATTTAAAACAGAGATGCAAAGAAATTTCTTTTACCAGAGGGTGGTAAATTTGTGGAATTTATTACTACAGGCAGCTGTGGAGGCCAGATCATTGGGTGTATTTAAGGCAGAGCTTGATAAGTTCTTGATTGGACATAGTATCAGAGGTTATAGGGAGAAGGCTGGAGAGTGGGGCTGAGGAGAGGAAAAAAGGATCAGCCATGAATGAATGGTGGAGCAGACTCGACAGGCCAAATTTCTGCTGCTATGTCTTTTGGTCTCATTATCAACAGTTTTGGGCCCCAAAGGATCTCAGAAAGGATTTGTTGTCATGCTGTCCAGAGGAGGTCCACAAGTATGATTCTGGGAATGAAGGGGTTAACATGTGAGAAGTGTTTGGTAGCTTTGGGCCTGTACTCACTGAAATTTAGAAGAATGCAGGGGGATCCCATTGAAACCTAGTGAAAATTGAAAGGACTAGATAAGGTAGATATAGAGAGGATGTTTCCTATGGTGGGGGTATCCAGAACTACAGGGCTTAGCCTCAAAATTGAGAGGCGACCTTTTAGAACAGAGGTAAGGAGAAATTGTTTTAGCCAGAGTGTGGTGAATCTGTGGAATGCTATGCCACAGACTGCAATGGAGGTCAAGTCTGTGGGTACATTTAAAGCAGAAGTTGATAGTTTCCTGATTGGTGAGGGCATCAAAGGATATGGCAAGAAGGCAGATGTTTGGGATTGAGTGAGATTCAGGATCAGCCATGATGGAATGGCAGAGCAGAGTCAATGGGCTGAATGGCTCTTATTTGACCATATCAGTATTAATCTGATTAACTGTTAGCAACATATAAGTGGATAATCTCTTATATTCTATAGTCATAATTTCCAGTGAGATTCACCATTGATAAGGAGCTGCAAATCACAACTCATGCACCACAATTACTGCTGAAAGGAAATTTCCAAAGATTGGAGAGATTTCAAAGAGTGAGGATTTACTGGTACAAGAAAAACTGGACTGTTAACCATTATGATGATGGGTCAAATTATATAGCCCTTTAATTTAGAAATATCTGCTGAACAGAAAAAAATATGTTGGACCATAGAAAAAATAAAATGCATATACCTGTACTCAAAATCTGATAAAAATAGAGAAAACTGAAAAAAAAACTCAGTAGATCAAGGCAGCATCTATGGAAAGCAAAATGGAGATTATAGAATCAATATCCTAACAAAAGACCTTCAACTGAAGTAACTCTGTTTCTCCTTTCACAGATGCTGTTTGAACTGCTGAGTATTTACAGCATTTTTTTCTTTTATATCTTGGATATTAAGTCATCTGTTGTGTTCTTTAATTGAAAACTAAAGAAGGAATGTTACATACAAAAATAATTCCTGGATAGATTATTTTCAAATCCCTTTTCTTCTATGAAAACTATTCCAAACATATTTATATGGGTGGTCATCAATCTGAAATATCAATTCTGTTTCTCTCTGCATAGATACTGCCTGACAAAATTGAGATTTTACATTATTTTATGCCTTTCAGCATCTGCATTGTTTTGCTTTTTAATTACTAATCCAATCTTTTATTTGTTTTCCTTTTTTTAATCACCAAAAAACCTAGTAATAATGCTGACCATTATTTTTTCTTTAAGGCTATGGTTGACTACTACAATAACCTCACAACCGTTACACTTCTTGGCTCGCCGCACATATCTGATACAGCTATTAAAGCACTTGTCCAAGGCAGCAAGCTTACCACATTTAAAACTGAAGGTTTGACAAATTATGAAATACCTTATGACATCAAATACTTCTACAAATTACTTATTTGATAGAACCCTTAATAGAATTACTCCAAAAGAACTTTTGGACTATAACTCTTCTGTTTTGCCACAATAGGTAATAAACGTATAACTGACACAAGCTTCAAAATCTTCAGCACCAGTTGCCCAAATTTGAATCATATCTATGTAGCAGACTGCTCAAGAATAACAGACAACAGCTTGAAATTCATATCAACACTGAAAAATATTATTGTGTTGAATATTTCAGACTGTATGAGGTAATATTGCTAAATAAACTTCTGCCTATTTAGGACTCTTCAATAACCTGTTATGATCTATTTTTTCCAATCCAAAAAGATATTACAGTTATAATGTTTAAAATAATTTAGTGTTAATGGTCTAGAATGATGGCATTTATTAACTGGGTTAGATTTCATTAAGTAGTCAAATTTTCTTTTTAGGCACTAATAGGTTAGGTTTTCCAATCTCATCAAATTCTCAGCTTACTTCTTTTGAGTGCTGACTCTGTCTAATAGTTAAGGAGTACATTTTTCATGAGTTCATTTGGATAATCAAAGAAGCTTGCTGGTTTCAGAACTGGGATGTCCAGCACTGCAATAATTCTTGAAAACTGCTATCATCAAAAGGGAGCAAAATGACATACGGACAAGGTGTACTTGAGCAGAGAGCTGTGAGAGATCCATAATTTGAAGATATAATCTATAATTACTATTGAAGAAAGTAGAACAAAAGAAAATACTTTCTTACGAGACTGAGAGAATCTCTTATTAGACCAGCTATGTACCTTTTATGGGTGGAGACTGAGTGAGGTAGCAGATTCTCATATTGTAAGGCTGTAGGAAAAAAGAAGACAGAGTCCCATAACATTCCATTGGGTCAGCACTCCTGAAAGAAAGCAAAACCATCAAAACCAGATGGGAGGAGTACTTCCATACATTCCTGAATCATGAGTAAACCATGTCAATTGCCAATGTTGAAACCATCTCTCAACACGCTGAATGAAGGTTATCTATAACCTTGCCTACAAACAAGTAGAAAACATGATCAAGTACATTATCTATACTGTATCGGACTATATACTAGCTGAGGTTTTCAAGACTGAAGTTAACAAACTGGTATGGAAGTTCTTTAAACATTTTTTTCCCCAAATCTTTAGATTCCAGTATTTCAGTTGTAAAATTTCCAATATTGTCACTAAGAAAATAAATATGTTAGAGTGTGAAAATGACCATTGTTTCTCCTTACATGAAAAGTGTTGCTTGTATACTCTTATAGCTTTTCACTTGCCTTTGCTGAGGGAATCTTAATGCATTTGTTTGACTTTGCCACGTGTCAACTAATAGAATTTTAGTTGCCTGCCAAATTCAGGAAAAATGTTGGGAATAAAATCAGGATCTGAACATGACAGTGTGGCACAGAGGCATAGCAGTGAGTTTAATACTTTAAATCACCATGATTGGTGTTCAATTCCCGCTGCTGCCTGTAAGGAGTTCTTACGTACTCCCCATGACTGCGTGGGTTTACTCCAGGTGATTTGGTTTCTTTACATGTTCCAAAGGTGTACAAATTCGTAACGGTTAGCAATTTGTGTGTTGATGCTATATTGGCTGCAAAACCATGGTGACACTTGTGGGCTGTCCCTAGTTCATATTTGGACTATGCTATCCTACTATGAAACCACTCACTCATCTTCCCAAGGCTTGGTGCATAGTCCACTATAAATAACTATTAAGGGATTGATGAATAACAGAGCAATGATGTCCTAAGCGTTCTATACACAATTTGTGTAATAGAGTTCAGTTGATTATCATATTGGTGCACTGTTTCATGCTATGAGGAACTTAGTATGAATAAAGCAACATGGCTAAAAATACAGAAGATAATAAGGAAAAAATACTCAGAATTTAAAAGTATGGCCTTGGAATTCTAGTAGACACAAAAGGTGTTCTTAGTAAATGCAAGGGTAAGGTAACAAGTTTTTACAGCTACTTTGAAATTGCTGTTGGCAGCTTATAACTGTATGCAAATGTTATGCTGTTTTCTTTATTTTTAAAGATTGCTGTATGTCTATAGTGATGTGTTAAGTATGTTTATGCCTGTATATGAATAACATGGATATGCTTTGTATGGTAGTATCACTGATGCAGGTATACGAAGCTTTTTGGAAGGGGCTTCAGGTCAAAAACTTAGAGAACTGAACATCAGCAACTGCATCTTAATTACTGATTTATCACTACTGAAAATCGCACAGAGGTATGCAACATGGTACATAATTACCTTATAAATAAAGTTCCATTTACTTTTATAGAATGTTAAAAATCTGATAATTTAATGTTCAAGATTGCAATATAACTGTCCCAGGAGTTCTGAGTGATGATCCTTCCCAAAACAATATAGTCTAAGTTTCCCCAAAAATGCTCCACAGGGAGAATGGTGCTATCCTGTGAGAGATGACTCTGTTAGGGAAGTACACAGTGTGTACAAAACAATTCACTTCAGGTAAGATCAATCTTCAAATGCATAATATTGAAAAAAAAGCAAAGTTTTAGAATTGAATTTTTGCCTGTATTTGAGTAATGCAGTGGGAGTACAGATGCAAGTCCAATTTTTGATTATTCGCACTGTGATTCTGGATATGAAAGTTGAAAGGAACTTTCAGATACTCACAGAACTACAGCAATTTATCATTCACTGGGTAAAAAGAATTTGAGGCACTACCTGGGAAAAGCATGAACAAAATAGACATAAAAGGACTGTATGGTACTTCATTGTTGTTTATGTGGTATTTGACATGGATGAGTGTATAAATCTAGTTTGTAAAGTTGATTTGTTTGGTTTTTATTCATTCGTTGTTGTTAAACAGACCCTGAAATGGTCTGCAATGGGTAAAGACCATAAGACATAAGACATAGGAGCAGATTCAGGATATTTGGCTTTTTGAGTAGGAAGGTGAGAGTTGTAGTTTGTTGAGGAATTGAGATTATAATCAGTGAAGTCAAAATCTGATCAGTAGGTAATGGATAATCAACTGAAAAGGGAAAACCCAACTTTAGTCCCAGTTTTTCCTCTTCCTTTTCTTTCCATCCCCATCTCCAAAGGAGATCTGAAACCATTTTCTGAGCTGAAATGCTAATTTCACTTCACTCAAGGAGGGAATGAAGCAAAAGACAAGAAATTAGAGGCCAGTTGGTCTGATCTCAGTGGTTGGGAAGATGTTGGAGTCGATTGTTAAGGATGTAGTTTCAGGGTTCTTGGAGGCACATGATAAAATAGGCCATAGTCTGCATGGATTCCTTCAGGGAAATTCTTGCCTGACAAATCTGTTGGAATTCTTTGAAGAAATAACAAGCAGGGTATACAAAGCAGAACAGGTGGATGTTGTGTACTTGGGATTGCACATGAGGCTGCTTAACAAAAGCCAATGGTAGTACAGGAAAGATACTAGCTGACTGTCAGGTTGCAGAGTGGCTGATTGGCTGCCGGTGATGAGTGGTGTTTCTGCAGTGGTCAGTGCTGAGACCACTTCTTTTACCTCGTATGTCAATGATTTGGATGACAGAATTGATGATTTTGTGGCCAAGTTTGCAGATGATACAAAGATAGGTGGAGGGACAGGTAGTGTTGATGAAGCAGGGAGGCTGCAGGAGAACTTAGACAGATTAGGAGAATTGGCAAAGAAGTGGCCGATGGAATAAAGTGTTGGGAAGTGTGTGGTCATGCACTTTGGTAGAAGGAATAAAAGCATAGTCTAATTTCTAAACAAGGAAAATTCTGAGGTGCAAAGGAACTTGGGAGTCCATGTGCAGGATTCCCTAAAGGTTAATTTGCAGGTTGAGATGGTGGTGAGGAAGACAAACACAATGTCAGCA
This sequence comes from Hypanus sabinus, assembly GCF_030144855.1. Taxonomy (NCBI): domain Eukaryota; kingdom Metazoa; phylum Chordata; class Chondrichthyes; order Myliobatiformes; family Dasyatidae; genus Hypanus; species Hypanus sabinus. The sequence goes on from NC_082718.1 coordinate 17,528,932, forward strand.
TTAATTTCAAGAGGACTAGAATATAACAGCAAGGATGTAATCCTGAGGTTTTAAAAGGCACTGGTGAGGCCTTACTTGGAGTATTGTGAGCAGTTTTGAGCCCATTTTTTAAGAAAGGATGTGCTAGCATTGGAAAGGGTTCAGAGGAGATTCATGAAAATGAAAGCTTATCATATGAGGAGTGATTGATGATTCTGGCCCTTTACTCACTGGAATTTAGATAAACGAGGGGGAATCTTATTGAAATCTATTTAATGTTGAAAGGCTTAGATAGAGTGGATGTAGAGAGGATGTTTCTTCTGGTGGGGGAGTCTAGGACTAGAGGGTACAGACTCAGAATAGAGAGATGTTTATTTAGAATGGAGACGAGGAGGAATTTATTTAGCCAGAGGGTGGTGACTCTGTGGAATTCATTACCATAGGCGGCTGTGGAAACAAGATCATTGGACCAATTTAAGGTGGAGGTTGATAGGTTTTTGATTAGTCAGAACATAAAAGGTTACAAGGAGGAAGCAGGAGAATGGGGGTTGAGAGGAAAATAATGAAGTGGCAATGGACCAAATGGTTTAATTCTCCTCTTGTGTCTTATGGTCTTATGTGACTCCTGGATTTGCACCACAAAACAGACAACCACTATTTCAAGGCTTCCTCTGCTATACACTACAAAGTGCATTCACAGCTGAGCTAATAGTAGAACTGTTGTGTGTATACTGTCTGTATGATGACATTGTAAGAATCAGCTGCTTACAGATAGGTTCAATTGTTGATCTAAATTTTGCACTGGAGTCAAGAGTCAGAGAGTGAGAAGATATTACATTTCTTCTGGTAACTACTCTTCAGGTTGGAATAATGGCTTACGTTAAATAGTACAATATTAAAATGTATGATTGCCAATTGTGATGACTGTTGTGATGTTCTGTGCAGTCAAGAAATTTGTAAATTCAGGGAATGAAAGTCCTTGTAAATATTCATCACTGAAATGTAATATCCTAATGGCATTGTGGAGTGCACACTTTGGGACTGTGCACTATTGGGAAGCTTGCAATTGCTTATGCTGTCTGCTCTATGACAAATGGGAAATAGATATACTTCCCTTTTCTGCAGCAGAATGTCTATGAAATCTGTGAAATGTTACATTTACAGTATTTCCTGCACATGAGGGGCTGAAAAATGATGGCCACCGTAACTTTTAAAGCTCAGTAAGTAGCATATTTTCAGATTCCCAAAGTTTCTTCAGAAGTATTCTTCAACAACTTTATTGCTCTGTTCTCCATTCCCCCTTCTCATTTTATTTTTATTTTACTGAAATACAGTGCAGATTTGGCTCTTCCAACTCTTCAAGCCATGCTGCCCAGCAATCCCCCGATTTAATTCCAGCCTAATCACAGGGACAATTTACAAGGACCAATTAACTAGCATGTCTTTGGACTGTGGGAGGAAACCGGAGCAACCAGAGGGAACCCATATGGTCACACGGAGAATGTACAAGTTCCTTACAGGCAGTGGCAGAAATTGAACCCACATTGACTGTGTTGTAAAATGTTGTGCTAACCACTACACTACAATGCCACCCAGAAGTTTAAGAGATCTCTGGTACACATCTCTGGTACCAATATTTTTGTGCTGAATTTTGAAATGACCATGGACTTAATTAATTTTGTTAAAAAGTTGTTAATTTTGTTAAAAAGTTAAAAAGTTATGTAGGTGACTAGAAAAGTGAGGCATCATCATGTCCTCTTTGCCCTGGCAGAGGGACCATTGAACACATCTTTGGCAGCTGCCCAAAAGCCTTGAGAGAAGGATGCTATCACTGGTGCCATGACAAGATGCTGAAAGGAGTGGCAGAAAGTATCTCATCAGCCACTAACAAAAGAAGCCCATAGCCTTTGTCAAAGCTGGAGACCAACCACAACCTCAGCCCAGGTTACTGGCAGGCTTGCCACTGTGTGACTGGCAATTGAAAGTCAGTCTTATCAAGCAATTAAAGTTCCCTGACTTCATTGCATTATCATCACTGAGGCCTGACATGGTCATTCTGTCAGAAACCTTGAAGTAGGTAGAACTGATCCTTGAAGTAGGTAGAACATGGTAGAACTGACAGTGGCTTGGAAGACTGGTTTGAGGAGGCCTTTGAACGTAAGAAAGCCAAATGCCAGGATCTGGTAGAGCCAGGGGTGAAGGGCACAATTTAAGACTATAGAGGTGGGGTGCAGAGGTTTTGCTGCCTTCTTGCTGTGCAGAACCAACTCTCCCCTTGGCATATGGGGGCAGCAACAAGAAGAGCCACTAGGACCATCACAGAGGCTGCTGTGTGAGCCTCTAGATGGCTATGGATCAAGAGGTGTAAACCATGGACCATTGCTACTGGGACACAAATAGGGCCTGATCAACCCTTGCTGGGTTGCCTGGGAGAGAGTATCTGATGTTGAAAGACCCAAAACAGCCGATAACTCCAGGTTAGATTACTGATGAGCTGTCCCAGTGCATTTTAGGATGTATAATAGCATTGAAGTATCATATAATTTGGGAAAAGATTAACCTGCATTTAACTTCAAATAACTCTGTAAATCGGTTGCCAACAAACTTGCAATTAATTGATGAACCCTTTAATGGTATGGGTGGATTCTCATTAAGTACCAGCAAATTGGCAGCATTGTGAGATCTGTTTTGGCAACAGTGCCTCAAGTCAGTCTTCTCTGCATATATTTGACAATGATGACATTGTATACAATACTGTCATTTCCAATGTGATGGACAGGCAGAATCATACATCAAATAGAAGGGTTTGCACCATACAGCAAATTCACACTAATATAACCCAAGCAACATTGCAATGGAGCCAAATTTGGATAGTGTCTATTTCTCTTGAAAATAAATGACATTGAAATGAAAGCAAAATAAATTAGATGCTGTAAAGTAGAAATAAAAACAATAAAGCCCTACGGAAAGAAAAATCTCTTTAAAATTCTGATGAAAGATCAGTGACTTGAAATGGTAAACTCTGAACTATTTCTATCAAACGTTTCCTGACCAAATAGAATGCAAAAGTAGTTAAAGTTGTGCAAGTTTCTTCTGATTTATTTAACATCACCAGCATTTTTCTTAACTTATTAATACAGCTTAACAAAATACAGTATATATGAAAAATGTTAACTCTAATAATTTAGTAATGAAACCTAATTATTTCTTTCAAATGTACCTAATGTAGTTAAAATTATGTTATTCAGATTCAAAAATGTAGATAAAGAAAGTTTAATGTTTTAGATTCTGTTCAATTAGTGTTATCCAAAAATCAAAGAGCAAAATTTGGAACCTAGAACAATACAACACAGAATCAGGACTTTGGGCACACAATTCTGTTCCAAGCATGATGTCAAGTTAAACCAAAATCTCTTCCAGTTCCACATGATCCATATCTCTCCATTCCCTGCACGTTCATGTGCCTATCTGGAAGTCTTTTAAACACCACTATCATATCTCCTTCCACCATTACTCCTAGAATCCTGTCCCAGGCTCCTATTACATATTCATTTCAATTGGATAGATTCATTATAATTTCAATACTTTAATCTATTTCAATTTTATTCTTTCTTTCAGATGCCTCAGCTTGACTCACCTAAGAATGCGTTATTGTTTGCACGTAACTGACAGTGGGATTGAATGGCTAGGAAGCTTGCCTACGCTGACCAATATTGACCTGACGGGAACTAATGTACAAGAACAGGTTAATAGTAACTTTCTTCTAAAACTTAGAATTTATTTTGAAATATTCATGCAGCATAACAGCAGGTTTCTCTATACACATATTTCCTGTCATGTAAGAGAACAGTGGGACTAGTTGGATAGTTCTTTCAAAGAGCTGACCTTCTATGCTGTATGATTTATGTCTTTAAATCACACTTCTTATTGTGCAAACTGTCCTAACAGTTAGAGCAATTAAGCACAGGTCTGATGCTGTCCATTTCTTGGCATTGCCTATTGTTCCTGTTAGCTTTTTTCCCCACAGAAACTAGATTCTCAACTCAAAACCAACCCCTCCACAAAGACCCAACCTCAAGGATTCAATCCTGGGTCTCCAACCCACAGTAAGAAATGTCAAATTTTAGATCACAGCTGGAAATAACCCTGGAGTTCTTTACTAAATTTTTGTCATTGCTTAATTTTTTTTAAAAAGCAGGAGTTTTTGCCCTGCCATTGATGCCACAGAATGTTGCTTTTGGAGCTACTCTGGCAGTTTTAGATTCAAAGCTGGAGATCCTATTCTCCCATAAAAATTATCTTTCAGAACTTTAGTGTAACAGTGTCCTGATAGTCTTGCTGTTATTTAGAAAGTCTGTGGAAAGACATGTTATGAGAAAGGGGCTCGTATTTCACTTTAATCACAGTTCTGCTATTTGATTTGGGGCCAAGGATTACTCAAGCCCACTTTAATCAAGCTCATTCCTTAAAATAGATTTTTTTGGGGATCACATATATTGTTTATTTTTGCTTTCTGCATGTAATGATTAACATTCTGTACAATCTACAGAATTCTAGTTATCATTTTTAGTGCAAACCACTCAACCCCACTATACCTCAACTTTTTTAAAGATAGGAAGCCTCATTTTGGTGCTCTCCAGTCCAAATTGATTGAATTTAAACTGATATATAAAATAAAGATAGATAAGAAATACACAGATTTTATTGTTTATTGACAGATTTGCTTTTCTCGATGTTTTATACTATGCTGAACATTGAGCAACAGGCTAAAGCTGTGTTAAATTTATGCATTCCACAGATATTACTTTTGGAAACATTTATTCTGTGGTACAGCTGAGGGTTTTGAATTTTGCACTGTTGTGGCATATTTCTCTTGGATGGCAAATCTGTTTCTATAATTATTTGTGTCTGCAATACCAATACCTACATTGGACAAAATATGCATTACTTTCCATCTATCTTCCATCTAAATATAAAGCTGGAATTTAATTGGGAACATTCAAACCACTTGGAAAATACTTTTAAAATAATTGCAAAAAAGAGATATATTTAAATATTTTAGTCTATTAACTATATTTGATGAAATGACAAATTCCATAAAGAATACATTTTCAATAAATTATTAAGTATGGATTGCTAGCTGCAGTGCTTCAAACATTACAAATGTTGTTTTGTTCCTAAGTAACAATTTATTTTCTTGTGTAAGACTTCGGAAACTTATACAGAAATATAAGAATTAAAGGGTTTAGAAACTCAATCATGTTGTCCCATTTTACCTTGAGTAGGACAATTTACTCCTATTCTCTGCAATGTACACTATCCATCTTGAGATTAGGGCGCTCAGTAGGTTGACATGCTCACAAGTATTAACAAGTCTCCTAAACTAAGTTCCTAAGTTTATTGTAGAACATATTTGGAAATGGGTCTGGCTCAGTAAAGCACCCAGCATATCTTAGTAGCTCTCTACATGTTGAAGGCTGATTTATATTCTTACAGAGTAAAGAGCAACTTCTGGAATTGGTTTCAGAAAGAGTTTATCTCATCTGTGGGTGGTTGGGTTTATGTGAGGAGAATAGTAAAAAAAAGTCCAAAAAAATGGAGAAGGAATTGGCAGGAAGCCATACCCAGAGTTAACTTTCTTTACGTTTTCTTAATTATCTGCAAGACGTGCATATAAGGTTTTATTTTGTGTGGATATGATCATGTGTATACCGATCATTTAAACATTCTAACTTTGATAGTTCATGTCTTTAACCTTTCAGAGTGTTTACAAATATTTTTCAGAAGATGGTCCTACAAAATAACTTCTTATGAGAGGTCATTTCCTCTTCGAGTAATGCCATAGGACCCAAGTAGACCATGTACAAGCAGAAATACTCACATATCACCTGGTAATTCTCTCATTATGAGGGACCAAATATTGAAATGAGGAACACCAGAGATTTCATGTTGGAGGCTGCAGGACACACCCATATCTGTCCAACAGTGATGACAAATATATATCTGGGAGGCTCTGATAAGAAAATACTTCTGGAGCTGTAGCACATGATGCACAATATAATGGCAAATATTCCATCCAATCTTTGTGACCGGGATGAATCTGAAGCATGAATGGCATGACGTTAGTTACCTTTACAATCCATAGAACCATAGAACACTACAGCACAGTACAGGCCCTTCAGCCCTCCATGTTGCGCCTTTAAAAATCTTTACAATCTTTACAAAAAAGTACTAAACCCACACTACTCTATAACCCTCCATTTTCCTTTCATCCATGTGCCTGTCCAAGAGACTCTTAAATACCCTTAAAGTTTTAGCCTCCACCACCATCCCTTGCAAATCATTCTAGGCACTCACAACCCTCTGTTTAAAAAACTTACCCCTGATGTCTCCCCTAAACTTCCCTCCCTTAATTTTGTACATTAGCCCTCTGGTTTTTGCTATTGGTGCCCTGGGAAACAGATACTGACTATCCACCCTATCTATGCCTCTCATAATCTTGTAGACCTCTATCAAGACCCCTCTCATTCTTCTACGCTCCAAAGAGAAAAGCCCCAGCTCTGCTAACCTTGCTTCATATGACTTGTTCTCCAAACCAGGCAATATCCTGGTAAATCTCCTCTGCACCCTCTCCATAGCTTCCACATCCTTCCTATAATGAGGTGACCAGAATTGAACACAATACTCTGTGCGGTCTCACCAGAGATTTGTAGAGTTGCAACATGACCTCTCTACTCTTGAACTCAATCCCCCATTAATGAAGCCTGGCATCCCATAGGCCTTCTTAACTAACCTATCAACCTGTGCAGCGACCTTGAGGGATGTATGGATTTGAACCCCAACTTCCCTTTGTTCATCCATACTCTTAAGTAACTGACCATTAATCCTGTACTCAGTCTTCTGGTTTGTCCTTCCAAAATGCATCACCTCACACTTATCTGGATTGAACTCCATCTGCCATCTTTCTGCCCAACTCTGCAGCCTGTCTATATCTTCTTGTAACCTTCGACAACCTACAGCTCCATCCACAACTCCTCCAATCTTCATGTAATCCACAAACCTACTCAACCATCCTTCCACCTCTACATCCAGGTCATTTATAAAAATCACAAATGGCAGGGGTCCCAGGACAGATCCCTGCGGCACTCCACTAGTCACCGACCTCCAGGCAGAATACTTTCCTTCCACAACTATCCTCTGCTTTCTTCCTTTAAGCCAAGTTTTTTTCCAAACAGCCAAGGTTCCACTTATCCCATGCCTTATGAATTTCTGGATGAGCCTCTCATGAGGGACCTTGTCAAATGCTTTGCTAAAGTCCACGTAGACCACATCCACTGCCCTACCCTCGTCAATTTCCTTTGTTACCTCTTTAAAAAACTCAATCAGGCTCATGAGACATGATCTTCCCTTCACAAAGCCATGTTGACTATCCATGAGTAGACTGTACTTCTCCAAATGCTCTTAGATCCTATTCTTAAGAATCCTTTACAGAAGTTTGCATACCACCGATGTAAGACTCACCAGTCTACAGTTCCCAGGTTTCTCCCTATTACTTTTTTTAAACAAGGGAGCTACATTTGCCATTCTCCAGTCCTCCGGCACTTCCCCTGCAGCCAAAGAGGATTTAAAGATCATAGCTAATGCTCCTGCGATCTCTTCTCTCAATTCCCACAACAACCTGGGGTGTATCATATCTGGCCCTGGGGATTTATCAATCTTAATGTTTTTAAGAAGATCCAGCACTTCTTCTTCCTTAATCTACACATTGTCCAGCACACAGGCCCGCTCTACTTTGACCTCGTCCTGATCAAGATCCTTTTCACTTGTGAATACTGAAGCAAAATATTCATTTATGACCTCCCCAACCTCCTCCACTTCCATGCACATGTTGCCCTCTTTATCCTTTAGTAGTCCCACCTTCGTTCTCGTCATCCTCCTATTCTTCACATATGCATAGAACGCCTTGGGGTTCTCCTTAATCCTACATGCCAAGACCTTCTTATGCACCCTTCGAGCTTTCCTAAGTCCTTTCTTTAGCTCCTTCCTGGATACCCTATATTTCTCATGAGCCCCTCCTACTTCCTGCTTCTTATATCTAATATATGTTTCCTTTTTCCTCTTGACAAATTGCCTCACGTGTTTCATCAGCCATGGTTCCCTTTTCCTACCATTTTTTTCTTGCCTCAGTGGGACAAACCTGTCCTGAACCAAGCTCAAGTGGTCCCTAAACTTCTCCCACATTACTTCTGTGCTTTCCCCTTTGAACATCTGTTTCCAATTTACTCTCACTAGTTCCTGCCTCATCCCTTCAAAGTTAGCCCTTCTCCCAGTTAAGCACGTTACCATTTTGTCTGATTTTATCCCTTTCCATAGCTATGCTGAAGCTAAGGGAGTTGTGGTCACTCTCGCCAAAATGCTCCCCCACCAAGAGGTCTGTCACCTGACCAGAACTTACCCAGAACTAGATCCAGTATAGCCTCTCCTCTCATCAGCCGGTCCACATACTGTGTCAGGAATCCTTCTTGAACACACCTGACAAATTCTGCCCCATCTATCCCCCCTTGCACTCAGTAAGTGCCAGCCAATATGAGGGAATTGGAAATCACCCATAACTACTACCCTGTATTTTGTGCACCATTCTAAAATTTGCCTGCTTGTCTGCTCCTTGGTGTCCCGAGGGCTATTTGGTGGCCTGTAGACTACTCCCAGCATAGTGATTGATCCCTTCCTATTTCTGACTTCCACCCAGACTGACTCCGTGGACACTCATTCTGCAGCGTCCTCCCTTTCTATAGCCGTGATACTATCCCTGACCAGCAATGCCACTCCCCCCCTTTCTACCTCTCATCCCATTCCTTTTAAAACACCTGAACCCTGGGACCTGCATCATCCAATCCTGCCCTTCCTCCAACCAAGTTTCAGTAACGGCCACAACATCGTAGTTCCACGTACTAATCCATGCTCTAAGTTCATCCTCCTAGTTTCTAATACTCCTAGCATTGAAATAGACACATTTCAACCCCGTTAACTGGCTATAATTATGTTTTGTCCCCTGCCTGTCCTTCCTCATCAACTCAGAACTCTTAGCATCATGCCTTTGTCCTTCTACCTTAATCCCTGCACTCACATTCTGATTCCCACCCCCCTGCCAAACTAGTTTAAACCCTCCCCAACAACTCTATCAAACCTGCCCGCCAGGATATTGATCCCCCTGGGATTCAAGTACAACCCGCCCTTTTTGTACAGGTCATACCCGCCCCAAAAGAGGTCCCAATGATCCAGAAATCTGGATCCCTGCCCCCTGCTCCATTCCCTCAGCCACACATTTATCCTCCACCTCATTCTATTCCTATTCTCTGTCACATAGCAGAGGCAGTAATCCCGAGATTACTACCTTTGAGGTCCTGTTTTTCAACTTTCTTCCTAACTCCCTGTAGTCTTCTTTCAGGATCTCTTCCCTTTTCCTACCTATGTCATTGGTACCAATATGTACCACGACCTCTGGCTGTTCTCCCTCCCACCGCAGGATATCTTGGATGTGATCAGAAACATCCCAGACCCTGGGACCTGGGAGGCAAACTACCATCCAAGTTTCTTTCCTGTGTCCACAGAATCACCTGTCTGAACCCCTGACTATAGAGTTCCCATATCACTACTGCCTTCCTCTTCCTTTCCCTAACCTTCTTATCCACAGGGCCAGACTCTGTGCCAGAGGTACAGTCACTGTTGCTTTCCCCAGGTAGGCTGTCCCCCTCCAACAGTACTCAAACAGGAGTAGTTATTGTCAAGGGGTACAGCCAGAGGGGTACTATCTAGTACCTGACTCTTCCCTTTCCCCCTCCTGACTGTGGCCCACTTGTCTGTCTCCTGTGGCCCCAGTGTGACCACCTGCCTATAACTCCTCTCTATCACCTGCTCACTCTCCCTGACCAGACGAAGGTCATCGAGCTGCAGCTCCAGTTCCCTAACATGGTCCCTTAGGAGTTGCATCTTCATGCACTGGGTGCAGATGTGGCCATCCGCGATGCCGGGGGACTCCAGGACCTCCCACATCTGACACCGACCACAGAAAACTGGCGTCACACACATACTACCTCCTTTTGCAATCAACAACTGCCTCGCCTTGTCCCGTAACTGCCGAAAAGCCCGTGGAGCCAAAGCCCTTTCACTCTGCTGCCTGCTCCCAACGCTGCCCGCTGGATATGGCTACCTTCTTTTTAAACTGTTCGCGCTCAACTGGCTGATGTCACACACCTGCGCAGTCTGACCTCTCTCTTCCCCTGAGAACTCAAAATGTCTTCCCGCTGCAAATCCTTAGATGCCCTCTCACTGCCTTCTTGTTCCGAATCCATTGAAAAAATAATGATTTTCTTGGAGAGTCAGACCATTAATTTAAAAAATGCCTGAAAAAAAATGGCTCACAAATCATATGTAGGACATTGAATTGGATGCATGGTACCCAAAGAGTGGTCATCCTTTTTTTTTCTGTTGATAGGCAGCAAAAAGTTTAACACTTATTAATAGCAGAGAATTATGGGTAGACCACAAACAAAGCAATGGTGAAAGAGGACATGGACGTGTTTCCACTTTTCCTCAGTTGACTTCATATTCCCGTTTCCCAATTTTGTTAGTGCCAGATGGTGCCGTTGACCCACTGGCAAACCAATCCTTACAAAGATGCCCCAGAAGATGTACATCAAACATCTATCAGTCAAAAATGATCTGAGTCATTGTTTAAATCTTGATTGAAGCATAGTGTTTCAATCATGTGGAAGCACTAGGATTAAGTTAGCTAAAGATTTATAGTAGCACAAGAGTAAACATAGATATGAACTTCAGAAAGGGTAAGATGTGGGAACACACACCAGTCCTCGTAGATGGATCAGAAGTGGAGAGAGTGAGCTATTTCAAGTTCCTGGGTAAAAATATTTCAGAGGACCTAACCTGGACCCAACATTTTGCTTCAGCCATAAAGAGGGCAAGATAGCGGCTATATTTCATGAAAACTTTGAGGAGATTTTGCATGTGACCAAAACCACTTGCAATTTTCTATGGGTACCATGGAGAGCATTCTAAATGGATGCACCACCATCTGGTATGGGGGGGGCTGTTGTACAGGATCTAAGTAAACTGCAGAGAGATGTAAAATTAATCAGCTCCATCATGGACACAAGTCTCCATAGTATCTAGGAGTGGTGCCTCAGTAAAGTGGCATCCATCATTAAGGGCCCCCATCACCAAGGAAATGCCCTCATCTCATTGCTACTATAAGGAAGGAGGTGCAGAAGATACATATATATTTACTGTAATTCACAGTTCTTTTCTCTCTATTATCATACATTGAATTGTACTGCTGCCATAAAGTTAACAAATTTCATGACATATGCCAGGGTAATTAAAGCTGATTCTGATATCATTAGTTTGGTAAGCTGCTACTTTGCATCACATAACTTTTACTTCTTTCTGCTCATATTTAGTCATGGTCATTCTTTTAGTCACTGACTTGTAATTGGATTTTTCACATGATTAATGGCTTCCATCATTAAGGATCCCCATCACCCAGGACATGCCCTCTTCTCATTGCTACTATCAAGGAGGAGGTACAGGAGCCTGAAGACACACACTCAATGTTTCAGGAACAGCTTCTTCCCCGAAGCCATCAGATTTCCGATTGGACTGTGAACCCATGAACACTATCTCAGTATTTTTCCCTTTCTTTTTGCACTGTTATTGTTATTTATATGTATATACAGTGTATATACACTTCTTGTTGTAATTTATGTTTTTATTATATATTGCAATGCACTGCTGCTGCAAAACAACATATTTCATGACAACTTCCTGTAATACTAAACCGGATCCAGATTCTGATTACAATAATGCCAAAGAAAGGAGGGGTGTTAATCGAATATTTGATTGTTTTCAGTGTTAGTGCATTAGGGTTGTGGTTGACAAGATGGAATGCAAATGCCTTTTGATATATACACTCTGTTGTCACTTTCTTAAGTACAGGAGTGGAACTCAGTGTGGTCTTTTACTTCTGTAACCCATCCACTTCAAGGTTTGACATGTTGTGGGTTCAGAGATGTTCTCCATACCACTGCTATAACACATGTTTATTTGAGTTATTGCTGCCTTCCTGTCAGCTTGAAATAGCCACTCTCTCCGTCCTCTCTCATTAACAAGTTGTTTTCACCCATATAACTGCTGCTTACTGGATTTTTTTTTGTTTCTCGCACCATTCTCTGTAAACTTTAGAGACTGTTGTACGTGAAAATCCCAGGAGACCAGCAGTCTCTCAGATACTCAAACCACTCCATCTGGCACCAACTTAAATCACATAATCTTCCTTTTCTGATGTTTGGTTTGAACAACTGAACTTTTTGACCACCTCTGCATGTTTTTATGCATTGAGTTGCTGCCATATGATTGGTTGATTTGATTTTTACAATAAAATGCAGGTGGTCATTGAGTAAGATGGGTGAAATTCTGCTCACTAAATGCACCTTGAAGTACTGAGGCTATCCCAGACAACGAAGAGTGACTGCTAGCAACATTACATTGCGTTGTTTCTCCTCCTCAGAAGTATCTTCTATTCTATATCATTCTGCAATGTATATACATCAAAGCATATTTTACAATCATTCCTAAGATTGTAGTTGATGCAAAAAGGGCAAATCCCAAAATGAATATCATAGTAGGCATAGACATCATGGACCAAAGAGCCTATTCTTATACTATTATTGTACATACAACAACCTAAAGTATACTGAACACCATATAATCTGGCTGTAATATGACTTTCAATACGTACCATACTTCTTGCAATCTTCATTGAGATCAGTTGACATGTTATGGTATTCCTCGTTTTTGACCATTAGTTGCCATGTCTTTTCTAAGGCGAGAAATATGGTTTGCTAAAAGGCAAAACGTGGCAGGTGTCCAGGAACCATGGCCTCGAAGTTTGTGAACGTATTTGCTGTTGCATGTTATTTTCATGCTGTTGGATTGAAAGTGAATGAATCTTTTTGATGATACAAGGGAATCTGATTTGTAACTAGCTACAGATAATGAGAAGTCAATTGAAGTGCAGACCTCATTGCATCTTTGTGCATTGCTGAATAGAATATCTGATTACTGGCTTTGGTAAATAATTTATCAGTCTTTGCAATTATGAGCATGAAGGATCATGGAATAAAAAATTGTGTTTTGTTTTACAGCTATTGGTAAGTGTAAGCATCTGTTCCATTAGCATATCCAGTTTCAACAGTTTGCAAATACCTTCCTCCATTGATGTGATACCCCAGTGGTACAAAATTCCAAGGGAGCTGATTATTTGCCTTTAAGCTCTGAATGACAAGAATGGTTTCCTGCAAGCTGTGTTTCCCTGATGTCATTGAGTACCTTTTCACTGTCTTATAACAAACAATTAACAGAGTGAATCAGTCATAAGCATGTTTATTTGACTTGCTGCAAGGGAAGACCATAACTGCATAAGAGCCAATCATAGCTTTAAAAAAACAGAAAACATAGTCACTCCTTTATACCCAAGTGTTAGCTACTGCATGTCAGTTCAAGGTCAGAGTGCATTCCTTTCACCTGCTTAATCGGTGTACTTGGCCTTCTTCCAGTAATTGTCATTTGTCATATACTCAAGGTCCATTTGCATAATATTGGCTGAACACAATTAGCAAAGCACTCTGGTACAATACAGGTTCTATTTGTTTTGGACAAAAATACCATTTTTTTACTACGAGTAAAGTACTTTACAAAGCACTTCCCAAGATTCTCTTTTCGTCTATCCACTTTAATGAATACCTATTCCTTTCCTTACTATCCTCTCCTTTGTTCTGTTATTTCACACAAAAATCATATAAGAATAACTGCTATTATTATGAAATTAGTAGTTATACCATAATGCAGAACAGTTGCCCACCTTGTGCCAGCACTCCAGATGGCCACCATCCACCTCCCTGAGTGCAATAGTTGTGATACTGATCCCCTAATTTATTAATCTTCAGTGTTTCTGAATGTATACACTGAATCCCATTTGCTGGAATTAAAGGGAACCACCTGTAGCAGGATTCCTCCTTCACCATGGAATGGAATATGACTACAAATCCAACATGCTGGAAGGTTCAATCATTCAGAATATTTATATCTGAATGAAGTGAAAGGGTTATGAGCAGGGGCCCTGTTTATATATACCAATACACCTATTAGCTCCAGCATCGCCAGTACAAGTAGGGTAATCAGTATGATGTTGAGGGGTTTCATGTTTTTAATGGCTCAGAAGTCTTTTTAACAGTGTATCTATGATAGTTTCTCTCTTATCTTAATAGCTGTATTAGTCATCAATAGTATCTGGAATGGTCCTTCAAACCAAGATTGCAAACAAATCTTCCTCTTAAATGTCTGGACAAACATGTAACCTCCAGACTCTATGTTGTGACACTTAGTGATGTGCTTCCTTCAACTGGTGATGATACTTGGTGATACTTTTTTGTGAAGGATACATAATAAGCCAACATGCTTTCATCCAAATTATGTCTGCTCATTTGCTTGACTTCAAGTGGTGCATCAAACAGCAGGTGCAATGGCCTCCCCATTATGATTTTGAGGGGGGACAATTCAGTAGTCCTGTTGGCTGTGGGTCTAATGACCATGAGGACCAAAGGTAATACTTGTTTCCATCTCAGCCCGGATTCTCACACATTTTACTAAGCTTGTTTTTAATTATTCCATTCATCCTTTCTACCAAGCTTGCCAGCTGAGAGTGGTAGCTATAATGAAAATGTTGGGCAACCTGTAAGACCTTACGTACATCTTCTATTACCTTCCCAGTAAAGTGGGTACCATTGTTCCTAGACAGTTTCCAAGGGATCCCAAACCTTCAATGAATACTCAGCTACAGTAAATGTGTCATTCTTTCTACAAGGAAATGCATCGACCTATTGTGAAAAACATCAATAATGACCAAAACATATTCATATTCTTCACATGACAGTAATTCTATAAAATCCATCTGTAAATGCATGGGTGGTCCATCGGAAGGTGGTGTACGAGATCCTTCCACCTTCACTAGTTTTCTTGGATTTTGTAAAATAAGTTGTTCACAAATTTGATTTACAGATTGGAATAAACTAGGGACATGCCATGCTTGATGTATATGATCTATCAGTCCCTTCTTATGCCTCCAGAGAAAGAGGTTAATGTGGCCATGTGGGTTGGTGAGCCATTTTGTTTGATGGTCATTTTACGTAGCTTAGCTTTGAGCATCTTGCCCTGGATCATTTGACTGAGGGCCCAAATTTGCAGTGGGACCTTGGAGAGTAAAGATTCCACATCAGCATTGAACAACAATCCTTCTACAACTTCTTATTCAAAGGTTGCCTCTACTCCTAATGTACGAGGGAGCAATAAAAGAAAGCCCTTACTTACTTCCAATTGCCACTCCATCCAGTTGTTGCCAGGACCTTCTGTCATGGCAGTCTTTGCAGATTCTTAACCATTGGTCCAAGGTCCTTTGCCACCTTGCTTCTGGAAACTGCTAGAGATAAGTGGGGTTCCCTGTTCTCCTAATCTTGTATGGTCCACTGAACCACATGGGGAAGTCGCACTGCTGCCACAATACCAGAAATCACCCACCCAAATTTCAAAAGTGTTTTGAACAATTTCCTTACAAATATAGGGATCCAATTTCTGATACATAAAATGGTCACTTCCAGCTGAGATATAGTAATCCATGCAGTAAAGATAACAGTGGCACTTACTGAGTTGTAGGCCTAAATAGAATCTAGATATACAGTATTTCTGGAGGTTTTCAAGACACTCTTGTAAAAATGCTCTAAACTCCTCAATAAGTGAGTAGTGAGTAACTGCCACTTATACAAAATAGGTTGACTGCTACTGAAATAGTATAATCACTAATGGCTCTCTGGTATATACACATCAAGTCGCTTAGGAGTGCAGGTAACAGAAGCTCACACTTTACACAATAAATTTACACACTCTTCCACATAAATTTACAGGCACATCCGGAGAAAGTAGAAAGGTATGACATAAATCCTGGTCTCCTATGCTAACTTCCATTGGGTCTGACTTCAGGAAGGACAGAATGCAATGCAGATCGAGATCATTTCCAATAATGTGAATTGTAGGTCCCATAGCCTGCTTTCTTGGCAGACCTGAATATTATTGCATTTTGTGTACTACGTTCTGTATATATTCTTCTGTATATATACTCTACCTTGTGTGTCTCCATAATTTTAGACAAATTAGCTTTTTTAGGAAAGGCAGCATGTAATGCATCTTACATATTTTTATAAAAATCTCAATTTGGCATGGTGGCACGTCATGGCCTTGCACTAATAAGGTGTTCTTGAAAACCCTGAATTTAACCTCATAAAATTTGAATTTGGTGGTTACCTATGCCCTCATTAAGGTTTCCAAATTCAATATACAAGGTTCACGATACTCACAGTAATTTTAAATTTCTGAATAGTTTTTTCCAAACCTGTCTCCAGGTCAGGCAGTTCTTCTACCATGGGCCATAAGATTCCTGTTGTCCAAGGTCGATATACACCCCTTGGTTTCCTATCTGTAATTCTTCCACTGATCCCTTCCCATAATTATTAAGCATATACCATGCTGGTGTCCCCTTATTTGGGACAGGAGAGGACTTCTCTTGGCCCATTATTACCAATTTCTAGTCTCTCTTTCTCACCCTACTTACTGATTGTCTCTTTCTTTTGTTCATTACAGCACCCTGTAGGGATCAAACTTGAGCCCAGTTTCCATAAATCCCACTAATTCTTATTCTTTTTACTGGTACCAGTGTGTCCTTGACACCAGATCTAGCACGTCCTTGATGCCTGAGTTGTCCCTGACACTCTTACCAGTTAAAGTTGGTGTGTCCCTGACGCCACAGGTGTCCCTTACAGTTTTACTAGTAAAATCTAATCATTGATACTCGTATGTTTCTGGTCCCCATGCTGAAAGCATTGCAATCATGAAGAGATAGCGTAGATCACAGTGTATAGAACAGGTGTTCTGCTGAGTACTTTTTCACTATGTCTTACAACAAACAACAATTAACTCAGCGTGGATCAATCATATGCATGTTTATTTTAATGGCTACAAGGAAAGACCATCACTGCACAAGAGTCTTGAAAAAAACAGACATCATAATCACTCCTTTATACCCAAGAGTTAGCTGCTACACGCCATTTCAAGGTCAGGGTGCATTTTTTTCACCTGCTCAGTCAGTGTACTTGGCATTCTTCCAATAACTATCTTTCAGTCATTTGTCACAGATGTAAGGTCCATCAGCAGAATGTTGCATGAGCACTATTAGCAAAGCAATCTGGTACAATACAGGTTCCATTTTATTACTACAAGTAGAGTATATTTTCACAATGTCCCCTCTTGTGGATCGACACAGGTAGGTAGCAACTGGCAGTTATTATTCCTGCTGCTAATCTTAGTTTCTTGTCTGAGTTCCAAAATAGTATGACATAATGTGCATGCATACTACACCTGACAAATCAGGGCTTGAACGGTGAACAGCACATATAAACTTGTCAAAGTAGCCTCTATAGATACAAAATTAATCTCCAAACTTAATAAATCAATCTTTCAGTCAAAACTGAACAAAAACTCTCTCAGAAGCAGGCAAGAAAACCAGTGGCATGAGACCAATTTTCTTTCATCGTGTTTTTCATCATATTTTTAGCTCTGTCAATGGCCTTGTGTTCTCATTTTGTTTTCACTGAGAATTTCCAAGAAACCTAGTAATTACCAGGCATCTTGGTATACATTTTGTCCCACAGAAAAAAAATGTGAATTTTGTATTAAAATTGCTGTATATGGGCAATTAATTAAGAAATTAGCAACCCACATCCCCTAGTGGGACTACATGCATGAAGCCTAACAGAGATATAAATATTGTGTCACAGTGAGCTTCCTGATGCATTATCATCTACCCTCTTCCAAACAACTCATCTTCCAAATTTGATTTAGAATCTAAATTAATTTTGGAATGCAATAAATATCATGGCATGCTTCAATAGCTGTATCAAAGATTACTGAACTTACTGCAACCGAATAAACAATATACACCATTCCATTTGTACAAGTTACCACGCTGCATTCATATTACAGGCACCTTTAGCAAACTGGACAAGAGGGTGCCCCTACATTACTTTGTAAGATACTTGCCACAATACAGATACCCTTCTGAACAAAGTATTTTTTTTCAACATCTTGCTTGTTTTTATTCCTAGGCAGTAAATCCTACAGATCATTTCTTGGTAGCATTCATGGTTCATTCATCTTATACTAACCCTACCTATGCCTCTTTCAATTCAAGAGTAAAGTAAATATTTCTTTGTGAGTTAATATACAAATGCTGTCTTTTAATTTTTTAATTTCTTTTGTTTGTCAGAGTTTGTCAGGTCTTAGTAGCAATCACAAGATAAAGGAGCTTACAGTGGCAAAATGCTCAGGAGTCACTGATAATGGATTACAGGTAGATAAAACTAAAAATCATTTCTATTGCCATAAATGTATTTTTATTTAACTTTGACCATTGTCTGTTGGAAATGTTTTCTAGGTGTCTGAATTCATATTGCAATCTGCTTTATTGGCAATTTATTACCTCAAATAGTTGCTTATTTGTAAGACAATTTAAACCTAATGGATTCTGTTGAATTCTTTATTTCATTTGTTGGACAAGTTAGAAGGCTACAAGCCTAAAACTTGCAGTTTTAACCAAAACAAGACCTAACTGCCACAAACCTGTTGCTTTGCTTTTGTTATTTTAATCTTGCTTATCTATACGTATAACTGACAGGGAGACACATGAGAAGCTGCTGTTTCTTTTATTACATGTAGATCAGTGCTTAATGATGAATTATTTCTGAGTTGGCATGTAAGTTTAAAAAAATTGTTAGTTTTGGATATCGCTCTCCTCTCAGTTAATGTCACATTATTCAGAGTTAACAAACTAAGTAAATATTATGCTCAGTGAGACATCTAGTATTTAGGTTACAGAGAAATTACAATGCAAGTCAAGAATCCATCTTAACAAACTCAGGGACCATTCAATAATCTTATAACTGGGTTACGGAAGCTGTTCTTGGGCCTGATTTTTATTTCTTCATCCCAAAGGGAGGGGGCAAGTGAGACTGTCTAAGGTGGTTGTTCCACTTGTCCTTTGGCCTCTTTTTACTGTAACTCCTTGCACACAATGGCTCAATGTGAAAATCAGGGCATTTCTTATATATCATGGAATCAACAGCATCTTTGGCCTTTGGCTAAACCACTAGTTGTCACATCACTGATAATCATGACATTAGAGAGGCCATTGACTCAACACACAAATGATGTAAGAAGTAGGTGGTAGGAACTTACATAAAGTATATACCATAGTTATTTGGATTGCCACTTTTCATTTTTTAATTACTTAAATTCAAAATTATAAAATGAGCAAAGCATCAATTGTGCTAGAACTTTTTAAAAAATGTATTTAAGCACATCAATACTATTTCACAAATACTAAGTTCTAATTTAGCTGTCTGTCATCAGGAAATCAATATACAATGCATATTGCCATTTATGTTTTAGCTCTTATAACAAAAAATCTCTATTTTCACATATTCTTGAACAAATTCAGTAGTTTTGAGGGATCTAGTGTATATATTGGCTGAACTACCAGGAGAAGGAAGATTGCTCATTTTCCAATGATTTACATTGGCTGAGTTTTAGCAGAAAAATCCTATCAAGTGAATTATTTGTTTTCATTACACCTATGTTAATTCTTTGAAAGAATAATCCATCCTGTTTCATTCTTTCTTTCAAAATTCATAGTTTTTAAAAATTGCTTTTCAAAGTATTATTTACTACTTCTTTTTAAAAAGCTATTGTGTATGCTACATGTGACACTATGCCGACAGCCTAATGTGTCAACAAAATTCCACTAAACATCATTGTATAAAAATTACTACTTGTTGGATCAGAGTGAATCAAAGCCCAGCTGCTTTGGCTTTTGTACAGAATGAAGTGATCTCTGAGTGGTGAATAGACTTAAGTTTGAAAATTCTGAGATTCCACCACAGAATATCCTGATGTCCTTTGACAAATCACTACGGTCAAGAATTGCTGAACTCTTCTAAAATGAATAATTATCATGGATAATTTAAAACATTTTAAATAAATTTAAATTATTTTAAAATATTAAACACATTAAAAATTAAAAATAAAGTCTACATATAATAGCTTAAGCCATTAGAAATGAATTTAAAATGAAATTTTAAAAATGGAAAAATAAAGGAAATCTGAGCACACATTTTTAACCAAGTTCAGTGATTCCTTTCAAATGATTGGGGTCACACTACTTCTAAAAAGCTATTCCCTTTATTTAGTATATTTGTGCTCAGTATCAAGACTACAGCATCTGACCTGCAGTTCATTTCTTACTTATGCATTGCAATGTACAGGCATATTATTGAAAGATGAGCTGACCTGCATTACTGATGATAATGTATACCTCATGGGCTAGCTAGAGACAGTATGTTTTAAACCAAAATATTCAAAATTTCAGTCATTCCCCCCACCCACTTAATTTGCAAATGTCATAAAATACAACCTTAGTTTATATACACTTATAGCTGTAGTTTTATCAATATTCCTTACAACGCCAAGTATCTCTTTATTTGGAAAATTTAGATTTGATAGTTCCATTTTTTCATTAAGTCTTTATTAGAAACAGTAACATAAGAAAAAAGAGCTGGAGTAGACCAATTTGGAAAAAACCAGTACTTCACCATTCATTAAGATCCAGTTTTGTCCTTTACACCACATTTTTGCACTCCCCCCAAAATCCTTGTTTCCCTTGTAGGAAATAGTCTCAATGCACATCAATCAGTGTCACCACTAATCACATCCTACCACTGAGAACAAGAATGTTGGATATGTAATCTACATCTCCTGCTGCAGTTTCCTAACTGGATCAATATGATATTATTTCAATGATCTCCACATTTGAGTGGTATTGTTTTGAGAGAAATCTAAAAATCACCTTAGTCACCTCTTAAAACTGACAAAATTTTTCAACAGCCAAATATATTGCAAATATAAACGGCTTATCTCTGATCAGCCAGAAATAGTTAATTGCCTCAGCCACTCAAAGAGATTTGTAACTTCCCAATAAATGTGAGAGTAACAATTTTCCCCTCCCTTGATGATTTTAGCTAGCAAGTTCTTGTGTAATTTCCAGTCTAAAGGAAATGTTCTTGCAATGAGAGAACTTTGAAAGATTAGGGAATTATTCAGGGTTTGTCAATGTTATCACCTATTTCCTTTCTTCCCTAGCATCCAAAACATCTTTTGAATTGATCACTCTTTTCTCATTTTGTTTTTTTTTATTCAGCTCTTGGTCATTGGACATTACAGGAGCACTATACACAATAATTCACTATTGTTTCTTTTCTCACATGCATGATTTTCATTTCCTATTGTGAAATATCAAAGTAAAGATTTGGCAGCAAACATCTTTGCTTAAACTGCACAGTTGAAGTAAACATAGATGGTTGTTTCAAAATCTGTAACAGAAACCAAGATGAAAAAAAATCCCAATATTTCCAAATATCTTGAAAACCTGGAACTTGTCATTATTAAAGACAGAATGAAAAACGGTAAAAAGAATCATCTGAATTAAATTTATAGGACAGATCAACTCTTCTAATTTAGAATGAAAAACAGACTTTTCCATATAATTAATTGAAAGAGTGCATTTTGCAGTAAGGGATGATATTTTCCAGAACTTGAAGTTTCCTTGTGTAACCACACAACAGTAGAATTAAATTTGCTCATTTGGGATGTTTAAGAATTAAATTAAAATGATAGGCTGAATCTCAAATTTAAACATGGATGAACTAAGAAAGTATTATGGATAAAAAAATGCAAAGAAAATCTATAAAAGGAACCAAATTATTTCCAAACACCAATATTCTCAGTTTTAATGGAGGTTGTTTGTCCCACAGAATATTTTAACTGTAGCAAAGAGATTTCATGCCTTCATTCTAATCTCATTTAAACTTTAAATTATATTCAGTATGTCTTCTCAGGCTTTGGGACATTTGGCACAAAGTTAAATTCATGTTTGTAGGCTAAGAAGAGCAGAATTGTTTCTTGCCAGTCTGAAAAAGATTAGTAGTATATCTTCGGCCCCATGATGTGGCTGTTTCCCCATAATGCATTATGTATTGCAATCACATCTGTCATTTTACACCACTGACTAATATGACAATCCAAATCCAAATCAGTATTAATTAATCAGTATTCTTCACCCCAACTGTGACCCTGCAACAATTTGTTCCCTCACACTGTTGATCTTCCCAATCATGAGGAAATCTGCAGATACTGGAAATTCAAGCAACACACACAAAATGCTGGTGGAACGCAGCAGGCCAGACAGCATCTAGGAAGAAGCACTGTCAACGTTTCAGGCTGAGACCCTTCGTCAGGACTAACTGAAAGAAAAGATAGTAAGAGATTTGAAAGAGGGAGGGGAAGGGGGAAATATGAAATGATAGGAGAGGACAGGAGGGGGTGGGGTGAAGCTAAGAGCTGGAAAGGTGATTGGCAAAAGGGATACACAGCTGGAGAAGGGAAAGGATCATGGGACAGGAGGCCTAGGGAGAAAGAAAGGGGGAGGGGAGC
This sequence comes from Hypanus sabinus, assembly GCF_030144855.1. Classification (NCBI taxonomy): domain Eukaryota; kingdom Metazoa; phylum Chordata; class Chondrichthyes; order Myliobatiformes; family Dasyatidae; genus Hypanus; species Hypanus sabinus. The sequence continues at coordinate 17,551,633 of NC_082718.1, forward strand.
ACCAGTGGGAGATGGAAAACAGGCAGAGAGAAAAAAAAGGAGGGGGGAAAAATAAATAAATCAGGGATGGGGTAAGAAGGGGAGGAGGGGCATTAACGGAAGTTAGAGAAATCAATGTTCATGCCTTTCTTTCTCCCTGGGCCTCCTGTCCCATGATCCCTTCCCTTCTCCAGCTCTGTATCCCTTTTGCCAATCATTTTCCCAGCTCTCAGCTTCACCCCACCCCCTCGGGTCTTCTATCATTTCGCATTTCCCCCTCCCCCTCCTACCTTCAAATCTTTTACTATCTTTTCTTTTAGTTAGCCCTGACGAAGGGTCTCAGCCTGAAACATCAACAGTGCTTCTTCCTATAGACGCTGCCTGGCCTGCTGCATTCCACCAGTGTTTTGTGTGTGTTGCTTGCTCTTCCCAATAGTTGGATTTAATTAAACTTTCAGAAACCACTCTTTTCATATCTATTTATGTACTGTTTTGAGTATTCTACTCTTTTGAAAGTTGTTTGAAGTATTGGATAAGATTTGGAGGGGAATAGAGATTAAGAATGAACCAAGGAGACTACTGGATATGGATCATTTTGTTAGAGGAAAATAATAATTAACTAAATTTACATTCTTCAGTTGCTTTGATATACACTGAAAGTATCTGCATTTGAAAGTAGTAAAGAAACAATTTAAATGTAAACAGATCTGGGAGCTTCGTGTGTGGAGAATTAGAAAACGTTGGTTTAAAATCCGTAAATTTTATGTGAAACCAGGTCAGCAAATAAGACAACCCAAAAGTGGTGATTACATGCAACAAATGACAGCAATAGCAATTGAAATAGCTTTCAAATAAATACCTGCAGAATGGCTGTGTCAAAGGACAGGTTTTTCTGTAACATGTGACTGTAGTGGTCTCCATATCTAAGGATTTATCTGACATCCTCACACTTTCACAAGATAGTTAGTAGTCACCCAGATTGAAATGGATTTTATTTGCACTTAGGCTAGAATTGATAAGAATGACACCCTATCTTCAATGGAGTTAAGTGGTCTTACACAATAACCATTACAAATTCTATTTTTAGATTTCAGACTAATTTAATTAACCAAATTTAAATTTGTCAGCTTCTTGGATGATATTTAAGATCATAAAACCATAAGATACAGGAATAGAATTAGGCCATTTGGCCCATCGAGACTGCTCCACCATTTCATCATGGCTGTTCCATTTTCCTCTCAGCCCCAATCTCCTGCCTTCTCCTTGTTTCCCTTCATGCCCTGACTAATCATGAATCTATTAACTTCTGCCTTAAATATACCCAATGACTTGGCCTCTTCAGCTGCCTGTGGAAACAAATTCCACAGATTCACTGCACTCTGGCTAAATAAATTCCTCCTCATCTCCATTATAGATGGACGTTTTTCTATTCTGAGGCTGGGTCCTCTGGTATTAGAATACCCCACCATAGGAAACGTCCTCTCCACATCCACACTATTGAGGCCTTTCAACCCTTGATAGCATACTCTGAAATTTTTTTGAATTCCCTTGAGTACTGGTCCAGGACCATCAAGCTCACCTCACATGGTAATTTTTCAATCCTAGAATCATTTTCCTGAACCTCTTTTGAACCCTCTCCAATGTCAATATATCCTTTCTTATATAAGGGGCTCAAAACTGCTCACCATGCTCCAAGTGAGGCCTCATCAGTGCCTTATAAAGCCTCAACATTACACCCTTGCTTTTAGATTGTCGTCCTCTCAAATTGAATGCTAGTATTACATTTACCTTCCTTTCCACTGACTCAACCTGCAAATTAACCTTCAGGGAATCCTACATGTGGTTTTTGAAGTCTCAGCATCTCAGATTTTTGTGTTTTCACTCCATTTAGAAAATAGTCTACACTTTTATTTCTTCTACCAAAGTGCATGACCATACACTTTCCAACATTTTATTTAATCTGCCATTTCTTTGCCCATTCTCCTAATCTAAGTCTTTCTGCAACCTTTCTGCTTTCTCAACATTACCTGCCCTCCACTTATCTTTGTATCAACCATAAACTTGGCCACAAAGCCATCAATTTCATCATCCAAATCATTGACATATAACATAAAAAGAGCCAGAACCAACATAGACCACAGAACACCACTAGTCACCAGCAACCAAACAGAAATGGCTACCTTTATGCCCACTCTTTGCTACCTGCCAATCCGCCACTGGTTTATCCATGCTAGAATCTTTCCTGTAATACCATGGGCTCGTAGCTTGTTAAGCAGCCTCATCTGTGGAACCTTGTCTCGGCCTGAAACGTTAATTTCAAATAATTGCCAGTCCTGCCGAAGGGTCTCGGCCCGAAACATTGACTATTCTTTTCCAAAGATGCTGCCTGGTCTGCTGAGTTCCTCCAGCATCTTGTGTGTGTTGCTTGGATTTCCAGCATCTGTAGATTTTCTCTTGTTTATGAAGGATCCTTTTATACACATTCTTTGCCTCCTGCCAATCATCCTCTGCTTACCCATGCTAGAATCTTACCTGTAATATCATGGGCTCTTAACAACTTATCAAAAGCATTTTGAACATCCAAGTACACACCATCCACCAATTTTGCTGTGTATCCTGGTTGTTATTTCTTCAAAGAATGCCAACAGATTTGTCAGGCAAGATTTTCCCTGATGGAAACCATACTGACTACAGCCTATTCTATGATGTGCCTCCAAGTACCTTGAATCCACATTCTTAGCAATCTACTCCAAGATCTTCCTAAACATTGAGGTCAGACTAACTTGCCTATAATTTCCTTTCTTCTATCTCTCTCCCGTCTTGAAGAGTGGTGACATTTGCAGATTTCCATTTCTCTGGAATTACACCAGAATCAATTCTTGAAAGATCATTACTAATGCCTCTGCAATCTCTTCAGCTACCTCTTTCAGAACCATGAAGTGTAGACCATCTAGTCCAGTGACTTACCTACCTTCAGACCTTTCAGTTTCCTAAGCACCTTCTCCCTAATAATGGCAACTTCACATAATTCTGCCAGGTGACACTCTCAAACTGAGTTTGAACAGAGTATATTCAGGTCTTATCTCTTACTATCTTTCCTTTCAGTTAGTCCTGACGAAGGGTCTCGGCCCGAAACATCGACAGTGCTTCTCCTTATAGATGCTGCCTGGCGCGCATTTTGTGTGTGTTGTTTATATTCAGGTCATTTTTATTTACTTTAGCACTGTGTTCTTTTCTCGGCTCTGGATGTAGCAAATTTTTGTAATTTGTTCAAATGCCTGTGGAATATGTTCAAAATATTGAAAAAAATTTTATTTTTCTGTTCAAGAAATTCTACCATAAGATGCACAATCTGGAATACTTGGATATCTCTCATTGCCTCTCAGTGTCTGATAAGAGTGTAAAGACTCTGGCTTTCTGTTGCCGAAGGCTCATTTCATTGAACATCGCTGGATGTCCAAAGGTACACTTAGGAGGTTGAACAAACCTTTTTGTTTTTCATACCCACTTCTTTTTTCCTGCATTCTTTCCTTATTTGTCCTTCTTAAGTAAAACAATTGTTTCCAAGAAGGTCACATAATTAGCCTGATCGCAAGTCACTTCCAATGCTATTCTTGGCCAGTTGAAATTTAGTTCTCTAATCTCTAGCAAGGCTGTTAACCTTCATTTAGAGCAAGTTGCAGCTGGTCAGCATGTAGCTTAAATTCAAATCTTTATACACTTTGGGCCTGCATAACAACATTCAGTGCTTTTATGTGACAGGCTAAAGAAAAGAAGACTAGCTACACACAAGTTTGAAGTATAGTAATTGCAATATAAATTATTACACACTATTAGCTCGAACAAATCATTAAGTATTTCAACAAAATGTAAATGGTTAATAAAGCCACTTTTGCAGTATGTCCAAGTATACTCAGTGGTCAGTTTATTAGGCACATGCACAACTGCTCTCCTGTGATTTTCAAGCACAACAGTCTCTAGAGTGTCTAGAGAATGGTGTGAAAAGCAAAAAATATCCAGTGAGCAGCAGTTCTGTCGGTGAAAATGCGTTGTTAATGGGAGAGGTTGGAGGAGAATGGTCAGACTGGTTCAGCATGTTCTGAGATTCTCAAAATATCCCTTTTGAAACCAACAATCATTCCACAGTCAAAGTTACTTTGATCACATTTCTTCCCCTTTCTGATGTTTGGTCTGAACAACTTCTAAGATTCTCAAAATATCCCATTTGAAACCAACATATCTACATGCTTTTATGCAACGAGTTACTGCCACATGATTGGCTGATTAGATATTGCATTAATGAGCAGATGTACTGATGCACCTAATAAAGTGGCCACTGAGTGTATTTCCATCTTCCATGTCCTTGCTAATTTAGTCTCCTGCCAATTTATCTCTTCAAATACCACATTGAGTTTTATATTAGCAAATTTGTATATACTGTATTGATGTCCTAACCTGCTAATTCTTATCTGCCTATTAACCAATACTCAATTCACCCCAGTATATTAACTACAATATTATGTGCTCTAATTTTGTTTTATAATCTCTTCTGTGGCACCTTGTCCATGTTAACTGACCAATCTTATTATAATTTTTGAAATGCACTGCTACCGCATGATAATAGATTTCAGCAGATTCCTTTTGTTAATGTCAGGCTAGCAGATCCATGGTTTCTTTACCTCTCTCTTATTCTTAAATAGATTATATTTGCTATTTTCCAATATAGCCCACTGAATATTTCCCTCACTAGTTTTGTCAAGATCTTTCTGAAAATGTCAAAGTGCACTGGTTTAATGTTCAGAAGGTACATCCATGTCCTGGAATTTCCTTGGTCCTCCCCCAGTGCTCTAGATCTACAGAATGGGTGTCAGAAATCCCACCTAATTGGATTTTGTGGCAACCAAAATGCCATGAATAGTAGAACTCCCTTGTTCCTGACAATCCACATCCTTGCACTATTAACAGCACATGCTTGGAAAACACAACTGGCCAGGCAAAATAGAAAGAGAAAACCAGAACCAGCTGGTTGAATATTTGATTCTGTAAGCACCACACCTGAAGAACTAGATACAGTTTTAGTTTCCATTTATCAAAGAAACAAAGACCTGACAGTGGAGTGCAATTTAACCATGTGGGCCTCTGGTAGAAGTGAGTGGCCTATAAAGAGAGATTGGGCACAGTAAGACTACATTCATTGGAGCTTAGAAGAATGAAGGTTGTTCTCAGTACAACATAAGGCTCTAAGAAGTGTTGACATTAGAAATACTGAAGAGTTGTGGTTAGTGTTAGTTTCAAAGCCAAGCATAAGGACTTGTATGAGAAGATACACTGACATTGAAAAAGTTCTGAATTGTTGGAATTCTGTACCACAAGTGCTCACTTATAGAGTCATAGAAAAATACCATGCAGAAACAGGCCCTTTGGCTCATCTACTCAATGCAAACCATTTAAACTGCCTCTTCCCATCAAGCTGCACGTGTACCATTAAATCTACTACAATTGAATGAGTCTTCCTCATTAAAAGAAGCATGTAATATAGAAATTTAATCTAAATGAAAATACAGCTGATGATTAGGAAAGCTAACATAACTTTTATGGCTTGAAACAGAAAAATTTGCAGATCCTGGAAGTCTTAAATAAAAATTGAAAGAATAATCTCTTCCCAGGTTTCCAGACAGGTACAGGTATCAATTATAGCTGATGTTTCGATAACAAACTCTGTCATTTTCCCTGATGGAAGGTGGCAGAATTGGTCAACAAAATGTCAGTTATAATGGATACCTGTACCTGCTGCAAGCCTGAGAAGAGTTTATCTGTCATATATGTTGGGAAAGCACTAGATCCTTTTTTTTAAATTGAAAGTTTTAGAAATCTTTTAAAAAATTAAAAATATTGGCAATACAGGCAGCAACTGTGGAAACAGAAATAGAGTTAACATTTCAGTTTGAAGACCTTCAACCAGAACTGAAAAATTGAGAATGTAAGTCAGTTTTAAGGTGTAGAGGATGGGAGAGGGATGGATAGGACAAAGAGAATAACTCTGATAATGAAATACCACAGTTAACCCTGATGAAGAATCTTCAGTCCGAAATGTTAACTCTGTCCTTCTACAGATGTTGTCTCGCCTGCTGAGTATTACAGTAATGGGTGAGTTGTCTTATGAAGAAAGTTTGGGCAGACTAGGCTGTATCTCCTAAAGTTTCAAAAAAATTGTGAGGGGACTTGGTTGAAACATATAAGATCTGAGAGGTTTCGATGGAACGGATAGTGGAAAAAATATTTCCTCATGTGGGAGCATCTAAGACTAAGAGACATCTATTTACACACAACATAGAACAGTACAGCACACACCTTTCATTTCACAATGTTGTGCTGAACTAATTCAACCAATGACTCCTCCTTCTTCACATATTGACCATATCCATCCCTTTCCTGCATATTCATTTACCTATCTAAGAGTCTATTAAATGCACCTATGCCATCTGCTTCTACTACCACCACACCTAGCAGTGCATTCCAGACCTCCACCACTCTCTGTTTTAAAATTAAGACTTGCCTTCCACATCTACTTTGTACTTTCAAGTTCAAGTTTATTGTCATTCAACCATATACACATATATACTGGGAAATGAAACAACGTCCCTCTGAGACAAAGGTGTAAAAGTGCATAAATGACATATGGTTAAATATACAACAGTATGATACTACTAGCACTGTCATAAATAATATGCAATGGGAGGTAGTAGGATATTCAGAAGTCTCACAGACTGGGGTAAGAAGCTGTTTCCCAGCCTAACAGCCCTTGTTCTTATATTCAGCTTGACTGTAGGAGGTCAAAACGATTGTCAGATGAATGGGAATGTTCCTTGACAATGCCGAGGGCTCTGCAAATGCAGTGCTTCTGGTATATGTCCTGGATGAGAGAGAGGGGGTCAAGAGAGACCCCTCCTCTCACCTTAAATACCTGCCCTCCAATTCTAGACAATTAATATCTGGGGCTATCTATCTATGTTTTGCATAATTTTATAAACCACTATCAAATTTTCCCTCAGCCTCCTCTGATCCAGAGAAAATAGCCTAGCTTGTTCATCCCTTTTTATGGCACTTGTCCTGGTAAACCTCTGCACCCTCTCCAAAGACTCCTCATCTTTCTTATAACGAGGCAGACAGAATTGAATGCAATATTTTAAAAGTGGCCTAATTACAGTTTTATAAAGCTATAATATAACTTATGGGCTCTTAAACACAGTGTCTCAACTAATAAAGGCAAGTATGTGCCATATGTCTTCCTTTACCTACCTGTGCAGCCACTTATAAGGAACCATGTACCTGACTTGAAGATCTTTCTGTTCATCAATACTGTTAAGGATCCTGCCATTAACTACTTTCCCTTTACTTTGCATCTTCTAGAGTGTAGCACATCACAATGGCTTAGATTAAACTCTGCCTGCCATTTCCCTGCCCATATCTGTAACTGATCTATATTCCACTGTATCCCTTGGCAATCTTCTGTACAATCCACCATCAATCTTTGTGTTATCTGCAAGCTTACAACATCTTCATTCAAATCATTTATATAAATGACAAACAACAGAGGTCTCAGTATAGATCCCAATGGAACATCACTAGTCACAGAACTCCATCTGGCCTAAGACCCACCATTTAAGACACAAACTAGACAATTTTGTTTCTCTCATAAGGTCATGAATCTTATGAACTAATTTTCTCAAAGGCTGATGGAGGTAGACTCTGAATATTTTCAAGGTAGACATAGATATATATATATATATATCTGAAAACTCAATTTGCATCTTTTACTTCACAGATGCTACACCGTTTGCTGAGATCCTGCAGCATTCTGTTTTTGTGGTAGATACATTGTTGATAATCAAGTTGCTGAAATGTAACCTTAATTAGTTTAGATGCAGATTTGAGGATATAGTGAATTTACCCATTGACCTATTCTATGGCAAAGCAAGGTTGAGGGGCCATATGACCTACTCCTGCTCTTAATTTATATGTTTGGATGATGAGTTTCCAAGACCAATAATGGAAGTGAAAACAGTTTCAGTTATTATAGAAAATGTTTTTATGCCACTGTTTTTGGACTGGGAGGATCAGAAATATTTACAGCCCTAATATTCCTTGCCTACCATACCATGACCAAAGATTCTAACACTGGATCCCTTCCCCTATCTTCCATTGTCAGAAATGAGTACACAATCTAGGCTAATAGTCATAGTAAATTAGTCCCTTGGGGAGTTTTGTGCTGACTGTTTTAACAAAATGCTGCATTTACAAAATGAGATTTTATATTTTGTTTTGTATTTATTGATCCATCAGATTACTAACTTAAGTATACAATACCTGGCTGGAGTTTGCCATTATATTTACTTCTTGGATATCTCAGGTTGTGTCAAGCTTACTGATTCAATATTTCCATTCTTAAAGAAAGGCTGCAAAAAGCTACGTATCCTCAACATGCTGTATTGCTCACAGATCACAAAGTAAGTATAATATTTGCAAGGGTTATTCAAGTCTTGTGTTTCCTTGTGCTTATACATACATTCAGAGAACAAAATCAAAGTAAATAATTACCCAACCTGAAAATAGAATCTCTGTGAGTTTGACCAGTTGCCCAATCTACAAAAGGGCATTGCAAACAATAATGCTGGTGGTGTAGAGGACTTCGAGGCGAGTGGTCCTGAGTTCAAATCTGTGCTGGGTTGAATGTCGAGTTAGCAACTTGGCCTTATTAAAAAAAAACATGCTAAAGAAATGGCAAGGTTGCCACCAGAGTGCCACATGGCACAGAAAGGAACAACAAACAATAATATCTATTTCTGCAACTGACCTCAGAACACTTTGAAAATGGAAGTATGGAGGGGTGGAGGAAGGGTGTGGGTCAAATAGACAGTCTTTTTGAAAGTATTTTTGAAAACAGATTGAGGAAAACTGACACTGTGTTAGTTAGTTAAGTGACATACAAAACATTGCAATGTCAAAGAGGAAGCCATTGACCTCTCCTAACCCCTCAAAGTTGTTCTATCACTCGCTTGATTGATGGAACAACCTCAGTGGGTTAGGAAAAGTCCATAGGTGGGAGTGTAGTGAGAACCCACAAGATGCTCACTTAGTGGTATGAGTCATTCTGATTTTTAAATACCATATAGAACTTTTTCCTTCCTGAAACTTGCAGACCTGGCTTTGGGAGAAGCAGACAGGAGGGGGGAATATAAATTGACTCTCAGATATTTGCTGATGATTCAATATAGGCTCAATTGTAGGCAATGACTTTGACAACCAAAGAAAATGGATGGCCAATCATCTAAGAATCCAGAGACTCCTTCCGGGACCTAGGCTTTTCACTCCTGCTTGACTTAACCTACAAGTCAATATGAAAATAATTTTGCACCACTTTCTTTGGGTGTTCTGTCTCCTAAAATTGTTTAGCTCTTAAGATTTATACCATGTGGGCCTTTGTCAATTCAGTGTGGTGGCACCAGTAATGCTAGGTGACTTTTAATTTTTGAATCTACTGTAAAGTTTACCTGACATATTGCTGAGCAGAATGCAGCAACCAAAGATAGTAAACCAATTTAATCTAGCTTTAATCCATTCTTGATAAGCAAGTGAAGTTAAAATTGAGATAGTCTAATCAATTTGAGGAGGACTTGCATGGGAGCTAACAGTTTTACCTCCATTCATGGTTGCTCCTTTATTGTAGCATTCTTTATGTTCATTCTACTAAAAATAGTGATATTTGGTAGTCCATCCCTTATACTTAGTGAAGATTTTTCTCCAGATTCCTATTGCAGGATGATAATAGGGTATAGGGCTGATCTTCGTTCGGTGCATGCCTGGGCATTAAATTCTAGAAGTGATAGTAACTTGCACTTGTTTTTACAATGCAGCAATAACTCTTAGCTGTTATGTGAACTGCTATTAAGGAAGGCAATTTGAGAAGTTTATCATTAGGTTCAAATAGGCTGCAGAGGTTTGTAAATCTAGTCAGCTCCATCTTGGGTACTAGCCTACAAAGTACCCAGGACATCTTCATTGACTGGTGTCTCAGAAAGGCAGCGTCCATTATTAAGGACCTCCAGCACCCAGGGCATGCCCTTTTCTCACTGTTACCATCAGGTAGGAGGTCCAGAAGCCTAGAGGCACACACTCAGCAATTCAGGAACAGCTTCTTCTCCTCTGCCATCCGATTCCTAAATGGACATTGAGTCCCTGGAACTACCTCACTTTTTAAATATACAGTACTTCTGTTTCTTGCACATTTTTAAATCTATTCACTATACATATACTGTAATTGATTTACTTATTTATTTATTTTTTTTTTGTTTATTTGTTTACTTATTTTCTCTTTTGTATTATATATTGCATTGAACTGCTGCTAAGTTAACAAGTTTCACGTCACATGCCAGTGATAATAAACCTAATTCTGATTCTGACATAAAGCGACAAACAGCCAAATATGAAATGGAAGGGAAGAAACCATCTTGTCCAGCAAACCCATTTCTTAAGCAGTTTATGAATATGGACTTGCTTACCTTCTTATCTGATGATTCAACCCTCGTCCTGTAATACTTTCTGTTTGGAAGAACAACAATATTTGAGCCAAGTTTAGCAAATACAAATATATTTTTAATTTCACATCACAACGAAGAATTCAAGGACACCACAGGAATTCATATATCCTTCTAATCACAGCTAACCCTCTTATTACCATCCATAATTACGAATCTTTTCCTATCAGGAAATTGCTGAGCTGTTGTTTTTAAAGCTCTGAGGAAATTCAAACCCACCGCATGATTCAATACTATGTTCCAGAAAGCGATGACTTAAAGTTGCTAACCTCTAAGTTTATCATCATACATATGAATTTAATATACATGTTTAGCTCTCCTTGTACTACCCAAAACAAGTATTCTATTCAATGGACAGAAATTGATGCTCCTTCATTGTGAATACCTTCATCTTATCAATGCTCACATCCAGTCCTACATGGTAAGGTAATATCTCTAGCTCGCAGCTAATGTCTAATATTTTTATTATAATTTTCTTTACCACAATTCCCAATATGTTTAAAAATGCCATTCACAGTATTAATGAATATTTCTGCTTTTCCTCCTCTAAAATTTGTTCTATCACCTATTATCCATTGAATCCTCCAAGCAGTGTGCCACTTGCCTCTGTCATAAGAAAGAAGCAATTATTATAGGGAACCATTCATTCTGCTGTTTTCATTTAAAATCAAAGAAAGGGAAAAATTGATCAGTGAATGACATTGCAATAACAGTAACAAGTACAAGTTGAAAAATTACAAAACTTGAGATTTAGAAATGGAGTCCCCTAATTTGCACAACACACACAAAATGCTGGAGGAACTCAGCAGGTCAGGCAGCATCTATGGGAATGAATAAACAATTGGTATTTCAAGTCCTGAAGACTGATCTCGGTCCAAAACTTTGGCTAGTTACTTATTTCCATGGGTGCTGCCTGATCTGCTGAGTTCCTTGTGTGTGTGTTGTTCTGGATTTCTACCATCTGCAGAACCTCTTGTGTTTCTAATTTGCACAACAGCACTTGCAAACATTGCTTAAGGGAACCATGAGATTCATTAATGTGCATCAATTGTGCAAACTTCTTAAATGAGCCAGTGGATTCAAAGACAAGAATTGAAGGAAAATTTGAACCAGTTGTAAAGGCAACTAACATACACAACTAACATCATAAATTGGCATTGTATTGCTGTGAAATGAGTGCTTGGTAACAAATGCAGTATATAGTTTTGAAAGGCACGAGGTTTTTCCATTTAAAAATATATTTCAATTATTTGGATGGGGGAAATAAATGTAACATTTCCAGCTTGGGGAGAAGAAGGGGTTACAGGGGGTAGTGGTGGGGGTGGGTGGAGAAGTGTAAGCTGTGAGAAGGACACCAAGACAAAGAGGTAAGTTAGACTCTTGGTAGGCGCAATTTATCATAGATTAAAGTGAGGTTATCTGCTTTGGCTATGTAAACAGAATGGTAATAAATTGGAAAAAGGAAGCTGCAACAACATGAGTGTTATAAAAGATAGAACTGTACAGCCTAGGAACAGGCTATTTGGCCCATAGTGTTGTGGCGAACCAACCAAAAAGCAAATCAAAAACACCCAAACACTGATCCCTCCTACCTACACCATCATACATATGTTGAACATATCCCTCCATATTCCTTGCATCCATATGCCTATCCAAACATCTCTTAAAAGCCTCTGAGGTATTTACCACCATACTAAGCAGTGTATTCCAGACATCTAAGGCTCTCTGAGTAAAAACACTTACCCTTCACATACCCTTTGAATCTACCCCATCTCACCTTCAATGCATGCGCTCTGGTATTATACATTCCAACCCTGGGAAACAGATACTCTCTGTCCACTTTATCTATGCCTCTCAAAATCTTGAAAACCTCTAACAGATCTCCCCTTAGCCTCCAATACTCCAGAGAAAACAACCCAAGTTTATCCATTCTTTTGTGATAGCACATGCCCTTTAAACCAGGTAGCATCCTGACGAAGGGTCTCGGCCCGAAACATCAACAGTGCTTCTCCCTATAGATGCTGCCTGGCCTGCTGCATCCCACCAGCATTTTGTGTGTGTGTTGCTTGAATTTCCAGCATCTGCAGATTTCCTCGTGTTAGCATCCTGGTAAACCTCTTCTACACCCTCTCCAAAGTTTGGCATACTTTCTATAGATGGGTGACCAGAACTGTACACAATACTCCAAATGTGGCCTAACCAAAGTTTTATAAAGTCGCAACACAACCTCTAGACTAATAAAAGCAAGTATTCTATAAACCTTCTTAGCCACCTTATTGACCTGTGACCCACCTGGTTGGGTGTGCTTTATTGATTCTATTGTGTTTCCTGCGTTTACTGTGATTGCCCACAAGAAAATGAATCTATGAGTTGTATACGGTGAGATATATACACTTTGATAATAAAATTACTTTTAAGTTTTGAACGTTGGTGTTTAGGTGTACCTAATACATTTCCATCACAGGCACAAGCCTCCCCACTGTCATACCTATTAATTCCTTGCCCACTTTCTCTGGATTCAAGCAAAAATTCCATCCTTTGTCCTTAAGTGTTCTTAGCCTCTCCCTAGTTACAGTCCTGTTTTAAATGTAAAATGCCTTGGAATTCTATTTAATCCTGCTTGACAAGGTCATTTCATGGCTTTATTTTAAGGCCACCTGATTTCCTTCTTGTACTCCAGACTCTGAAAGCAAGCATTTAGGTGTAGTAAGCAATTCGGAGAACAGATAGTATGTTGGCCTTTGTTTTGAATTTGAAGACAAGAGTGGGGATGTATTGCTGGAGGTGGATTGCGCCTTGGTGAGATAAAATATGACATTATGTCTGTATTTTTGGTCTAACTGAGAAAGGAAATTCTTGTCAAGGAGGGAACATGACAAAGGTTTTCTACACAGATTTCTGGGATGGCAGCACTGTTGTATGATAAGATTGGGTTGGTTAGGCCTATGTTCATTTGAGCATAGAATTGTACGAGAGGGAATCTTATAGAAACCTATAAAATTCTAACAGGACTGGTCATACTAGGTAAAAGGAAGATGTTTCTGATATCTGGAAAGTACAGAACTGGGGAAACAGCCTCAGGTTACAGAGCACACATTTAGAACCAAGGTAAGAATGTTCTAGATCCAGAGGATGACAAATTGGTGAAATTCTACACTGCTGGAGGTACTTCAGATCATGTTATTAAATATATACAAGTGGGTTCATTACTTGATGCCAAAGGGATCAAGATAAATGGAGAACTGCACTGAATAGGGCACAGGTCAGCTACAATTGTGTTTGAATGTTGGAGCAGGCCCAGGTAGTTGAACGGTGTACACATGCTCCTATTTTCTCTGCTTCGGCTATTTTACCTGGAAATGTGAGTAAAACCTACAAGAGTATTAGTGAATAAAAACCTTACATCACCATAACAAAGATGCTGGACATGGTTTAAATAAAGTAGCTGAATTTATACCTTCATGTCCTTCAACTGTCTACAATGTATTAACCAACCTGATCAATATCTTCATCTAACTCATCCTTTTCCTTTGCTTCAGGGCTCTCAAACCAAGAATTCAAGCCTCTAAGGACTAGATGGGATAGAGTTGTGTTTAGGAAAATTTCCATAATCAGTTATTTATTGCTGTTTATTTATATTTGCATTTGCACAGTTTGTTGTCTTCTGGTTGATCTTTCATTGATCCTGTTATAGTTACTGTTCTCTGGATTTCCTGAGTATTCCTGCAGGAAAATGAATCTTAGGGTTGGGTGTGGTGATATATATGTACTCTGATAATAAAATTTACTTTGAACTTTTAACATAGAAGTCCAAACGAGAGAGTGCACGATTCTTGATCTGTTAGGGAATAAGACAGGGCAGATGGCTAAAATTTGTGCAGGGAAACATTTTCCAGCTAGTGATCATAATACCATCAGTTTCAAAGTAAATATGGAAAAAATATAGGTCTGGTCTGTGGGTTGAGATTCTAAATTTGGAGAAAGGCCAATTTTAATGGTATCTGAAAGGATCTGGCAAGTGTGGATTTGGACAGACTTTTTTTTGGCACAGGTGTGCTTGGTAAGTGGGAGGCCTTCAAATGGAAATTTTGAGAGTAGAAATATGTATGTGCCTGTCAGAATAAAAGTTAAAGGTAGCAGGTTTATGGAACCATGGTTTTTGAGAAATATTTGAGGTCCCGGATAGGGAAACAAAAAGGTACAAATGAGGTTCTTATGGAGTATAATAAGTACTGTGAGAGACACTTAAGAAAGCAATCAGGAGAGAGAAAAGAAGGCATGAGGTTGTCCTAGCAGACAAGGTGAAGGAGAATCCTAAGGAATTCTACAGATACGTTACGAACAAAAAGGATTACAAGGGACAAAATTGGCCGTCTGGAAAATCAGAATGGTGAACTGTTTGTGGAGCCAAAAGAGATGGGAGAAATCTTAAATTGATTTTTTTTGCATCTGTATTTACTCGGATGACACTCTATAGAAGTAAGGCAAAGCAACAGTGAGATTATAGACCCTATTCAGCTTACAGAGAAGTAAGTGTTTGCTGTCTTGAGGGAAATTAGGGTGGATAAATCCCCAGGCCCTGATAAGTTGTTCTCTTGGATCCTGTGGGAGGCATGTGCAGAAATTTCCGGGCCC
Organism: Hypanus sabinus; assembly: GCF_030144855.1. Taxonomy (NCBI): domain Eukaryota; kingdom Metazoa; phylum Chordata; class Chondrichthyes; order Myliobatiformes; family Dasyatidae; genus Hypanus; species Hypanus sabinus. The sequence continues at coordinate 17,566,842 of NC_082718.1, forward strand.
CTAGCAGAGATATTTAAATTACCCTTAGCAACAGGGGAAGTACCAGAAGAGTGGAGGATAGTTAATGTTGTTCTGCTGTTTAAGAAAGGCTCTAAAAATAAACCAGGAAATTATAGGCCAGTGAGCCTGACATCAGAAATGGGAAAATTATTGGAAGCTAATCTAAGGGACTGGATATATGAGTATTTGGATAGATATGGACTCATTAGGGATAGTCTGCATGGCTTTGTGCGTGGTAGGTAATGTCTAACCAATCTTATAGAGTTTTTTTCAATAAGTTCCCAGGAAAGTTGAAGAAGAAAAGTCAGTGGATGTTGTCTACATGGATTTAAATTTAAGTAAGGCGTTTGACAAGGTCCCGCATGGGAAGTTCGTCAAGAAGGTTTAATCATTTGCCATTCTTGATGAGGTAGTAAATTAGATTAGACATTCACTTTGTGGGAGAGGTCAGAGAGTGGTTATAGATGGTTGCCACTCTGACTGGAGGCCTGTGATTAGTGGAGTGTTACAGAGATGGGTGCTGGGACTGTTGTTGTCATCTATATCAATGATATAGATATAATGATAATGATATATTTCTGGATGATAATGTGGTTAACTGGATCTGCATATCTGCGGATGACACCAAGATAGGGGCCGTGGTCGACAGCAAGGAAGACTACCAGAGCTTGCAGCAGGATCTGGACCACCTGGAAAAATGGGCTGAGAAATGGCAGATTGAATTCAATGTAGTCAAGTGCAAGTGGTTGCACTTTGGTAGGACCAAACACAATGACAGGTAGGACACTGAGGAGTGTGGTAGAACAAAGGGATCTAGGGATACAGGTCCATAATTCATTGAAAGTGGTAGTACAGGTAAATAAAGCTTGTGGCATGTTGACCATAAGTCAAAGCATTGAGAACAGGAGTTGGGATGTTATGTTGAAGTTGTATAAGATGTTGGTGAGGCCTAATTTGGAGTATTGTGTCTAGTTTTGGTCACATACACACAGGAAGGAGTACAGAGGAAATTTATAAGGATGCTGCTGGAACTAAGGGACCTGAGTTTTAAGGAACAATTGAATAAGTTAGGATTATTGCTTGGAACGTAGCAAACTGAGTGGAGATTTGATTAAGTTATACAAAGCTATGAGGGGTATAGATAGAGTAATTGCAAACAGGCTATTTCCACTGGGTTTGGGTGGAATTTCAGCTAGAGGTCATGGGCTAAGGGTGAAAGGTGAAAAGTTTAAGGGGAACACGAGGGAATCTTCTTCACTCAGAGGGTTGTGAGAGTGTGAAGTGAGCTGCCAGTGCAAGTGGTGCATGCGAGCTTGATTTCAATGTTTAAGAGAAGATTGGATAGGTCCATGGATGGCAGGGATAAGGAGGGCTAAGGTCTGGGTTCAGGTCAATGGGGGTAGGCATTTTAAATGGTTTGGCATGAACTAGGTGGGCCAAAGGGCTGTACTTTATATTACTCCAAATAAATAAATATGTTGATCTATAGGTACTATGCATTCCATAGTTCTGAGGTGGATTGGGGTCACTGCTTGGCACAGGGTGTGAAGTATCATTATTCATTTTATTATCAAAATATGTACAGGTACGCAGAATACAACACAGAAGATTTGTCTTCTCCAGATAGCCATAAAATAAAGAAAATCATACAAGTAGTTGAAAGAATGACATCAATTCCCCATCATGAAAAGAAAAAGAAACAGAATATTGCAGACCCCAAACCTCCTCAAACACTCCCTCACACAAAAGCTAATAGATTAGCCCGTCATGTGGCAACAAGAAAGAATGGGAGAGAACACATTAAAAAAACATTGAACTGAAAGAGGCTAATATGAACTACAGTTAGTTTGAGCTATAGTCCACTCCATAAATCTCAGAATTTTGATAGCATTTCCAAGAGCATCATGAACCAGCAGCCATTCCAAGGGCAGCAACTCAAACCAGCAGCCCCTCCAAGGGCAGCAACTTGAGCCAGCAGCCCTTTCGAGTGCTGTGACACAAACTAGTGGCCCCTGTGAGGCAATGACATGAATCAGCAGCCCCTCTGAGGGCAGTGATACAAACCAGCAGAATTAGTTGATTCCAGTTCACACTAGAGTTGGGGCAATGTTAAATCATATTTGCTATGAATATAGCATGTAGAAAAGAAGGAAACATATCTGGTAAGTCTGCTCATTGAACCAGAAACTCCTGGTTCTTGAGGCCAGCAATGAAAATGCACATGTTGAAGCCATAAGGATAAATTTGTAAGATGAAGCAAAAATTGCAGAGAATAAAAATGAAATGCTGAAAACACTCAGCAGGTCAGACAGCTTTATTGAAAAGAGAAACAGAGTTAATGTTTTGTAAAACTAGCAAAGGGAGAAAACAGATTTGTTTTAAATTAAGGGGAAATGAGAAGAAGGAAGGATAGGATAAAGTTATATGTGTGAAAGAGGTTTCTATGAGGTAAGTTGAGGAGATCCTCTGGTCAAATAGATTAATGAGATAGAAAGTTGACTAAAGAAGTGTAATGTGCAAAACTACGATATTCAATGTAATGAGCCAATGAAGGCAAACCCAAATAATTAAAGTTCCAATTCTTTAGTACTGTACCAGGAGTTGGTAATAAAAAAAATGAAGTTTCGGACATTTATGTGAAGTACTGAGATGTTACACTATATTTTCATCTTAAGCTTCAAGATTCACTTCATGATATGGACTTACCTGCTGTTTTCCTTCTCAACCTCAGCAGATGTTGTTATACTTATCTTTTAGCCATTTCATTAGTGATTAATTTCTGGGAGACAAATTTAAAACCCGACAGGATTTGCACTGGAGGGGCTTTATGTGGAAAAAAAAATGGCCAGCTTCAAACCAGTACTTCTGGATGTAAGTCACAGCACAAGATGTCTTACAATTTACCTAAGTCCAACTGTCTTAACAGTGTTTATTGATGCAATAAGTAGCTTTTAATATTTTATCAAAGGAAATATTTGTTGAATATTTCATTGAATTGGATATGGAAGGAGAAAGGAAAATGTAGTGTTCCTCTTCATCTGCATTCATTATGGGAACTGTAAAAAGGCAAGAGCAAAGCCCTATATCCATCAATAAGCATAATTTTGTGCAAAATACTGAAACAAGTAGACTACGACCCAGCACAATGGGGCTTTTGGGCAACTGTGCTGATCTGCATGAAACATATGCTTCACTAGATACAATTCATTTTTACCCACCTGTCCTCCACCTTTTAACTTGTACTCTGCATCTTCACTGGAGAATTTGCTTACCGCATCTAATAAATGTTCTGTTTCTCGAATTTAGGCAAACTGTCAAAGCAACAACAAATATCCAGCAATTGGAATATAGTGATGACAATCCTCCTGTATGGTTTGGATATGATGATCGAGGGAACTTATTAGTCACCAAAATGGATGAAGATGAAAGTAACTGAAAATGTAATGATCAGAATTCTATGAATGCTAGAATTCCAGATATACAGTACTTTATAATAAGTGTACTGAATCTTTAACTGTGACTGATTCATTTAGTATCAAAAAAATTTTAAAGTAGTACTCTATTTTGCTGATTATAAAAATTGAAGAATTCATAATTATCTTAAATTGTTTTCATACAAACTGTAATTATAATTAGAGCTGTATCAATAGTGTATGTGTTTCTAAGCTATAACCCTGGTATTTCAGGGGTCACAGGTTGCAGTTCTTTATGATTTATTTTACACAATTCTCGCTTACTTAGGCTTTTTTAACCTGACTATTTCTAAACTTGATGTCTTGTTCTACTCAATCTTCCACTGAATTTTCAAGCTTTTTAAAAAATTGGAATGTAAAATGAAACAGTTGGAAAAAAATTCCATTAAAACAAAAAATTGTTTCAAATGTTGAAGGTCTTACTTAATATATAACTGAATGAAATCATTTGAGTTACTGAGCTGAACATGAAAAACCTGCTCTAGATTAATATTCAAAGCAAAAAATAAAATTATATCTGACAGGAAAGATCAACGACCCTCATATATGGAAACAATCATATGAATCCACTCCTCTGATTATCTATGTGTTATGTACAACATGAAGCCTTAATGGAAACATCTGTAAGATGAAGCATGTGGAAATCCATATGAGGATAAGCCATTTATTTTGCAAGTTCTTGATGACCTTTCATTAAATTTGATTTGCAGCCTCTTTTTCTGCTCCTGCCACCTGTGCGTAATTGCTACAATGATGGTTGATGGCTCAATGTATAGGTTAAAATATGAAAAGTGTGGTGATGGGAGAGGAAACTATTTTTATAACATTTTGTGTGTACAACAATGAATCACTCTTGTTTAAGTTTCTTTCTCTATTGTTACAGGTGAAGAAGACTTCAACCTTTGCAATCAGTTTAAGAACATTCCCCTCTAGTTCCTCCCTATTTTACCACTAATTGGTTTCTCCATCTACTCCTTTTGACTTGGTCTGCAAACACTTAAAGGGGCTACAACTCATGTTCCTGTCACCTCACCTCCACTTCACTTAAACCCTACTTTTCCCAGAATGCTTCTTTATAGCAGAAATATCATACCTCAGTCTCTTTCTCACCAAGCTCCTAAATTTTATTTATTTCCACATTGGAATTCAGACTCCATTTTAAAGAACCAGCTACTCCCTCATCCCTAACATAACACAAGTTTTGGGTCCACACAATGCTGACCCTCCAATTTCAACTTTGTAACCTTTTCTCAGCTTCAGTCCGTACAGTCATAGCTCTGTAGTTGGGTACCCAGAGAATTGTTACAGCATAGAAGGTGACAAATAGATAATCAGGTCTACACCAGCTCTTTCCACATTGACTTGTAAATAATTCTCTTTCAAGTTTGTATTCAATTCCATTTTGAAGGCACTGATTGATTGCTTCCATCTTTCCCATTGCTATTCCCTGGGTAAGTTTTTCTCTTGCATTTATTTCTTTTTGATCAAAATATCAAGCATCCACTTGTTCTTAGATTCAATGACACAGTGGTAGGATTTGCTTCCCCATTTATCCAAACCAGGCATGATCTTGTACTGCTGTATCAAATTCCCATATGACTTAACATGCTAATTTTCCATGCCTCTCTATCACCTCACCTCATTCCTAAGCCATGGCAAATTGGGTTTGAGATAGTTTGACCTCCAATAACCACAACCATTTTTCTTTGTGCAAGGTAGGATTGTAGTAATTGAAACATTTTCCCCTTCATATATATTGGCTTCAGTTTTGTCAGTGCTAGGAAGTCAAAAGGAGCCTTAACGTCTAGTCTGTCATTCTTATCCACCCCTGGAATTCCGCTTTTGATTCATGTTTTGATCAGCACACTGAAGAACTTCGGAGCCAAGTGATCCTGAAAAAAAAACATCAACAAGCAGGTTATGGGAAAGTCCCTGACTGTGCTGTTGATGATGGTTTCCATCATTTTGCTAATAAGTGGCCGATTGAGCAAAATTTTCCAGAATCGATTTGTCCCTTTTGTGAACAAGACTCCCCTGGGAAATTTCTCACAGTGCCAATGATCCAAGTTCAGTTCCTGCCCCTGCCTGAAAGTTTGTGCATTCTTCCTGTGGGAATCCTCCCACATTCCAGATGTACAGGTTAGGTTGTAAATTGTAGACATGCTCTGTTGGTGTTTGCAACTCTTGCAGGCTGCCTCCAGCACATTCTTGGTCTGTATTGATTGTTGACACTTATGTAAATTGCAAGTCATTTTGTGTTGTGACTTATGCCCAGAAGTACTGGTTTGAGCTGGCCATTTTTTCCCCACATCAACTCCCTCCAGTGCAAATCCTCTGGTTTTAAATTAGTTTCCCAGAAATAAATCACTAAGACAATGGCTAAAAGATCAGTAAAACAGCATCTGTTGGGGTTGGGAAGGAAATCAGCAGGTATGTTTCAAAAAAATAGAGTAACATCTCAGTGTTTCACTGTATGTTTCAACGTACCTTTTAAAAGATACTGGTGTTCGAGTTATACTGTATGTAATAACTTGGCTGGAGGCACCGCTAGTTCTGGAGCACAGAGCTCCATTATAATATTTGGAAGGTTACCTGATCCTTAGTCTTTGTTGTATCCAATGTTCACAATCATTTCTTGAAGTCAAGTTTATTGTCATATGCACAAATAAAATGAAAAGCTATCTTATAGCAGCATCAAAGATACATTGTATCATATAACACAAGAAATTCTGCAAATGCTGCAAATCCAAAGCAACATACACAAAATACTGGAGGAACTCAGCAGGTCAGGCAGCATTCATGGAAATGAACAAACAGTTGGTGTTTTGGGTCGAGATCCTTCTTCAGGATTGGAAAGGAAGGGGGAAGACGCCAGAATATAAAGATGGGGCGAGGGGAACTGGGATGGCTAGAAGGTGATAGGAGAAGCCAGGTCCTCCACCCTGAGAGTGGCTTCATCACAGAACAAGAGGAGGTTATGGATTGACATGTTGGAATGGGAGTGGGAATTGGAATTAAAATGTTGGGCCATCAGGAAGTTCTGCTTTTGCCCGATGAAGCAGTCCCACGAACTACAATGTGTCCAACCAATGTAAAGGAGGCTGCATCAGGAGCACCAGATACAATAAACAACTTCATCAGGTTCACAAGTGAAGGGTTGCCTCACCTGCAAGAACCATTTGGAGCTCTGAATGGAAGCGAGGGAGGAGGTGAATAGGCAGGTGTAATACTTTGGCCACTTGCAGTGATGTGCCGAGAGGGAGATTAGTAGAAGGGACAAATGGACAAGGGAATAACAGAGGGAGCAATCCCTGCAGAAAGTGGCGAGTGGAGGGAGGTAAAGAACTGTCCAGTGGTAGGATTTCTTTGGAGATGGTGGAAGTTGTATAAACTGATGTGTTGGATGTGGAGACTCATGGGGTGGTAGGTAAGGACAAAAGGGACTTAAGATGGCGGGAAGATGGGGTTAGCACGGATGTCCAGGGAATGGAGGAGGAAGGAAAACCCCATTCCTTGAAGGAGGAGGATATGTCTGACATCCTGGAAAGGAAAGCCTCATCCTGGGAACAGATGCAGTGGAGCCAAAGGAACTGAGAACAGGGAGTATCAATTTTACAGAGACAGGAAAGAGGTATAGTCAAGATAGCCATGGGAATTGGTACATTTATGGAAGATGTCAGTCACAGTATGCCTCCAGGGAGATCCAGAAAGGGGAGGGAGGTTTTAGCGATGAGCAGCATTAAAGTTGGAGACAAAATTATTGAAGTTGACGGGCTCAGCATGGGTACATGAAGCAGCAACAATGCAGATGTTAATCAAGCAGAGACGTGCTGGGGAGCATTACTAAGGAAGGCTTGGAACATGGACTGTTCTACATAGCTGACAAAAATGCAGGCATAGCTGGGGCCCATGGCTACCCCTCCAGCCTGGAGAAAGTGGCAGGAGCTGAAGGATAAATCGTTGAGGGTGACAACCAGTTCCGTCAGCTGGAGTATGGTGGAGGGGCACTGGTTGGCTTTTATTGAGAAAGAAACAGAGAGTTTTAAGGCCTTTTTGACTGGGGATAGAAGTATATAGAGACTGGACATCCATTGTGAAAATGAAGTGGTCAGGGCTAGGAAATTGAAAGATAGCGAGGAGGTCGAGAGCATGAGGAGTGTCGCAAATGTAGATGGGAAGGGGCTGAACCAAGGGGGATAGAATTGAGTCAAGGTATGATTACACAAGTTTAGTGGGGCAGGAGTAGGCAGAGACAATAGGCCTACCCAGACAGCTAGGTTTGTGGATCTTGGGTAAGAGGTAGAAGTCAGTAGTGCAGGAGGAGGGAACAAAGAGCTTGCTGGCAGTGGATGGGACTTCTCCAGATTTGATGAGGTCAGTGATGGTGTCGGAGACAGTTTTCTGATGGTGCAGAGTAGGATACTCTTCAAGGAGTAGGTAAGATGAGGTGTCTGAGAGTTGCCGCCTGGCCTCAGCAAGTTAGAGGTCAGTCCACCACATTACAACAGCACGTCCTTTTCCTGCGGATTTGATGGTAAGCTTGGGATTGGTACTTGAAGCAGCACCTCCTGAAGGTACAACTGATGGTGGGAGGAATGTACTTGTAATGTATTGGACAGAGCCTGCTATTTTCTGCAGCTTATTACATTCTTGCATATTTGAATTGCTGTATCAGACCATGGTTCAACCAGTCAGGATACTTTCAACAGTACATTTGTAAATGCTTGTTAGAGTGTTCAGTGACAAACCAAACCTCCTTATCCTTCTAAGAAAGTAATTAGCAAGCTTTCCTTCTGATTGCATTGATGTGCTGGGCCCAAGACAGGTTAACATCCAGGAATTTTAAAGCTACTGTCTTTCGCCACTGTCAGTCCTCCAATGTAGACTGGCACATGCTCATCCTCTTGCCCCTTCCTGAAATCTACAATCAGCTCTTTAGCTTTTACCTACATTATGCAAAAGATTGTTGCTGAGACACCATTCAAGCAGATATCCTATCTTATTCTCATAAATTGACTTTATGGCTGTGAAATGACACAAGAGTAAATAAAAATGTCTAAGGATTGACATGAGGGATGGTGGGGATCTCAGAATTATGCTGAAATGGATCATTCACTCAGCACTTCCAGCTTAACATGGTTGCACATATCCTTAATCATTCCTATTGTTGAGGATGAGGGTATTTTTGAAGTCTCCACCTCATTAGTCACTTACTTTCCCATCATCATTTACAACTAGATACAGAAGCTTCAATCACATCTATTTGTTCTAAGATCACTTAGCCTTATTCAGTGTGCAGGAAGTCCTGTATTGCAATATCACCAAATTGCCAGCTCATTTAAGTGTGCTTAGTGCTGCTCCTATTAAGCAATTTTGAACTCCTTAAAGAACTAATATTTATCCCCAATAATGGGAGTGAGGCACATATTACAGACTATTTCTGCTGTTCCTGATGGTCTACTATGTGTCGTGGATGTCCAATGTTCAAATGCCAGATCAGTTAAGAATCTGATCCAAACAGGATTGCTGGGCCATACATTGGAGGACATCTTCAGCACAAAGACTTTACCTTCTCTGGGTCTGTACAATGGTTACTTGTATCAAGGCTATTATGGATAAATCCATCTGCTACACATAGGACAAGTTCGAGTTATCAAGTTATCTGCTGTAAATGCAGACTTGCATCTATAGTATTGTGAAGCTAATACTTGCAAAAGTTCAGCACCTGTCTGCTCTTGCTACTTCCAGTTCAACTCAGAGGAATGTGCTTCAGAAGCTATCTAATGGTTGGTTGCAATTAGGAGGTGTTTTTCTTTGTCACATGGTTGACCTATGATTTTAAAAGGTTGGGAGACAATGTTGAGAAGTTCCGGACCTGTTTCCTTTTGCCTGCTTGTCACTATTCTGCCACCTCTGGTGTCTCTTGCCAATGTGACAGAACATACCCAGGTATGTGAAAGAGGAGTCTGTAACTATATGTCGGGCGATTGTTTGACTTGTCTCCAGGGTAACACTTCCAATTTAGACACAAGTCCAAAATGTTTGTGAATTCAAGTTGGCAAGGTTGACTGGGCGAAGAGTAACTGTGCCCAAATTTTGTGCTCAAGTCAAAGCCAGGTGACTTTCAGTCAAAACTGTTGTGAGTTTTATTATTTCCCTGTTTTAATGTTTCATTAATAATTGATTCTTAAATGGCTTCTCCCTCAATACACCCAGGTCATTAGTAAATGAGATGGGACTCAACAACAATCATATGATCATCATTATTAACACTAGCTGGTTTTCTTCCTGAATTCCTAGAGTACTTATCCAGCAAATTAATCACTACCTCATCAACACGTCCGAACTATGTATCTGTTGTTTTGTGTTGCAAACAGACATTACGCATTGAAGACTCTTCATAACTGGTAACTTATGAACATACTTAGTTTTAACTCAGGTTTTTTTAATGATGATCAATAATGTCTTGTTTGTTTTTTTACAGGCAGATATCATTCGGATATTCAATTTTTACAAATATCAGTAAAGCTCAAATACATTGGAGTGTTTACTAACTATGACTATAGCTTTCACAGATGATTAAACAAGTTTCTCAGGATAAAATTGCATAAATTTAGCTGTAATACAGAAAATATTGCTCCTCAATATTCTTTGTCTATGTACACACTTATTACTGAAAGTGACTGAAAAAGGACAATACATGTCCAGGATTGCAATTTCACTGAAGTGCTTGTGACCACTCCATTTCCTAACTATTAACTGGTTAAACTTTTTATTCATGCATACTACAAAAAATTAAAATGATATAAGTTGAAATATGTAAACAAGCACATGTTAATTAATAAACCAGTTACAGGCAGGTTTTAAACAGCACTAAAATGACAGAACAGACTTAATTATTTTAAACTGCAAATAAAAATAAAAATAAATGAACCTGAATACACAGAAAGCAGGCATTGATACAAAACGTGCAATAAAAAACAAATTCTGAAAGTTGAAGTACAAGAAATTACGAAGGATTCAGTTTAATAGACTCAATCCAACTTTGGCTTTTTATGTTCAGCATTCCACGCACTGTGTGAGCCTCGATTACATGTGCACCTTCTCCTCTACCATTCAGAAAACCTGAAATCCCACAGGTAAAGTGAATTGGTTACTAAAATAACTTATTAATTTTACCTTACAAATCACATTTGCACTGACACCTCATCATTTCTGTATTACTAATTATTCAGTTATAAATGTTTCCAATTTTTTCTGTTCCTGTCCAAACTATGTAAACTAGAAAGAAATCTGAACCTTTGACCTTCAGCCTCACCAATGTCTTGCATAATTTCAACATAACATCTCAACCCCTGTACTCAGTATTTTGATTTATGAAGGCTAATGTGCCAAAAGCTCTCTTAAAATCTTCCAGTTCAAGGTGGTAAACTGGTAAAACAGTGACGCCTTGCTGAAGCAAACAGAACTATTATCTATATTAATCACACCTTTTTTGGACAAAGATTACTGCAATCAATAGCCTGTAGCTTCCCTTTCAGAGTTGAGCTTTTAAATTGCCTGTACAACTTGGCATTTTTGCAGTGTGAACTGAAGTCTCAAAGGTGCAGGATGGTTGTGGCACGGCATATATGTGACAAATTGAGCCAGTGGGGCCCAGGCTCGAGATCGAGGAATGAGCCAATGTTTGGCCATTGCAGGAGTGGGCTTGGAGCTGATTCGGAGCGGCAGATCTGAGGCAAGGTGAGCTGAGGTAGCAGGGCCTGGGCCCAAGAGTGAGAGACAGTACGATGTTAGGCCAACTTCAGCACTGGGTCAGATTGTAAAGGTCGGGTACGACTGAATCAAAGTGGCAGGGCCCAGACCCAAGAGCATAACAAAGTAGCAGGGCCCAGGTCTGAGAGCAAGGGATGAGCCAAGATTTAACCGATTTATGCAGCAGGTCAGATTGAAAAGGTCAGTGTCACAGGCCCAGATGCGAAGGACGGTTCAGTGTTCAGCTCGCTGCTCAGCAAGGTTTATTCATCTCTGAGCTGAACTGAGGCTGTGGCCTGCAACGAGCAGGCTCCTAGACCAGCTGCAGTGATGAATTGACTTTGTGGCTTTGGACTCACTTTCATGAACTTTAGTTCTGAATGTTATTTGCTTACTCTTTATTGTTTGTATTTTTTTTTGCACATTGAATGTTTGATGGATTCCATTAAATTGAACCCATTAATTGGGTTTGTTTTGTGTCTGCCTGAAAGGACATGAATCTTAATGTTGTATGTACTATACATACTTTGATAATAAATGTACTTTGAACTATCTTCCTGTGACAACACTTCCAAGGAATTATGGATGTGTATTTCCAGGTCCCTGTATTTCTTCCTCATTTTCCTCAGTCTTCTTTATTTCCGCCATGTCCCCAATCTTGGTGTCAGCCATAAATTTGCTAATCCAGTTTACCACATTATCATCTAAATGATTCATATAGATAATAGCCAACAACGGACGTAGCACTAATCCCATTAGTCACCAGCCTACAGTCAGAGAGACAACCATCTCCTCCCACTTTCTGGCTTCTCCCATTCATTATTTCCTCCTAAATGCTAGGCAACTTAACCTTCTGGATCAGTCTCCCATGTGGGACTCTGTCAAGGGTCTGGCTCAAGTCCATGTAGGCAACGCCCACCACCTTTCTTTCATAAAGCTCCTTCGCAACCTCTTGAAAGGCTCTATAAGACTGGTTACACATGATCTACTATATACAAGGTCATGTCATCTAACCTTAATTAGGTCCTGTCTTTCTTATCATATATACTCTGTCCCTTAGAATTTTACAGCTTATTCATAAGCTACTCTTGAAAAACATTAGCCATAGTGTTCTTCAGCACCTCACCCATGGCTAAGGATGCTTTAAGTAACCTGCCAGGGCCCCTGCCGTTTCTGCGCTAGCCTCCAATAAGGTACGAGGGGTCCTCCTGTCAGGCCCTGGGGATTTATCCGCATTAAATTGCCTCAAGGCAGCTAACACCTCTTCTTCTATCACCTAGATAGGGCCCATGAGCTCACTACCTTTATGTCTCAGTTCTATAGTCTCTGCGTGGGTCTCCTGAGTAAAAATAAATCAGTTATGATCCCTCCCACTGACCACGCAGGGTGCCCAAACTTTTGCTTCAAGCCCTTTTCCTTTTTTGTTATTTTGAAACTGTAAAAGATGGAAATAAAAAAGTAATCTTACTTAAAATATAAAAGAAATGTGTCATCTTTAACTTAATGCCTTTTGGAAATCATGTCATCTTTTACTTGCTTAGCTACTCACAGTAACAGAAATTTTGACCAGGGGTGTCAAACTTTTGCATGCCACTGTACCTCCTTTTTTTTTTACTAGGGCATCAATATCCCTCAATAACCACAGATCCCTAAATATACAGATTCTGTACTCTCAATATTTCACTTTTGAAGCCCTTCCGCTTAACAAGCATTCCTTGCCAGCCAGCTCTCTTCTGATACCGTCAAAATTTTTCTTACTACAATTTTGAATTTCAACCTGAGGACAAGTCCTATTCTTCCCCATAATTATCTTGAAATTATTGGAATTATGATCACTAGATCCAATGAGTTCCCTACACATACTTCTGTCACCTGCCTTGTCTTATTTCCTAAGGGGAGATCTAGTATCACACTTTGTCTAGTTGGACCTCTACATAATGATTAAGGAAATTTTCTTGACCATATTTCACAAACTCTATCCTATCCAATCTCACTATAGTATGGGAGGCCCAATCAATAGGTGGAAACTTAAAATTGCCCATTGTCACTACCTACTTTCATGATAGAATTGTTTAAACATTTTTGAAAAGATCAAAAATAAATTTGACTAAGACTAAATTACAAAGTTATTTTTGAAAAAGATTATTGTAATCTATTTAAGACTTGCACTACTTCTGAAACTAACATAATACACCAAAACTAATAAGTAGTTTCTCATAACCTAAATGAGATGGATTTCTCATATTTCACCGCAGCATAGAGTAGTTTTTGTTTTACATGCTAGTCTTGCAAAAGATAGAGATGGCAACTGAAAATAAATTTATATATTATATAAGAAAGGATTTTTACAAAATTTCAGGACAACTTCACAAGAATTGTCCTGAAATTAGATCTTACCTTGAATAGTTTGGTGATCTTGTTCTGTGCTGCTGTCTATGTCCTGCAAGTTAAGCTCAGGACTGATTTTAACCATAGCCCCTGATAATTGGAGTTTAGCTCTTAGGGCTTTGGGCACTTTTAGTGTGATAGATCCTGTAAAGAGAAAGATGACTTTTGGTAAATATGAAAACCTAATTATATTCTTTTCCATTAAGTCTTCTTAACAAAAAGTTATATCTAGTTCACATGAACCAGTACCAAATCCAAAAAAAAATGTTTATTTCCAGCTAGAAGTACTCTATCAAGTTTAAAGAAGGCATTACGCCAGCAACTGCAGATTCTTTCTTTCAACGAGAAGTTAAAAGATTTATTGCAAGGAACATACAATGTGGGAAGTGGTTTCTAAACTTACATAAAGTGAACCTTGGAACAGTAGAAATACTTATTAGTAAATGTCTTGTAGATAAAACAAAGTAAATTGCAAATACTGGAAATTTGAATTACAAAAATATTCTACGGTGGTTGAGCTTTGTTATTTAACATATTTACTTTCTTTCTCTTTAGATGTTGCCTCAAGTTTCAGCACATTGTTTTTATAATATATTAGATTTCCAACTGCTTCAACAAATTTATCGAATAGTAAATCCATGACATGTCAACAGTTGAGGCTCTTGGAAGAAAGACCAATGCCTACCTTCGAAGATGGCTGGGTCTCCGTAGCCTGAGTAGCACTGCTCTTTATGGGAAGAAGAATAAACTGAAGCTTCCCTTCAGCAGCCTGAACAAGGAGCTCATGATGTCTTGTACAAGAGAATTGCTGCTGTACTGAGATTCCAGTCTTGTCAGCAGGCACTGAGGTCCAGACAGGCAGGAAATGGAAGGCCAGGGATGCAGTGGAGATGGTTGAGTCACAGGGATCTGGTAGGGACAGTGGTGTCTGGTCAGGTGGAGTGAACAGCTTTCCTTCAACAGGTGCAGGAAGAGGTGCAAGAACTGTCGAGGAAATGTACACACTAGAATGGGAGGAATGAGGCAGATGGGGCTTCAAAGCAGAAGATCTCCTGGTCCAACAGGCAGTATCCCAGTGCATTAAGTTCATAATTTAGGCTGTGTATGATGACCTGCCTAGTCCAGTAAACCTTTTTGCCTGGGGCACCATCATATCAGTTCTGCCCTGGCAGAGGCACCCTGGAACACATCCCCAGCAGCTGCCCAAAAGCCCTGGGAGAAGGATGCTGGTGCCATGACCAGGTGCAGAAGGGAACGGCAGAAAGTATCTCCTCAGCTATTAACAAAGTAGGCATCTCTGCCAACCCAGAAAACCCATAGCCTTTGTCAAAGCTGAAGACCAACCACAGCCTCAGCCCAGATCACCAGCAGGCTTGCTCGCCATGCCATCTGACTGGGAATTGAAAGTCAATCTTGGCAAGCACTTAAAGTTTCCTGACTTCATTTCATCACCATCACTGAGGCCTGACAGGGTCATTCTGTTAGAAACCTTGAAGCAGGTGGTTGTGGTAGAACTGACAGTGTCTTGGGAAGACCAGACTGAGGAAGTGTACAAATGTATGTTAGCTAAATACTAGGAGCAGTGCCAGAGACAGGGATGGGAGGGCATGATGCAAACCTATAGAGGTGGGACGTAGTGGTTTTGCTGGCTGCTCCCTGTACAGAACCTTCTCTCTCCTTGGGCAGCAAAGAACAATCAGGACTCACAGAGACAGCTGAGCAAGCCTCCAGATGGCTATGGATCAAGAGGTGTGACCCGTATACCAATGCTGCTAGGACATCAGCCAGGGCCTGATCAACTCTGGCTGGGACACCTAGGTGAGGGTGTCTGATATTGAATGACCCAAAAGAACCAATAACCCAAGTTACATTACAGTTGATGCGTCCCAGCACATCCTATGATGTATCTCAGCATTATTCAATTCACCACTGCACCCTAATATTTGAGTCAGGTTCCAGGAATTTCACATCTCATTGCAACTTCTCCAGCCACAGACCAGCAGATTCAAGAAACACAGCTTAAGAAAACAAACCAATTTTTTCCTCTTGTGGAATTGAGAGTGTAGTGGAGCCTGCTCGCCTAATTCCCAAGCACAATCCACAGCCAGAAGGCATGCTGCCAAAAAGCAGAAATGGGAACTGGCACTTGGGCTCATTTTAGTCACATAAGCTCAAGCTTTGCATGTTGAACATTTTCACTGTTTCTTTATAACCATACATGAGGTATTAATATTTAGTTTGGAATTTTAAAATCTTCCATACCCTTTTTCAACCCTTCAGAACTCAAAACTGACAAGTTTCTCATCAAAGTTTAAAACCTAATGGGAATGGAGTCCAATTCTATTTCTAGGCAGAGATTAGACCTTAACCTCTTCAAAAGTAACAGACCGTGTTTCAAATATTCCTTGCTCTTAACACAACATTCAGTTGCATCCAAACCTTGCATTGCCAGAGCTGGCTGTTGCACCTTAGCAAGGAGTAACTAAACATATTGCTTAATTTATCATGACCATAACAAAAAAATATGAACATGAAACATTCCAAAACTGCACGATCTTGAATTTTAGTGGTGTTAAATTTTCACAGTTGGTAGAAAGAGCAGCAGAGAAATTGAGTGAACAAATTGTCTGACATCCTGCCTCTCCAGATCTCTAAAAAGCTGGCTGAAGAAATAACGGCTATGTTAGTGAAGATCTTCTGTAACAATCCAAGCAATTAGAAAAAGTAACCTTATTTTTCATGAAATGTGAGAAAATAAGGATCTTTTGATATTAGACAGAGGTTAAGGCCTATTTTTCTGTTGTCAAGAAAATGTTAGAGGCTTTAATAATGATACATCAGGGCCCTTAGGTAACCATAATATCAGGGTCATGATAATGATATCAGGGTCAACAACCTGAGCTCATGAAAGGAAACTAATCAGACAGATGTTTTTGAGATTACAGAGGTAACTGGCAGGGCGAGTAAGTATGCTGTATGTTTGCATTTTCAGTAGATGTTTGATTTTAAAAAATCATGTAAAATGTTATAAGAAGTTACCAAAAATTGGAGCTCATAGCTTGAAAGTGGACTGCAAAAAAGACAAATAAAAAGTAGGAATATATGTGTCTGTTTCAGCCTGGCAAGCTGATGTCAAGAGGGTCACTGCTGGGCCCTGGATTACTCATAACCTATATTAATGGTTTTGCTCAAAAGACACAACGCCAAGTGTCCATCCCCAGAGAATCTTCAGGGAAATACAAAGTAATGTTTTACTGCATTTGAACAGGGCTTTAGGGAGACTACTGGTGTCTACTCCTGTTCTTCACTAAAGATAAATTCAGCTCAACACAGACAATCCAGTGGTCTATGGTCATTATTACAAATTACCAGATTTTTTTCAACATCTCAGTTTATTTTTAATTCAAATTAGATTACAACACTGCTGGGACAGGCAATGAACCCACATCTCTGGTTTACTGGTCTGAATTTCTGTGTTCCTGGGTTGCGAGTTTAATCACTGCCTTCACCCGTATCTGCTTTATAAATATTTGTGACTCTCCAGATATTACAGATTAGGACAGCAGAAATTAACCTTCATTTTTGATGAGTAGCATCTGGGAAAGTGGTGCCTAAATAGCTGACTGCAGCCTAAAAGTCAAATCTACTGATCCACTAAAGCCAATCTTCACCACTATTAACACACATTATATTTTCTCTTCTTAAATGCCATTAGTAAACTTGCTTCAACTACTCTCTAATATATTCCAGGTACTCACCACAGTCTGGATGAAAATGTCTCCCTCAGATCCCCTTTAAATCTCTTGCCTCTTATCCTAATGCCTTCTCTTACTCTGAAGGTCCTATAATTTTTTCTACTTCTGACATGGGCTACAAGCTTCAGCAGTTTACCCTATCCATACCCCTCAATTTTATATACCTCAATCAAAGTTCAAGGTAAATTTATTATCAAAGTGTATTATGTCACCATATATAAACCTGATATTGATTTTCTTGTGGGCATACTCAATAAAAACATAATAAGATTTATATAATACAATCAATGGAAAACTACACCAACTAGAGCATTCAACAATGTGCAAAAGACACTAACTGTGCAAATCCAAAAGAAAGAGATAATAAATTAAATAAATAAGCAAGCAAGCAATAAAAATTGAGAACATGTCCTTGAAAGGGAGTCCATAGGTTGTGGGAACATTTCAATGATAAAGTGAAGTTGAGTAAAGTTATCCCCTTTTGCTCAGGTGGTAATAACTATTCCTGAACACGGTGGTGTGAGACTTGAGGTCCTGTACCTTCCTTCTGATGGCAGCCACAAGAAGAGAGCGTGAGCTGGGAGGTAGGGATCCCTGATAATAGATGCTGCTTTCCTGCAGT
Organism: Hypanus sabinus; assembly: GCF_030144855.1. Taxonomy (NCBI): domain Eukaryota; kingdom Metazoa; phylum Chordata; class Chondrichthyes; order Myliobatiformes; family Dasyatidae; genus Hypanus; species Hypanus sabinus. Next base: position 17,584,835 of record NC_082718.1, read on the forward strand.
AATGCGGGTGGCTTTACCTGTGATGGTCTGGGTCATATCCACTACCTTTTGTAGGATTTTCTATTCAAGGGCATTGGTGTTTCCATTACAGGCTGTGATGCAACCCAGTCAATTTACTCTCTACCATTCATCTATAGAAGGTTATCAAAGTTTTAGGTGTCATGCTGAATCTCTGCAAACTCCTAAGGATGAAGAGGTGTTGTGCTTTCTTTGTAATTGCATTTACATGCAGGACAGGTCCTCTGAAATAATAACACCGAGGAATTTAAAGTTGCTGACCCTCTTCACCTCTGATGAGGACTGGCTCATGGACCTCTAGTTTCCTCCTTCTGAATTAAATAATCAGCTCCTTGGTCTCGCTGACACTGAGTAAGAGGCTGGTGTTCTGGCACGACTCAGCTAGATTTTCATTCTCCCTTCTATGTGCTGATTCAACACCACCTTTGATTCAGTAGGGTCAACAGCAAACTTGAATATGGCATAGGAGTTGTGTTTAGCCATCCAGTCATATGTGTAAAGTGAGTAGAACAGGGCACTAAGCACACAGCCTTGCAGAGCACCCGTTCTGATGGAGACTCCAGAGAAGACGTTGTTGCCAATCTGAACTGACTGGGGTCTGCAAGTGACAAAACCAAGGATCCAATTGCACAAGAAGGTATTGAGGTGAAGGTCTTGAAGCTTACTGATTAGTTTTGAGGGAATGATGGTATTGAATGCTGAACTGTTGTTGACAAGAGAACATCTTGATGTATGCATATTTGCTGTTTAGATGTTCCAGGGTTGAGTGAAGAGCCAATGAGATGGCCTCTGCTGTGGACTTGTTGCTTCAATAGGCAAACTGGAGTGGTCCAAGTCACTTCTCAGGCAAGAGTTAGTAAGTTTTATCATTAACCTCACAAAACACTTCATCACTTTGGATGTACCCTTTAACCTCCTCTCCCCAGGGACATCAACCTATCTTTGTCCACTCTCTCCTCATAACTAAAATACTATGTACCAGACAACATCCTGGTTCACCTCATCTGCACTCTCTCCAGCACTGTCACATCTTTCCTTTGGTGGTGATGAACAGAACTGCACTTATTACTCCATCTGAGGTCAGACTAAGGTTTTATGGAGTTGGAACATAACCTCCCAACTCTTGAATTCAATATCCCAAATGAAAGCCAGGTCCCATATGCCTTGTTAACAACATTATTTACCTGCACTGCCACTTTCAAAGATAATTAAAAGTGTACACCTAGGTCCCTCAGATCCTCAATCCTCCCTAGGATCCTATTACTTATGGCAGTGGTCCCCAACCATCAGGCTGCAAAGCATGTGCTACCGGACGACGAGGAAACAATATGATTTGGTGATATGAAATGATATGAGTCAGCTGCACCTTTCCTCATTCCCTGTCACACCCATTGTTGAACTTGAACACACACGAGGTCATTACACACGCAAATTCATTATCCATGCGACGTCATCTGTCGCCTAAATGCAGTGATATCTTAGCACCAGGGATCACTAGTTGGCCTCGGGTAACTGGCCGCCTCGTGCAGCCGGTGAGAAGTGCCATTGATACTGGCTTGGAGCATGGACAGATGGGCACCGCCTCTAAACCTGTTTAGAACACCTAATGTTTGTGGGAAACCCAATGCTAAAATATTTGCAGATGACCTAATTAGGGCTCAGGGTTTTGTAAGTAGCAGAGCAGCTACCTCGCTGCGATCTACTGAAAGTCATCCCTTGAGCCAAACTTTTGTCAGCCGCTCTCTCCGGACTGTGATTGCCACAGCCCCAGTACGGGGACCTCCAGCCCTTACCCTGTCCTCTCACTGGTGTGTTGCAATGATTTTATAAGTTCATACAAGGAAAATATGCGCTGTGTTTAATATCCAAATGTTACTAAAAATGTTATGATGCTACTGACTTAGAAGTGAGTTATAATTGATTTATCATTATATTCATGTGAGGAAAATATGTGCTGTGTGTTTAATATTAAATTCATTAGATAATCCCTCTTAGAAATGAAATTGAGTGTATTAGTCACTTATAAGTGACTTATAGTTGACTTATCACCTATATTCTGGTCGTGATTAATACCCCCCTGCCCTTGTTGGCAAGAATATTGTCAATATTAAACCGGCTCATGATGCAAAAAAGGTTGGTGACCTCTGATTTATGGTGTTGTAGCGGTGTGCTACACGTAGCGCTAAAATTACGACATGGAGTCGGTAACTGCAGTCGAAGGAAAAAACTTTATTCGAAAACTTCAGCCTCACTTTTAAGCCTCTGTCAACCGGCCCCCCATGGCGCAGAGGCTCCAAAGCTCTGTGCTCGCAAACCCCCGTAGGCTATCTAATTGTGAGTCGGTTCGGATGCGCCAGGAAATGGGTCGCCACATAACCCCCCCCCAGAACCGGCGATACACCCCCCAATGTCCACAGTCTGGGCCAGAACCTGCTTGGGAGGTCGGCCTCTGCGCCGAGGCGCCGGAAACTCGGCCGGTTGCGCCAGGGCCACATGGGCCGGTTTGAGGCGGTCCACCGTGAAAACCTCCTCTTTCCCCCCAACGTCCAGCACGAACGTGGACCCGTTGTTCCGGAGCACCATAAACGGCCCCTCGTATGGCCGCTGCAGCGGCGGCCGATGCCCGCCCCTTCATACAAACACAAACTTACAGTTCTGTAGGTCTTTGGGTACGCAGGTCGGGTGCCGCCCGTGCTGTGAAGTGGGTATGGGGGCCAGGTTACCGAGCTTCTCGAGTAGTCTGCCCAGGACTGCTGCGGGTTCTTCCTCTTGCCCCCTTGGGGCTGGTAGGAACTCCCCGGGGACGACCAGGGGCGCGCAGTATACCAACTCGGCCGACGAGGCGTGCAGGTCGTCCTTGGGCGCTGTGCGGATGCCGAGTAGGACCCAGGGAAGCTCGTCCGCCCAGGTGGCTCCTCGCAGGCGGGCCATGAGGGCCGACTTCAGGTGACGGTGGAAACGCTCCACTAGCCCGTTCGACTGTGGGTGGTAGGCAGTTGTGTGGTGCAGCTGAGTCCCCAAAAGGCTGGCCATAGCTGACCACAGGCTGGAGGTGAACTGGGCGCCTCTGTCGGAAGTAATGTGGGCTGGTACACCAAAGCGAGATATCCAGGTGGCGATCAGGGCTCGGGTGCAAGATTCGGAGGTGGTGTTGGTGAGCGGGACCGCCTCTGGCCATCTTGTGAACCGGTCCACGATAGTCAGGAGCTGCCGTGCTCCGCGCAACACTGGCAGGGGGCCCACGATATCCACATGAATGTGGTCGAAATGCCGGTGGGCGGGATGGAACTGCTGCGGTGGGGCTTTGGTGTGCCGCTGCACCTTGGCCGTCTGGCAGTGCATGCACGTTTTGGCCCATTCACTGACCTGTTTGCGGAGTCCGTGCCAAACGAACCTGCTGGAAACCATCCGGACAGTTGTCCGGATGGAGGGATGCGCCAAGTTATGAATGGAGTCGAAAACGCAGCGCCGCCATGCTGTCGGGACGACTGGACGGGGCTGGCCGGTGGCGACGTCACAGAGTAGGGTCCTCTCACCTGGGCCCACGGGGAGGTCCTGGAGCTGCAAACCGGAGACTGCGGTTCTGTAACTCGGAATCTCCTCAACCGCCTGCTGCGCCTCTGCCAGTGCCTCAAAGTCTACCCCTTCGGAAAGGGCATGAACGGTAGGGCGAGAGAGCGCATCCGCCACGACATTGTCCTTACCCGAGACGTGCCGGACATCCGTCGTGTATTCAGAGATGTAGGACAGGTGGCGTTGCTGGCAGGACGACCAGGGGTCGGACGCTTTCGTAAACGCAAAGGTAAGCGGTTTGTGGTCCGTGAACGCGGTGAAGAGCCGACCTTCTAGGAAGTACCTGAAATGCCGGATTGCCAGGTAGAGCGCCAACAGTTCCCGGTCGAAAGCACTGTACTTAAGCTCGGGTGGTCGCAGGTGTTTGCTGAAAAACGCCAGGGGTTGCCAGCGACCTGCGATGAGTTGCTCCAGCACCCCACCGACTGCTGCGTTTGATGCGTCCACTGTGAGGGCGGTAGGGGCGTCCATTCTGGGATGTACTAGCATTGCGGCGTCCGCCAAAGCTTCCTTCGTTTGAACGAAAGCGGCGGCGGACTCTTCGTCCCAGGTAATGTCCTTGCTCGGACCCGACATCAGGGCGAACAGGGGGCGCATGATCCGGGCAGCTGAAGGGAGGAAGCGGCGTTAGAAATTGACCATACCTACGAATTCCTGAAGGCCTTTGATTGTGGTGGGTCGGGGAAAGAGGCGGACCGCATCTACCTTAGCGGGCAGAGGGGTTGCCCCGTCTTTAGTAATCCTGTGGCCCAGGAAGTCAATGGTATCGAGTCCAAACTGGCATTTGGCGGGTTGATTGTAAGACCGTACTCACTCAGTCGGGCGCAGAGTTGACGGAGGTGGGACAGATGCTCCTGACGACTGCTGCTGGCTATGAGGATGTCATCCAAATAGATGAACGCGAAGACCAGGTCCCGTCCCACCGCGTCCATTAACCGCTGGAATGTCTGTGCGGCATTCTTCAGGCCGAATGGCATGCGGAGGAACTCGAAAAGGCCGAAAGGGGTGATGAGAGCCGTTTTGGGGACGTCGTCAGGATACATCGGGATTTGATGGTACCCTCGGACGAGATCTACCTTGGAGAAGATCCGTGCGTCGTGCAGGTTTGCTGCAAAGTCCTGAATGTGCGGCACAGGGTAGCGGTCCGGTGTGGTAGCCTCGTTCAGCCTGCGGTAGTCGCCGCACGGTCTCCAGCCCCCCGTCGCTTTGGGCACCATGTGCAGGGGGGAGGCCCATGGGCTGTCGGACCGCCGGATGATCCCCAATTCCTCCATCCTCTGGAACTTCGCCAGTCGGAGCTTGTCCGGGGGAAGCCGCCGAGCGCGGGCGTGGAGGGGTGGTCCCTGGGTCGGGATGTGGTGCTGTACGCCGTGCCTGGGCATGGCCGCTGTGAACTGCGGTGCCAGAACCGATGGGAAATCCGCCAGGACCCTGGTGAAGTCGTTGTCGGACAGCGTGATGGAGCCGAGGTGAGGGGCTGACAACTGGGCTGTACCCAGGGAGAACGTCTGAAAGGTCTCGGCGTGTACCAGTCTCTTCCTGGGCAGGTCGACCAGTAGGCTGTGAGCCCGCAAAAAATCCGCACCCAGAAGCGGTTGGGCTACGGCGGCCAGTGTGAAGTCCCACGTGAACTGGCTGGAGCCGAACTGTAGCTGCACCTGACGGGTGCCATAGGTCCTTACTGTGCTGCCATTCACGGCCCTCAGGGGGGGACCCGGTGCCCTGCTGAGGGTGTCGTAACTCGTCGGAGGTAAAACGCTGATCTCAGCCCCAGTATCGACCAAAAACCGGCGTCCCGACCTTCTATCCCACACATACAGGAGGCTATCCCGATGGCCAGCCGCCGTAGCCATCAGCGGCGGCTGGCCCTGGCGTTTCCCGGGAACTTGCAGGGCGGGCGACAACGGCGGGCTTCTGCGCCCCACCGCTGGTGGTAGAAGCACCAGTGTTCATTGGGCCGGGGGTTGGCGGGCTCTGCGGCCGGGCCTGGACTGGTTTGCTGCTGGGAGCGTGGCTGGGAGATCTGTGCGACGGACACCTTTTTGGCGTTCCACAGCAAGTCCGCCCGGGCTGCCACCTTCCGGGGGTCACTGAAATCCGCGTTGGATAGCAGCAGGCGTATGTCCTCGGGCAGCTGCTCCAGGAATGCCTGCTCAAACATGAGGCATGTGTGTCCGTCAACCAGAGACAACATCTCATTCATTAAAGCCGATGGAGGTCTGTCGCCCAAGCCATCCAGGTGCAGTAAACGGGCAGCCCGCTCGCGCCGTGAGAGTCCGAAAGTCCTGAGGAGCAGGGCTTTGAATTCCGTGTACTTGCCGTCTGCCGGGGGCAACTGTACGAACTCCGCGACCTGGGCCGCTGTGTCCTGGTCGAGGGAGCTCACCACGTAGTAGTAGCGGGTGTCTTCTGAGGTGATCTGGCGAACGTGGAATTGGGCTTCGGCTTGCTGGAACCATAGGTCCGGGCGCTGTGTCCAGAAACCCGGCAGTTTCAACGAAACCGCATGAACAGAGGCGGCGTCGGTCATTTCTGGTCCAGAAATCGTTTGGACCGTCGGGGTCACCAATTGTAGCGGTGTGCTACACGCAGCGCTAAAATTACGACACGGAGTCGGTAACTGGAGTCGAAGGAAAAAACTTTATTCGAAAACTTCAGCCTCACTTTTAAGCCTCTGTCAACCGGCCCCCCATGGCGCAGAGGCTCCAAAGCTCTGTGCTCAAAACCCCCGTAGGCTATCTAATTGTGAGTCGGTTCGGATGTGCCAGGAAATGGGTCGCCACAGTGAATGTATTAGCCCCATTGGTATTTCCACAATGAATGATCTCACACCTGGATTAAACTCCATCCGCCATTTCTCAGTCTATTTTCACCAACATATTGATATCTCCATATACGTTTGTAGTTTATAACCACTCTCCAAATTATCAATCACTCCACCAACTTTCATGTCATCTGAGAACTTATTGATCATGCTTCACACATCCACATCATTCACATATATTGCAAACAACAAGATTCCCAGCATCGATCCCTGCAAGGCACCACTGATCACATCTAATTACAAAAACATCCCTCAACATCACTATTGCCAAGCCAATTTTTAAATCCCATTTACTTCTTTGGTCTGGATCGCATGGGCCCTAACCTTTTGGGCCAGCCTCACTGTCAAAGGCCTTACTGAAATCCACGTAAACCGCATCTACTGCCCTGCCATTAATAAAATTGTCATTCTCTTGAAAACATTCACTTAGACTGGTCAGACAGTATCTTCCTTTGTCAAAGCCATGCTGGCTATCCTCGATTATATAATCATATAACAATCACAGCACGGAAACAGGCCATCTCGGCCCTCCTAGTCCGTGCCAAACTCTTAATCTCACCTAGTCCCACCTACCCGCACTCAGCCCATAACCCTCCACTCCTTTCCTGTCCATATACATATCCAATTTTACCTTAAATGACACAACTGAACTGGCCTCTACTACTTCTACAGGAAGCTCATTCCACACAGCTATCACCCTCTGAGTAAAGAACTACCCCCTCGTGTTTCCCTTAAACTTTTGCCCCCTAACTCTCAAATCATGTCCTCTCATTTGAATCTCCCCTACTCTCAATGGAAACAGCCTATTCACGTCAATATCTATCCCTCTCAAAATTTTAAATACCTCGATCAAATCCCCCCTCAACCTTCTACGCTCCAATGAATAGAGACCTAACTTGTTCAACCTTTCTCTGTAACTTAAGTGCTGAAGTGATTAGTCCTTGCCTTTCCAAGTGATCATCAATCTTGTCCCTCAAAATAACTACCAATAATTTCCCTATTGATGTTAGGCTACTAGGTCTGTAATTGCCAGCTTTTCTCTGCAGCTCTTCTTGCAAAGATCAACCACACTGCTGAACTCCAGTCATCAGGTACCTCACTTGTTTCCAGCTAAGACTGAAGTTTCTCTTTGCTTCCCAGAGCAGCCTGGGATCTCATCTAGTGTTGGGAACATAACTACCTTTAAGACTACTAAGGTATCATTTGTGGAGACTTGTACTAGAATTTCACCTTTCACTTTGTTGAATTCTTAGAACCTCAGCTATTTGTTCTGGTTTTACATGCAGATTGCCTTAATGGGATCTACTATTTGCCTAGTTACTCTTTTACTCTTATACAACATTTTCAGATTTACTTTAAATTTTTACAAAAAAAATTTCCTGAAATTTCTTTCTTGCTAATTAAGTGCCTCCCTGGACTTTTTAAACTTTTAACAGTCCTCCTATCATTAATTCTCTATACCTGCCATATGCTTCCTTTTCTTTTCACTCTTTATCCGATCCTAAATGACCCTTAACATCCAGGGTTCCCTGAATTTGTCACCCTTGGCTCACAGAAATATGTCGGTCCTGAGTACTCACTGTTACTCCTTTGAATGTTTCCTACTGTGCATTTGTAAATTTACCTGAAAGAAGATGCAGCTGGCCTCCGTCTGCCAGATCCCAACTTATTTCAATGAAATTTGCATTTTCTTAAGACTTTTATTTCTGGTCCAACATGTCTTTTTTCCAAAACTACTTTGAAATAAATGGAATTATCTCTAAAATTGCTCCCCCACTGACATGATCCCCACCTGACCAGCTACATTCCCCAAAATAAGGTGCAGCAATGCTTCTTCGCAATTTGTGATTCCAGGCCCACAGCAATGTAATTGAATCTGAACTACACGCTGAAGAGGGCTAGCACATCATTCATGACCTAACTGCAACACTAGAAGATAGCTTGCTATCATTTTCTCTAGGGCAATTAGATATTGGCAATAATGCAGCCTTGCCAGTTGTATCTGCATACCCAAAAAATGATTTTAAAATAAATTCAGAAATTCTGCTTTAGTGCTTTTCCATTCTTCAAATTTGAATGAATGGAGAAGTGGTGTAGAACAGATGCTACTCCACTTAAGAAGAGTGTTGCTGGCTTTTCACTTGGGGGCATGCTCAGTGGGAATTCTAGCACACATGCAAAAACACCATGACCCTTATATCCTGTCCTATGAGATCAAATTACTTAATTGCCAGTGAACAACTCCTGCAAGGAATTTATGACCAATGGAAAAGACATGAATCTTTGCATTTCATGCCAGATTCTCGCTTGCTAATTGCCATTCTCGACAGCAAATCTAAGAAATAACTTGTATCTCAAGGAAATCAGGTTTAATTTTTATGATAGACTAGCAATAACACTTTTACATTACAATAAGTCCCCAGGTTAAGAATGTCCGACTTACGGACACTCATACTTATGAATGGACTGCCATAAAGCCTATTATATTAAAAATTTTAGTTAAATACAATGGTTCGCAATAATGAATTCATGCACAACTTTGTGATGCTCATAAAAACATTGCACGGTGAAAGCCATCAGTCATTGGAAAAGCGTTAGGCTGCAGTTGGCCAACGATCGGAACAATTTAAAAGGATAATGGATAAAGTGAGAATAATGGAGAATGTGAAAGGCCCTGCCCCAATGAAAGCTATAATTATTACTAAGCAATGCAGTGGTTTAATTATTGGAATAGAAAGGCTATTGATAATTTGGTTAGATGATCAAAATCAGCATAATATGTCTATTAGCCTTACTTTAGTGGGAGAAAAGGCTTGAAGCCTTTTCAATGATTTAAAAGGTGCATGTGCAGAAAGCGAAGGTGATTGTGGATGAAGAATTTTTTGCAAGTAGGGGTTCGATCGTTTCAAAGTGAGGGCAAATTTACATAGTATTAAAGTGTAAGGTGGAGCCGTGAGTGCTGATGTAAGTGCTGCGAGAGATTTTCCTGAAATGTTGAAAAGAATTATTGAGGAGGAAGGTTATTTGCCAGACCAAATACTTAATGTAGACGAGACTGGCTTATTTAGGAAAAAAATGCCTGTAAGGATCTACATTTCGAAAGAGGGAAAAAGTGGACCACGGCATAAGGCATTGAAGGATAGGCTAACATTATTGCTTGGGGGTAACACATCTGGTGATTTCAAGCTCAAGCTTTTGCTTGTGTATCACTCCCTAAATCCGAGGGCACTTCGCAGTATCATTAAGGTAAAATATATACTATATACTAAGACAAACATTTGACTAACGACGCTAAATAAGAACCGTATGTACCTGTTCCGACTTAGCTACAAATTCGACTTAAAGACAGATTTAGGAATGGATCTCATTTGTAACCTGGGGACTGCCTGTACTAAATAGCATTAACTGGCATTTCAGGGGAAATGGAAATGGCCAGGGCCTCACTGAGGGAGTTACAAGTCTTATATTGGGTTATTTGGCATTTTTGCTTAACAAGCACTTGTAAAGTCCAGCATGCCAGGTAAGTAACTTCACTATTTTCTTTAGAGTAGGGGAAATTGTCTAATAGGCAACTTTAAATGTACATGACCAGCAAAATTTATTGCTCATATTCAAACTCAATTCTCCAAACACTTGCAAACTCTGTCCATCTTCGCTCCCTTTTATAAAGTAGCCACAATTGGTGAGGCGAGAACATCAAAACAGCACATTAAGAAGTTCAGTCATCTAGTTGGAAGGTTCAAATAAAATCCAGAGTACTCATTAGGAATTTTAGCACAGAAGCATAAACATCACAGCTCCTTCTCCTGTCTAATGAGATCGGATTACTCACTTGCCAATAAAAAATTCTGGCAGGCACTTTATGACTAAAGGAAAATTCCATTGGTTTTTATATATGTTCCAGATTCTAGATAGATCAAATTAAAGGTGCGCTTTTCATATCTTTGCAGCATCTCACCTTCTTGTGTTAGGAGAGTCACAGTTCCCAGCTGGCTAATGTAAACATCCAAGTCTCCATGTTGTGTGGTAGCCTTTAGATTGCCATCAGATGAATCTATGGGTAAACAATTAATACTTCAGTTGTCATTTCATTTTATTTGGACCAAAAGCATGTGCAAATAATGGCTTTATGAGGTTATTTCTAATACTTGAGCTTCCCTAACAGAAGTGGAATGCCAGTTGGAGTTTGTGAATGCACTTGGAGTACATTGTCCCAGGAGACAGGAAGTGCAAAGTAACGTGGAAAACAGTAAGATTTACACATCGAATGCTGCACAATGCATCATTTTAAGTCAGATGAGGGCTATGAAAAAATCTCTAGCCTGCAGATGTTTCATACCACACAATGAAGATAATATGGGGCAGATATAGGAAAAAAGAATGAATTAGTACTGCTATAATTTTCTGTGGGGATACAGCTCCCTGAAATTATGTTTTTGAAACTATTCCCTATTTTGAATCTTAACTTGGCATGCCCAAACACATATGTAACAACAGAAAGGATCAGCCCTTCCCAACAGCATTATTTTAAAAAGGGCACAAATTACTTGTTAATTATTGATTTCCTCTTGCCTACGATATTAATCTATGAGCATTTTCTGCATTCCACAGTTGGTTCAAACTATAAGAGTCTACAGAGACTGACATCACAGATGGTGCTACATTTTTAATGACTTCAGGGGATCTATATAATTCTGGTGCTCCTAGGCATGTAAGCATTGCTAGAAAAACAATTTTAGAAGGAGAATGAGAGAGGAGACAGATTGGAACAAGGAAGGAAGAAAAAGAAGGGAATAAGATGCCAAGCTTTTCGTTGGAGGCCATTTCAGTTCAAGATACTCAAGAAGCAACTTTCCTGTTTAAATCTCACCTGTGATCATTGCTCAAGATACTTTTGCCTCAAAAAGTAGACAACGCGAGAGGGAGGATAGGCAGGTAATAGAGAGTGGACGCGCTCAGACTGAAGGTTTGAGATGTGTCTATTTTAATGCAAGGAGTGTTGTGAACAAAGCGGATGAGCTTAGAGTGTGGATCACTACTTGGAGAGATGCTGTGGTGGCCATTACAGAGACTTGGATGGCTCAGGGACAGGAATGGTTACTTCAAGTACTGGGTTTTAAATGTTTCAGAAAGGACAGGGAGGGAGGCAGAAGAGGTGGGTGCATGGCACTATTGATCAGAGATAGTCACGGCTGCAGAAAATGAGGATGCCATCTAGGAATTGTCTACGGAGTCTCTGTGGGTGGAGGTTAGGAACAGGAAGGGGTTAATAACTTTACTAGGTGTTTTTTATAGGCCGCCCAATAGTAACAGGGATATCGAGGAGCAGATAGGGAAACAGATACTGGAAAGGTGTAATAATAAGAGTTGTCATGATGGGAGATATTAACTTCCCAAATATCGACTGGCATCTCCCTAGAGCAAAAGGTTTAGATGGGTGGAGTTTGTTAGGTGTGTTCAGGAAGGTTTCTTGACACAATATGTAGATAAGCCTACAAGGGGAGAGGCTGTACTTGATCTGGTATTGGGAAATGAACCTGGTCAGGTGTCAGATCTCTCAGTGGGAGAGCATTTTGGAGATAATGATCAGAATTCTGTCTCCTTTACAAAAGCATTGGAAAGAGATAGGAATAGACAAGTTACGAAAGCATTTAATTGATGTTCGGCAGTTTGAATGGGGCACGACTGCGCAAGCGCGTGAAAGTCGGCCTCTGAAATCAGCGGGAGAGTTTAAAAAGCAAACAGATTAATGGAGCGGGCGATGGAGTAGAGGGAGACAGAGTAGGAAGGCTTTGGTGAGCGAAGCTGAGGACAAGCTTGCTCTCAATCAGGTAAGGTTGGGTAAGCTCCTTTAATTAATCTAATTAGCTTAGGAGTAGGTAATGGAGGCAGCAGTTAGGGCAGTCGAGTGCTCCGTATGCAGTATGTGGGAAGTCAGGGCGAGCACAATTGTCCCTGATGATTACACCTGTAAAAGGTGCACCCAACTGCAGCTCCTGACAAACCGTGTTAGGGAACTGGAGCTGGAGCTGGATGAAATTCAGATCATTCGGGAGACAGAGGTAGAAATAGACAGGAGTTACAGGGAGATAGTTACCCTTAAGAGTCAGGACATGGAAAGGGAACAGACAGAATGAGCAGAGCACCCCTGTGGCTGTTCCTACCAATAATAAGTATACCATTTTGGACACTGTTGGTGGGGACGACTTACCAGGGACAAGTTGCAGTGGTTGCGCCTCTGGCACCGAGACTGGACCTTCAGCTCAGAAGGGAAGGAGGGAAAAGAGGAGAGCAGTAGTGATAGGGGATGTGACAGTTAGGGGACAGATAAGAGGTTCTGTGGAAGAGATCGAGAATCCCGAATGGTCTGTTGCCTCCTTGGTGCCAGGGTCCACGATGTCTCGGATTGAGTTCTCAGTATTCTCAAGAGGGAGGGTGAGCAGCTGGATGTCGTGCTCCATGTAGGGATCAATGACGTGGGTAGGAAGAGTGAGGAGGTCCTGAAAGGTGAGTTTAGGGAGTTAGGCGCCAAGTTAAAGGACAGGACCTCCAGGATAGCAATCTCAGGATTGCTACCAGTGCCACGTGCAGGTGGGCTTAGAAATAGTAAGACAGCACAGATCAAAATGTGGGTGAAGACATGGTGCAGGAGGGAGGGCTTCAGATTTATAGATAATTGGGCAGTTTTCCAGGGAAGGTGGGACCTGTTCCAGCTGGACGGTTTACATCTGAACAGGAGGGGGACAAATATTCTTGCAGGTAGGTTTGCTAGAGAAGCTCCAGTGGATTTAAACTAGATACAAGGGTGGAGGGGAACCAGAGTGTAGGAACAGATGTGTGGGAGAAGGAAGAAAAAGAAGATAGTATAGTTGTTTGCACTATTAGTGATAAACAGAGAGTAAGAGGTGGAGAATTTCTTAAATGCATTTATTTTAATATTAGGAGCATTGTAAGAAAGGTGGATGAGCTTAGAGCATGGATTGATGCCTGGAAATATGATGTTGCAGCTATTAGTGAAACATGGTTGCAGGAGGGGTGTGATTGGCAACTAAATATTCCTGGATTTCGTTGCTTCAGATGTGATAAAATCGGAGGGGAAAGAGGGGGAGGTGTTGCATTGCTTGTCAGAGAAAATATTAAAGTGATGCTCTAGCAGGATAGATTAGAGGGCTCATCTAGGGAGGCGATTTGGGTGGAATTGAGGAATAGGAAAGGTGTAGTAACACTTATAGGAGTGTATTATAGACCACCTAATGGGGAGTGAGAATTAGAGGAGCAAATTTATAAGGAGATAGCAGATATTTGTAGTAAGCACAAGGTTGTGATTGTGGGAGGTTTTATTTTTCCACACATAGACTGGGAAGCCCATACTGTAAAAGGGCTGAATGGTTTGGAGTTTGTAATATGTGTGCAGAATAGTTTTTTGCAGCAATAGATAGAGGTACCAATTAGAGAAGGGGCAGTGTTGGATCCCCTGTTAGGGAATGAGATAGGTCAGGTGATGGAGGCATGTGTTGGGGAGCATTTCGGGTCCAGTGATCACAATGCCATTAGTTTCAATATAACTATGGAGAAGATAGGACTGGACCCAGGGTTGAGATTTTTGATTGGAGAAAGGCTAACTTTGAGGAGATGCGAAAGGATTTAGAAGGAGTGGATTGGGGCAATTTGTTTAATGGGAAGGATGTAATAGAGAAATGGAGGTCATTTAAAGGTGGAATTTTGAGGGTACAGAATCTTTATGTACCTGTTAGGTTGAAAGGAAAGGTTAAAAGTTTGAGAGAGCCATGGTTTTCAAGGGATATTGGAAAATTGGTTCGGAAAAAGAGAGATATCTACAATAAATATAGGCAGCATGGAGTAAATGAGGTGCTCAAGGAATATAAAGAATGTAAAAAGAATCTTAAGAAAGAAATTAGAAAAGCTAAAAGAAGATACGAGGTTGCATTGGCAAGGTGAAAATACATCCAAAGGGTTTCTACAGTTCTATTAATAACAAAAAGATAGTGAGGGATAAAATTGGTCCCTTAGAGAATCAGAGTGGACAGCTATGTGTGGAGCCAAAAGAGATGGGGGGAGATTTTGAACAATTTATTTTCTTTGGTATTCACTAAGGAGAAGGATATTGACTTCTGTAAGGTAAGGGAAACAAGTAGGGAAGTTATGATGATTAAAGAAGAGGAAGTCCTGGCGCTTTTAAGGAATATAAAAGTGGATAAGTCTCTGGGTCCTGACAGGATATTCTCTAGGACCTTGAGGGAAGTTAGTGTAGAAATAGCAGGGACTCTGACAGAAATATTTCAAATGTCATTAGAAATGGGGATAGTGCCGGAGGATTGGCATATTGCTCATTGTTTAAAAAGGGTTCTAAGAGTAAACCTAGCAATTATAGGTCTGTAAGTTTGATGTCAGTGGTGGGTAAATTAATGGAAAGTATTCTTAGAGATGGTATATATAATTATCTGGATAGACTGGGTCTGATTAGGAACAGTCAAGATGGATTTGTACATGGAAGGTCATGTTTGACAAATCATTGAATTTTTTGAAGAGGTTACTAGGAAAGTTGATGAGGGTAAAGCAGTGGATGTTGTCTACATGGACCAGTAAGGCCTTTGACAGGGTTCCACATGGAAGGTTAGTTAGGAAGGTTCAATCGTTAGGAATTAATACTGAAGTAGTAAGATGGATTCAACAGTGGCTGGATGGGAGATGCCAGAGAGTAGTGCTGGATAACTGTTTGTCAGGTTGGAGGCCGGTGACTAGTGGTGT
The DNA here is from genome assembly GCF_030144855.1 of Hypanus sabinus. NCBI lineage: Eukaryota > Metazoa > Chordata > Chondrichthyes > Myliobatiformes > Dasyatidae > Hypanus > Hypanus sabinus. The sequence continues at coordinate 17,600,019 of NC_082718.1, forward strand.
GTCTCAGGGATCTGTACTGGGTCCAATGTTGTTTGTCATATACATTAATGATCTGGATGATGGGGTGGTAAATTAGATTAGTAAGTATGCAGATGATACTAAGATAGGTGGTGTTGTGGATCATGAAGTAGGTTTTCAAGGCTTACAGAGAGATTTAGGCCAGTTAGAAGAGTGGGCTGAATGATGGCAGATGGAGTTTAATGCTGATAAGTGTGAGGTGTTACATTTTGGTAGGACTAATCAAAATAGGACATACATAGTAAATGGTAGGGCATAGAAAAATGCAGTAGAACAGAGTGATCTAGGAATAATGGTCCATAGTTCCCTGAAGCTGGAATCTCATGTGGATAGGGTTGTGAAGAAAGCTTTTGGTATGTTGGCATTTATAAA